>NC_137454.1:271660237-272260237 GCF_964235325.1 Thermobia domestica | reverse complement strand
AGTAATATGTAAGGTAGCGCATAAAGACAGTCGTCGGATAAATAGCTTAATAGAATGAACCTTATTCTTAACATAATCCTTGACAACAAATTCTCAACACAAATCCATATAATATAAATAACCTTTGCCTTTAATCAATTACAAATCGAATTATAATTCTTCACATTAACAAGAGAGAATTAAAATCATTTGAAAATTATCATTGGTTAATGAGAATTAAAGAAAATTAAATTGAATAAAAATAAAATAAATGTTCATGAAAATCTATAGCTGATATGGGTTTAACCCTTACTTCATCAATTGTAGTCAGCTTAAATTCGTATTTGCATGTGATTCTAATAAAGTACATTGTACTGCACAATCGTTATTATGTCCCACACTATTTCGTACATGAATTGCGTCATGACTTTGATTTTGATATGAAGTGCCATCTCTTGCACTACGATTATGTCTATCCATAGGATTGATAGCATTCCTAGAATTTCGCCATGTATTTTGTCTGCTTTTGAGTCTACTTCGATTATATGGTCTTACATAAGGATTGCCACGACTAATTAGATTAGGCGGATTCCCTACATAGCTTTGCCTATTTTGCTCGTTCTGGTTACTTGAATTTACTCGGTTTATGTTGTGCTCCGTATCGTTCACACTACGGATATTTAGATTCCGAACAGGTACAAAATGATCTGAATTATTTTTACTTTTACCTACTCCTGCTTGTTGATTCAGAGCATGGTATTGAGTTTCATAACATTGAACAAGCATTAATAAGTGGTTGAAACTCATACACTGTGTAGAAAACAGGATCTGTTGTAACTTGAACGGTAACAAATTTCGAATTGATGCTATGATTCTAGATTCTGATTGCAATGGATTTACGACTTTTAATTCATTGTATGTATTTACAACAAACTCGACAACGGATTTGTGCAAACGAGGATTGAAATGTTGGTTTCTAATCGTGGCATCTCTATTTGCAAGCAAAAAGTCATTTTCATAATTTGCGATTAGCGCTGCTTTAAACTCCTCATACGTACTAACGTGATCTCGTACTGCTTTAAACCATAAAGAGTGGGAGTAATAAATGAGGGATTAATTTCATATATTGTGATCTATCTATACACATTATATTGCACTCGTCCTGAAATTTTTCTAGGAAAGAAGTAGCATTCTCATTACACTTACCACTGAACTTACTCATGGCACGTATTTCACTCATCTTTACGCTTAACTTTACCTTTCTTTTATCATTCCGTGTTCTTCTTGAGTGACAATTCCTACCTATGGCGTGATGTGTAGTTACACCGTCTCTTTTCCGCCCATCTGAACTACTCGGATGATTTTCTTCCAAAATAATGTCCTCATCAGATACGGGTGAAGGCGAGGTCATCTCTGGCGAACAAGGGAATTCCACACGATCATTAATCGTGTTGTTGGGGTACGTGTTGTCCTTGATCTGTAGTGTCCTAATTTCCTCTTGTAAGATAGCTATCAACTGCGTGTTCGCACGTATCTGATTGGAGTTATCCGTGACCTGGATCTTTTGTTGACGTACAGAAGATTCTATTACTTCTAAATCCCTTTTTACACCACTGACTTCTTGGATTAGATGACTGTGACTATCTTGACAATCCTCAGATATTCTTTTTAACTTTTCGTCAAACTGCGAGGTGATGTCATTCATCGCCTGAATAATAAATTGTTTCGTCTCATCTGACTTCTGCTCCATCGTCTGCTTTATGGCTTCCATATCTTCTTTTCGGCTTTGTTCTTGCCGTTCCATATCTTCTTTTCGGCTTTGTTCTTGCCGTTCCATATCTTCTTTTCGGCTTTGTTCTTGCCGTTGTAAGAGTAGTAAGACTCGGTCTTCTAGTGACATTCCTGGTGCTGCACTTTGTTCACCGTTATCACTATCACTGATTTCTTTCTCCATTGTTTCCCCGTTCATATTTCTTGAGATTATTCTACCACTTCTCAGTCTTGTCAAGTTCGTAGTCATTAACTTTTTTGCAGAAGTAAATTCACCCTTACTTAACTTCGGGAATTGAATTTACAAGTTCCCGGGTGAGGTAAACCAAAATTTTTACAACGATTCACTCAAGGTAATCGTTAACCTGGTTCGGCTAATAATTTAAGTCAAGTTTTTGTGGTAGTAATTATTCACACATCAAAATATCTTCTGTGAGTACATTTACTTGTATTCTCACCTTTTATACTGAAATTACAAAACGGTGATACGTATTAAACAGTTTTATTCGTTGATTCTCTATGAACGAAAATGCACATAGACTGTCTTCCAATCGTACATGTTTGTTAGGTAACTATCAACAACTACATAGCAAGAACTGTACAATAATGTATATTTCTTACATATATTAAAAACATTCTTCTTTTGTTATTTTAAATTAACATTATATCAAGTATAGTGTTTGAGTATGAGCACTTTCTGCCCAAGGTACAGGTAATTATTAAACGATACAAAGTATCTCGTTGTAAACTTGAGCAATTCTTTTCCAGGTTACTCCTCAGTGGTGCTTGATTTCGTCACACCTTCTTGTATGCGGAGGTTTTCTAGACTTTTTGTCTCGTGGTATCCAGTCTAGAATTGTTTTCGTCCGTCGATCATAATTTATTCTTGCAATACGTCCAGCACATCTTCCATCTCATATTAAATTATTTCATTAGCACTATCAGTATTCATTTCTATATATTTGGGCTACAAATAGTTCGAATTCGCTACTTTCGGAGTACAGACACGCTACTTTTTAATCTTCGGATCTTGCAACACTGACTGAATGATTTAAATCAACACAATGTGAGGACCCCCGTTTGGTCTAGCGGCTAGCACGCTTGATTTCGGTTCGCGTGGTCCCAAGTTCGATTTCCGGTAGGGGTAAAGTTGAACGACCGAAGTGGTTCGGATTCCACTATAATCATTCGCTCCACGTCTCCTTTAGCCGCCCTAGCATAACTGTGGGACGTTAAACTAAAACAAGAATGAACACTGTGTATTACTAACTGTAAGTCTTTGGACAATTGCATATAGCTATATGGTATGGATCGAGTTTGAGGTCGGTGGTCAAACTAAAACAAGTGAAATATAATTAAGGTGTAATTAGAACCTTTAATCAAGCACGATCTTAATATAAAATGTACACCAGGCCTAAGGCTTAGGGGGAACAACTAGTGTTACTGAAAATGTATCAGTTACATTTAATTTCAGTTACAATTTGCATTTAGATGTATTGCTGGAACGAAGGCTTAAACATTAACATTATAAGTAGCCCAAAGACTATGAAAAACGTCGTCTCTTGAAAGTATTCTTGCACCATAAAACAAATTACGAGTAATTCTAAAATATTTTGCAGTTTATCTACGTTATTTGCACATATTTAGAATAATATTTAGCAATTTATTCAAGTAGGCAACACTGCTTAAAATAATGTAACTGCGACTTGTTGTAATTAAAACCATCAAAAACTATTTTTGTAATGTTATAGAAGCTAAGGAAAGCAATAATCATTATAAAAATTTAATACAAATACGTCATTTTAAGCAGTATAACAATCATTACCAATGTGTTTGGTATCTCTGAAACGATTTGAAATAATTGTTGTAAATGGCGTTATAAGCATTTAAGTCTTTTGGAAGCATCTACATGATGAGACGTGATATGTCAGCGCGTTTTCGGAAGTGAAGTCTTTAGAAACATTTAAATTTTCCGTTTCTTGAAATGTTGTTTCTTCATTCATTCGAAATGTATTATTCCATGATCATAGTATTTAACGCTAAGATGCAGTTGATGCGCATTACACCGGCCATACCATTTGAGTTATTAGAGATCTCCAAAATGTTGATGTTAGTGATACTGTGTTGTCCTTTGTTATACTAAATAATGTGTGGGCTATTGTGGTTTTGTTAAATAACTAAATTAGAAATATGTAATACTTTACGTAGAGCAATTTCAGAAAATACAACTTTATTTTGCTTTAGCAACATTGCTTGTTTATCTAATATTGCAGAGTATTTAGAAGAATTTCCCAACTTGGTACAAAATTTCAGCATTTTTAATATATATATATATATATATATATATATATATATATATATATATATACAGGATGGCCCATTTTAATCTTTCCGCGGAGATATCTCGTAAACGGTTGAACATAAATGAACCGAACAAAAACTCAAATAGGAAATGCCATGGGGCACACTGAATGGTGTTGTCGCGGCGCCTCCTGGGGCCGCCCTTCATGGGGTCCCAGGGCCAAACTTTAAAATTTTAAATGGAAACATGGGGCGAGTAATACTTCGTTCCATAGACTTTTAAAAAGTAAAAAGTGTTGTGGCAAAAGATTTTTCATATCGGTCACCGTATTCAAGATGACCGCCAAGACATGGTGCCTGTATCAGATATAACGTCCAGTACCACTAGACTCCTAATATGAAAATAGTTGGAGATAAATTAACAGAATAAAACTCGTATAGGAAAAGCACAGAGGGTATTTATCATTTCACGGCTGGAGTATAATGCAACGGAGAAAGAGATTATTAAAGTGTAATTGACATGATGCAAAGGAGGAAATGATAGAAAATTATCTTTCCGATCTCTGTCCGTAAGTAGGTGAAGCGGGAATGAATGGCGTTGTCGCGGCGCCTCCCGGGGCCTCCCTTCATGGGGTCCCAGGGCCAACTCACTCTCAAATGAGAACCTCACTTTTATTTGCAATAGATATGGTTTGTCTGAATCACTTATGTGTACAAATGACTGGTACTATAATCAATAAAAATAAAGTGAAATAAGGTGAATAAAAATAAGATAAAATTCAAGTTTAACAACATTTTGCCCACCTCTGATAATTTAACACAATGCGTGCAAGATTTTTGGGACATATCTGCATCAGTATGTACCGTTTCTGTACAAAGGATCACAACTGAAATTACCGTTGAAAGTTATTCGGAATGTAACTGTGGACATCTCAGTGAAACTCATATTCTATCACATGCAAGAAGACATAGAAGGAAAAGAAGCGAACCAATATCATGCAGACGACTGTTGAACAAAACCAACGTTTGTAAACATTGTTCTAAAATTGCATTGTTCGACAAATTTGTTTCGCATTTCACTTTATTCATTTTTGCATCAAACCATTTATCAAGAATTTTGGAAGATACCATTTATCAAGAATTTTACATACTTTATACCATTACAGAGACATTTATCTCTTACAAAAACACATTTCAAATAACTTTGTTTCGTAGATACAATTTGCAAAAAACTAAGGCTCTCATCTGCATTTTCACCGATCCTTCCCGCTTCACTCACTTACGGAGTGAGGTTAGGATAAATTTCTAAAAGTTAGATTTCTTCTAATCATCTTTTCGACTGTTGCAACATTCCCGAGCGATAGAATGATAATTACCTCTGTGATTTCCTATTCGGATATTTGTTCTGGTGTTTTCATATTAGTGATACTGGACGTTTTATCTAATGCAGGTACCATGTCTTGGTGGTCATTTTGAAAATATTGAACAATCTTTTGCAACAGCACTCTTTAGTTTTTAAAGATATATCGAACGAGATATCACTCACCCCATGTTTCCATTTACAATTTTGAAGTTGCGCCCTGGGCCCCCATGAAGGATAGCCCTGGAAGCCTCCGCGACAATATAAATCGATGTGCCATATGACATTTTCTATTTGAGTTTTTGTTCGATTCATTTATGTTCAACCGTTTTCATATTAGTGGTACTGCACGTTTTACTGTATCTCATAGAGGCAACATGTCTTGGCGGCCATTTTGAATACAATGCCCGATATGAAAGATCTTTTGCCACAACGCTTTTTAGTTTTTAAAGATCTATCGAATGAGGTACCACTCACCCCTTGCTTCCATTTAAAATTAAAGTTGGGCCCCGGGAACCTATGCAGGGCGGCCCAGGGGTGCACCGCGACCACACACACACACACACACATATATATATATATATATATATATATATATATATATATATATATATATATATATGAGAGAGGGAGAGAGAGAGAGAGAGAATTCTATTTGCATCTAGCAGTAGATTTTGCTTCGGGAGAGACTTGAGGAACGAGGAAGAAACATTTGCGTTGTACGTGCAATGCAAAAAATGATCACAAATTTATTTCGGGAGGGGTTTGAGCCCGATAACCACCCCCTAAATACGCCACTGTACATCAGTCATCCCTTCTCATATTATCTAACATAGCAACGAAAGAAATTTTGAGTGAAGGCAATTTTAGTATCTATCAATGTCAATATTCGAGACGAGACCGAGACTTTCGAGACTGACCTAAGTCTCGTCTCGGTCTCGTCTCGATTTATAGAGGCCTGTCTCGGTCTCGGTATTTCAAAGTCCGTCTCGGTCTCGGTCTCGTCTCGGTATATAGAAGTCCGTTTCGGTCTCGGTACCATCCCTAGTGAATAGTGATATATGAATGGAAATTACCAATTTAAGAACACCAATGCACAATTGACAATTCAGTGAGCTTCTACCATGTATTAAGCAGATTGTATAAAAATTGATTACATTTTATTCGATGTCATTATAAAACAGGAGCAGTCTGTAAAGCGCTACTCGCTAGTTTGTTCGCAAGTTAATATGGAGGGTGTATTTTTGTTGTAGTTGCTTTTTCTTTGTTAAGATGTTCTGCAATTAACGTCAATAACTTTTGAAACTGTGTGTCTTAACTTGAGAGAGGGGCGGATCCAGGCTGAATGTTTAGGGGGCGATCGTTCGAAGTCAAATCAAGCTAAGAGTGTATTGCAAAAAAAAAAAGAAAAAAAGAAAGAAAAGAAAAAAGAAAAAAGAAAAAGAAAAAAGACAAAGAAAAGTGAAACAACTTTAGAAAAGGAGAAGTAGCTATTGTTGGCAATTTCTAGAACAGAAATGGCCACCTGCGATTTCTAAGGTGGACATTTTTTTAAGCAAGAACGCCAATGTAAGTAATTTATTGCAATTTATAGCTTTATTTGACTTCTGCAACGTAAAACAAAAAAAGTAAGGCCTGGATATTTTAAGTTTTATTTTACATTTATAATACAAAGGTGAAAATTTTTAGGTTTTATTTTTAAAACAAAAATTATCCTATTCTGGGGTGCCAACGCCCCGATCTGCCCCCTTGATCTGCCCCTGACTTGACCATATGCGTGAAGTGGTTTATTACGAACAGGACAAAAAGAACTGTGATAGATTGATTACAAGTAATCCGGTTAGAAACACTATTGCTTGCATTTTAGTTCCTAAACCGGCCGCCCGCACTCGTTCGTTGGTTAGGTAATACCAACTGCTGTCATTGTGAGGAAATGTTCATGTATTAGGGTTGCATTTGTCAAGGGTTTTACAAACTGCAAATTATCTAGACATCAAGGATTGGAGTTAGAGCACTGAGGCGGGGATATACTTATGCTAGATAATCTAGGTAGTTGCTTTAACTCAACCTCGAGCAGGAGTTTCTTTTTATTTACATATGACTATGGAAACTTCAGGGAAGAAAAAAGTTCACAAGACTCCGATCTATTCAAAACGACATAGATAGATATTCCTCTTCGTGTAACACGTTGCTTGTAAAAGTGAATCCCAATAAGAGTAGATTCAGAACATTTTCCCTAAAGATAAATATCGTGCACGCCGTATACAATATAAATAGTTCGCCTATCACGAGAGCCAATAGTCATAAAGACCTCGGGGGTTACATTTAAACAAAACAACCTTTTGCAAAGCTTTTAAAACTATTAGTAAGCAATCGATGCCTCTTCTAGGACTTCTAAATAGATTAATATAAATAGAAAACCTCTCTTCCTTACAAGGCAATAATTTCTACTGAAATAGGATATTGGACAAATATCTTGAATGCGGCAGCTCTAACAATCATATCCCGGCTAAACTCAGTTGTAAACTTCTTCCTGGCAATTGTACGTTTCAAAGTACCTCGCACACGTGTGATGACAAAACACGAATTGCTATAAACGTGAAATATTACTTGTTTGATTTTCATATATCTGTACTCACATGGTCACACATGGTCAACTCAAACCTGAAACTCTACGCTCAGAATTGTGTTTTCGAATTCCATTCAAACAAACGCTTAAGAATCTTTTACATATATCACGACCTATAGTGTCAGTAGTTCAGTGCTGTCTGTTCTACGGACTCCCTACACCGAAATATCACTTACAGCTGTAGATTTATTTAATTCTGAAGCTGCATATCACTCTCCACTACGACGTCATTATCAACGTAAAATTCTAGTCATTATCAACCTTTCTTGTAGTTATTGTTATTATTATTATTATTGATATTATTATTATAATTAATATTATTACTATTATTGCTATTATCATCATTATTATTATTACTATTATTGCTACTCTATTTTACCATCTCTTAGATTTGTTAGACATTTCAGTGTAACCTGGCGTGCAAGTATTTCTGTAATTATCTTCGTATATAATTAAAAAACAATGATCCTATTAACACACCAATCCATACATGTGAGAAATGTCAGGCAATACGAGATGAATGTGCAGAGAAGGACGCGTCGATTGACTAAACTGCAGATTCATAGCTCATCTCTATCGTGGTCAGCGCAAGAACGTTTTCGGCTCTCCTTCGAATGAACTATTACTTAATATATGACAAAGATGTCCATAACGTTTGTTATATTATCTTCGACACTTTAAAGTGTATTCATTTCATAGTTGTTACTTACTACATAGTTACGAACTACTGTTATAATAACATTTAAAACTATGTTCTCTGTTTTTCTTAGAGCTAAAGATAAATACTAGAGTGGATTAAAAAGTTCGTGGCCTGATGTACAATTTAGAAAACGTTTGGGTGTTACGATTTATTTTTCCACGTAATTCCCTCGACTGAGATACATTTAAACCATCTTTGCGGTAACGACCCTCTACCACTTTATGAAAGTTATTCTTCGAACCGTGCAAAATACACCAGTACAGTATTTTCCACCTCTTCACCTCGGAAGACAATAGCTGACCCCTAAAAACTTTTTCAGGTTTCTAAACAACTGAAGGTCCAAGAGAGCCAAATGAGGCAAATAAGGTGAGTGCAGCAACAGTTCGAATCGACAGAAATGAATTTCTGCCATGGATGGAAGGGACATGTGAAGGTGTGCATTGTCTTGTGAAACAACTCCTTTCTTCGCAGCATTCCTTGTCTTTTGATTCTTATTTCCTCGCGCAAACGTCAAAGAATGCAGTAGTATAAAGAATTGACAGTCTTTTACAATTTTCCAAGAAAAATGAATCAGGACAATGGATCGCAATGAGTTGATGTCATAATTTTGCTTGCCGACAAAATTTCTTTGGTTTTCTTTGGGATAGGAGATCAGGTCATTTCCATGGTTTCTATTGTTGTTTTGATTCCGGTCTGGTCCATAGTCAAAGATCTGCCAATAAACTTCCTAAGATCACTTTCATACAGTTCCAAACAATAACGGAAAAGGGAGAGTCGATTTCGTTTGTGTTACGATAGTGTTTTCTGCTAATCATAGAAAATACCCACAGCCTCAACTATCTCCCCGGATTTTGGTTCTACTGTCATTCAAAATCCGGGCAAATTTTTTATCATTTTTTTTTTGTATTGGTCCACCTTGAAATCCTGCCACTGCGGGGGGAGGTCATAATGCTATTTCTGCCACAACTCAATTCAGCTAACCACTTTTTTCACCATGGAACACGAGGGCACAGAGTCTCCTAATGTCTCTACCGTGTCCATATGAATTTCCTGTGGTGATAACCCTCTTGATAGGTACTTATTGATAGCTCTACTTTCTCCATGTCACGAATTTCTGTCACTTCCTCCGACTTAGCGCTTTATAAACTCCTCACGTGAAATAATAGAGAAATAAAATGTTAGATAGTGACTACCAACGGACATAGCTACACACCTACCGTAAACAAACGTATAATTATTGCTTTCTTCCTAGTCAGTAAACAAACCTTCCAATTCTTTCTAGTATATAAAGAAAAGACAAAATGCATTTATTTCGAGAAATAACAATAGAAACCAACATGCTGACCACACTTCAAGTAACTAAATCCAAGTAGACGACCATAGCTGTTTATGGACCCTAATGAAAGATAAATTACTTGTCAAGAGTTAACCTATAGTAATAATAGAAAATTTTAGAACTTTCGTTATTTTTGTAAAATCATATTCCATTTTCTTCATTAAAAAGAGAAAACGCCACAGCAGTACAGCACAAGTCCTAAACTGCATTGAACCTTGATTGTACTAGTCTCAAAGGGCGTAACGTCTAAAAATCACCTAGCGACACAATTCCTAAACGGCAGAATTTCTACATGCGATGTTCTAAACGGCAGAATTCCTGAATGGGAGAAAACTTAAAAAGTGTCTTATGGTTTGGTTCATGCCATTGATTCCGTTCATGCCAAAAGTACTCCAGAAGCAATGCGAATAGGTAGCTAATACGATCATGTTATATCGAATATTTAAGTTAGTAGCAAGAGTGAGATGAACGGGTTATAACCCCAGTGCGTTATTTAAATTTTAGGGGATCTTTCAAACACAAAGTAATTGAAATCTATGAAAAAATTAAAAATATGTTTAAAATAAGTATAATTAATAGAAGAACAAGACTTTTAATTATAGATATGTATATAGTTGAGAGCGGAGGGATACATTGAAGTACGGCCTATTTAATCAGTTTACAACCAATAGATCAGTTTTACTTTTGGAGGTTCTGTGCTTTACGTCGTTATGATACGTCATGTTTACTTACGACGGGAGACACTATTAACATGAACTCTGAACTTCTGCTTGGGCTTAATTATATCCGGTTCACTTGGGACTGTACAGGTCATCTGCAAGATCAACTCTCACAGTAAAGACCGTTACTCAAAGCATTGCTTCACCTTCAAGAGAGTTGAATTATAAAATTGTCACCGGTCCCAGCAGAAATAGTTGTTGTCCTGGAGAAACCCGTGAAATGAATTTAGAAAACTCCGACATGTATGCGAATTGGCATCCCGGGCATTGTATTACATCGCAGAAGTGGACCAGAATCGAATTCTAGTGTAAAAGAAGCATTACATTCTTAAGTTCCAAAATTTCTTTCGCCAACTTCAATTCCAACCAATAAGAGTATTTATTAAGTTTCCAAAGAAAATTACGTTTTGTTTAAAGATTTATTATTACTGTTATTAACCGCATTTACTCTGAAATATTATCTAAAATTTAGGCTTAAGTAGCGTGCTGATTAATAACAAGAGATTCTTAAGAAATCCTAATAGAAAACAGGCATTATGTCAAAAAAAAAAAAAAAAAGAAAAAAAGAAAAAAGAAAAGAAAAGAGAGAAAAATAATATTTGGCAAAGTCACTTTTAACCTGCTTCATGAGTTGACGTGAACCATTCTTCTTCGTTTTGATGAACTTAAACAACGGCAATACCTCTTCACTCCCGAAGATAAAACTTATGTTTCACAAAATCCTTATCATTGATCAACTTTAAGTTGTTTGGTATATATGCTATATTGCGGCCAAACAAAATAATTATTAATGAATGTTATCTTACAATCTTTAAATAGATGGAAAGAAGTTCAATAACTTCATCATTATTGGTTGAATTTTCATGACAAGCGATTGTGGAAAAACGAGACACATCGTATAAGCAAAGTTGTATAAAATTGAAAAAAAAAATGTTAAGAAAATTATATTGAATTTTTTTTTTTAAAAGAGGAAGGGTAATTAAAATTTCATTTAGGGTCAATGCAACCATCGTTCTTGATTGATCTTAGCGATTTGGCTATTCTGACTCTCAATGAAAACTTGGCCCTCATTATTAATAATTAATGAGTTTCCCCGTCCCAGTATTAATTTTCTGCATTTCTTCCAGTTTTTCTCGATATATGAGAAAGCTACGGAACGGAGTTCACTTGCATATATCGCGTCCTAATAAACTTCTAAATTTTTCGACTGGTTTTGAATGAAGTCGAAGTCAGTGAAAATAATTGGGGCAAATTTCAACCCGCAATTCTCGCTAGTATTAAGCATACTGTTATTTTTAAATAATCATGATCCATAAATGATATTTACCTGAGAAATAAGTTCTCATTGATAATGATTCTTCATAAGGTTTTCGACCACATATTCAGTTGCATTCAGAGGCGATTGGGGCGATCGCCCCCCCAGAAGAAAACTTTCTTATTTTATATATATAAATAAAACCCATCCCAAAGTTTGGGGCCCCTAAAAGTAGCAGTATAACAACACACCGCCCCCCTCAAAAGTCGGTCCTGGATCCGCCCCTGTACCGGAGTAAGTTATTAACTTCCATTACCAGACCTTCCTGTACCAGAGAAATCAGATAACTATGAATTGAACATTAGTGACGAATGTGACAGAAGATGCTGTGATGAATTCTGAGATTACACCTGAAGATACAGAGTAAATGCGATTCATAAAATGATACAGTGTGAACTATATGATCTTGTACGGTATTTAGAATTGCCGAAAAGAAAAGCAGAACTACTTGCTTCTAGGATGCAACAATATAATTATTTGGAAAAAGATGTGAACATTTCGATATATATTATTACCGTAAAAAAGAATTAGTACTATTCAGTGTGTTAGGATAAAAGCATAAGCCAGAGTAATGGTGTCTCTTCATTGATTCATCGAAGGTAAGCTTAACAGTTGTCTTCCTTTTTTGTGTGTGATTTACCTTTGATCCCTTTTGGATACTCCACATGAATAAAAGAATCCTACGAAAACCTGAAGATTCTGCTTGATTGTGTGCAGTACATCAAATACTCGTGGAAAGTATGTGGAGGTTTTAAAGTTATTGCTCTGTTACTAGGAATGCAGACAGGTTATACGAAACTTTGCTGTTATCTATGTGAATGGGACAGTCGTGGGCTATACGATTATTACGTTGTAAAAGAGTGGCCTCGTAAAGAATACTATCTTGTGGGAGAGAAAAATGTGGAACATCAACCTCTTGTTGAGCCACAAAACATTATTTTGCTTCTTTTACACATTAAACTTGAGGTAATGAAAAATTTTGTGAAGGCAGTGGATCTTTGAATACATTGGACGGAAATTTCCTAGTATTAGTACGATGAAGCCAAAAGAAGGAATTGGTCCTCAGGTCAGAGAACTTATGCACAATATGACATTTTATGAACTCTTGGAAGGCACTGAGAAGTTTGCATGGGAATCATCCAGTATAGTTGCTGAAAATTTCCTCGGTATAAAAGAAGATCCAAACTATAAGGAAATGGTTCAAAACCTAATCGATGCCTCCCGGACGATGGGTTACTGTCATGAGCATCATATGTGCTGTTCACCGTATTTCTCTGTGGGGCCATGAGCACCATATATGATGGTCATGTTTGATATTACAAATTACTGATCTATCAAGGTTATAGATCATTATATATGATGTTCATTGTCACAAATTACTGTGAAAGACCATGAGCATCACATATGGTACTCGGCTACCATTGGTACACTTTCGGGAGGTAAACTATCGCGACAAAAATGTGATATAACTATCCATAATCGAGCCAAAGGTAAGAAGAAATTTGTGGCCTCCTAGGACCAGTACCCTCAAATCACCTTGGTAGTCGACGTGTAGATTCACTTTCTGAATAGTCATACTGATTGTTTCTATTTAACTCAGGCCATGTGGGTGATTAACATGGAGAAAGGGACCACAAAGACTTAGCTACCATTGAGAAGAGGTACAAGGGTAAATTGACACCTTCAATCTTGGCAGATTTTTATTGGTTCTTAAAAAGGGAGACAAAACAAGATAACAACAGGTCCACTTCTTGTTCAAAATGGTTTCATTAAAGCAACAAGAGTTTTGAATGTACGACATTACTTTCAGATATTTCTTATTAGCTGATTTGAATAAGCAATGCAATGATACACATAAATGTAAAATTAAATATTTCTTCTGTTTTGTGACTGCTTTGTAATGCATGCTCTGGTATATATTTTTCTTAGTTTCTTGCAAAATGCAAGACAATTTATTTTTATAATTACAAAGTGTATTTTTAAAAATAAATTGAATTAAAAAATTGAAATATTGTACTTCATGTTGCCCATAAAATATCCTATCGATTCATGTACGAAGGTATATTGCAATATTATTTTATATACACTAACCGTTACTGTTTGTCCAGAACCGTGGATAATAGAACAAAGAAACGTAAAATTAATCATTTCTTCTGTTTTGTGACATGCTCTGGTACCTATTTTTAAAAAAAATTTTCTTACAAAATGCATAAATGTGATCTAATTTAAGTGTAATTTTAAATATAAATTGAATTAAAACAATTGGAATACTGTATTATACCTCATATTACCCATAAAATTTCCTATTCTTTCATGTACAAAGGTATATTGGGATATTATTTTATACACTAAGCTTTAATGTTTCTTGACAACTGTGCGTGATAGAGCAAAACTAAAAACCGATCGTGAACCAGGAGGTCAAAATCTATAAATATCACCTACTTTCATCGAAAAAGAAAAAAAAATTGAAATTTTAACAGAGTTCTTGTTCCTATATATTCAATTGTAATCTATAATATTTATGCAATAGATTCTTTAAATCCACAATATTTACGCAATTTCTTTATGTCTAGGGATTTCACATTATTTGAGCCTTTCATTGATATATTAAAATTCTTATTAGTAAAAAAAACCTGGATGAATTTCTTTTTCCTGATAGAAAACGACGTACTTAACCTTCCCTTGTCGCTACTTCGTTACATAATGATAATGAAATTTAACACTGCTTGAAGCTTTGACGAACTTGGATATATATATTGTTTTTTTTTATAACCTTAGTTGTAACATATTCAGTATAACGAATTTAAAACTTTTGAAATAGAAAGTGACTAAATCGTGCTAGATAGATTGCATTATCACCTTCTATTAGCAACAATGCTTCTACTTATCCTTCCATAGGCAGTTTTTAAGAAGGGTGAGCTGGGTTTGTAACAACATAGAGCCAGGTAGTATATTTCTATCCAGTTGTTATCCTTTCCGAATGAATGTTGTTTTAAACGTTGTTCGAGTTTTAATCATAAAGTTTAGAAGAGAAAACCTTATAACAATCACCCACTCTATGATTTATGTCAATTCTGGCTTGTCACTAATGGCCAGTAACAGAAACAGCGCCATGCCTATCCAAAAATGCTCTCACTTTGACTTTTAGTGCATTGTGCGACAAGTGAGTTCGATGTTTCATTTTAAGCTCTTACTTAGTAATTGGTTTTAAATAAAAAGACAGCTTGTAAAAAGATGTGCTGTCTTCTTCGATGCAGTGTTATGTTATACAAATTACGGCAGAAGAAATTTAAAAGTTTGAATTAACGGCAAGATTATTTGTTTACTCAAGTAATTTCCTGTCCTTGTTAAAGCATTTCTTCGTTAGCAGGGAATCAATTCTCCCACTTCAAATAAATCACCATAAACAAGCTTAGTTCCAAGCTTTTCAAGTAAAGGTTCCCTCCCAAGAATCGGGGATCCGGAAACTGCGCATATATTTAGATAGAGGAGGGCCACGAAGGAATACTGGTGAAATATGCCGGGCCGAGAACAAAACATAAATCCAATATGGCCGCCCGAAGGTCATGCCAATCGACTTCTCCAAGGAATTTCCCATGGGCAGATTGACTTAATGTTTTGCAGGTTGATAGGGTCTATATATATGAACACTACACATCTATTACTTTGAAATTTCGCGGACGTTGTCGTGTTGAACCCAATACATCCGATCAAAGTGTCATCGTCTCGTGTCTCGGAAACGAATTGTGCTATGGAAGTACAGTATCACTAGACGAGTACGAAAACCATTAAACGGTTCAAAATATCGCCATCTGAAAACCAATATGACCAAACAAAATCGTAAACCTAACAGCTCGTACTACAAAAAGCGAAATTTGGGTGTA
Organism: Thermobia domestica; assembly: GCF_964235325.1. Lineage (NCBI taxonomy): Eukaryota > Metazoa > Arthropoda > Insecta > Zygentoma > Lepismatidae > Thermobia > Thermobia domestica. The sequence goes on along the minus strand of NC_137454.1, from coordinate 272,244,244 downwards.
AAGATCCATTACCACTAGTAGGTGAGGAAAACAATACCAATGGATCACAATTTCTACATCGCGTATTCGAAATACGCATATAAAATATACACTGTAAACAGTTCAGATGGTTTCACATGAAAAACACCTACAATTCACTGGAACATATTTTGTGGGTGCAATGCCAGTAAATCAAAAATGTTGCCAGTGCCTGTGTTCTAGCCACAAACGTCCTAGAATACACGTCTTAAAGTTTGCAAACCATATCATATTTAACAAAATTCGTCGTTCTCAACACTGGCACCGCGGCTACACAGGTAACATCGTGGTTTACGATCCAAGGGTCCTATGTTCGAACCCGCCGCAAATTAAAAACATGTTTTTCGTTACTCACATAATTATTAATTATTCTATACAATGTTACAGCAAACTAAATATGTATTGGTCCATTTATCGTTCATGGAATGTTTCTGTTGAAAGTCATGAAATTATGATGATGAAATTGCGGCATATGTTTTGATGAAATTGTGGCGTCAGAGTGCCATATATTTCACCAAAATTTGACGGTATAACTTGTAGAGTGTGTAAAAATAAGTGTTAGGTCAAGTGGTGTAGATACAGGAAACAAAGTAGAAACTTTTTGTAGTGTATGATGCGCTACGGAAGTACATATTAGGTGTTACATGTACTCTCGCAACAATCGGGAATATATGGTAGGAGAAGACGTGGCAAGATTCAGTAAAGGAAGGTATGCGGCAGAATGCTGTCACGGTGGATATGGCACAGAATTACGGTTTTACGGTTTTGCTGTAATATTTTCAAAATGGATAAAGATAATAAAAAAAGTGTTAGTAGGATAGTGTTATTCTGCATGTGGTGTGGTTATCATGAGTGAATTACTTGCTTTTCTTTAGAAGTTATTTGTAGAAATGAATTTGCCCTTTTTGAAGATATTACAGAAAAACCGTAAAACCGTAATTCTGTGCCATATGCACCGTGATAGCACTCTACCTCTGACACAAACGTTAAGACGCGTATTCTAGGTCGTCTCTGGCTAGTGCGTTCCAGACCTTCCCAAATGAAGTGTTTATGTTTGCGTATAACACTTCAGATAACACAGTTACTGGCAACGTTTTTAACTTACGGGCATTTCACCTGCAAAATCTATTCCAGTGAATTGTAAGTGGTTTTCATGCGAAACCAGCTGAACTGGTTACAGTGTATTTTTTTTTCGTCTTTCGCGACTTAATTGGATACAGGATGTAGAAATTGTGATCCATTTGTATTATTTTCCTCATCTGCTAGTGGTAATGGACCTTTACCATACTTTGTTTTACCACATTCGTCTACGTGCCGTTTGGTTCAGGATTTTGTTTGACCACATTCGTTTTCAGATGGTGATAGTGTACTTCCATAGTACAATTCGTTTTCCAGACACGAGTTGTTGACACATTGACATTTTGATCGGCGATATTGGATTCAATACGTCAACGTTCGTAAAATTTCAAACCAATAGATGTGTAGTGTTCATACATATATCAAGCAGCAAAACATTAAGTCAATCTGCCCATGGGAAGTGGGTGAGACGTTGCTTGCAAAAGTCGATTGGCATAACCTTCGGGCGGCCATATTGGATTTATCCTTTGCTGACGGCCCGGAATATTTCACCAGTGCTCCATCGTTGCCCTCCTCTATCTAAATATATGCGGAGTTTCCGTATCCCCGATTCTTGGGACAGAACATTCACTTGTTAGACTTGGAATGTGATAAGACGTTTCTTTTTCCCCAAAACACAAAAGGATGTTTCGTAAATTGCATAATACAATTTATTACATCTCACGGGTAACATTCATTTCGTTCTCACTTGTGTGGTGCAGAGAAGACGGACTGAAACGTATCTGCAACACGTGTGTCTCAACGGCGCCGGAAGAGAGTAGATTACAAAATTCAAAAGTAAAGTTTATGTTCAAGTTATATTATTGAAGACAAATATTTCTTTCATACTATTGCACTGGGTGGCACATTGTCAAGAGTCTATTCTTTCTGTGCACTTTCAGGAGGAATTTATTGTGAAAGCAGAAAAGTTCGTAATAAGCCTTCAACAAGTAGAATTACCGTGATTAAAATATATTTTAGGATGCTGTCCCTACATTTCTTCTGAAATTACTGATTTTTTTTTAGAACAATGTTGAAAATTTTGGTACATTCATTTAATACCCTTCAAAACAGGCCCCTCGGGCATCCACACACTTCTGGGAGCGAACTTTCTAGGTCGCGAAGCCCTTCTGGATGTCGTCGTTCGGGATGCCGTTCAGCGCCCTCGTCGTCGCCTCTTGGACCGCTTTCACGGATTCGAAACGATGCCCCTTGAGCTTCCTCTTGATACGGGGGAAAAGGAAGAAGTCCGGCGGTGCCACATCAGGGCTGTAGGAGGGCGAGGCACCGTGGAAACGCTTAATTTGGTCAGGAGATCCCACACAATAAAGGCGTCGTGGCACGGCGCGTTGTCATGGTGGAGCTTCCATTTTCACACCAGGTCTGGTCGCACGCGTATGATCCGATTTTTCAGCCGTGTGAGCACTTCCACGTAGAATCTTGCATTTACACTCTGTTCAGGAAATACAAACTCCTTATGTAAAATGCCACGACGGTCAAAAAATGCAATGAACATCGATTTCACTTTCGATTTCTACATTCTGGCCTTCTTTTTACGTGATGATTGTACGGCTGATGGTATCCTCCTTGGTCCGGCCTGCGTAAGCATGTCCTAGCTTCGGTCGCTGATTTTTCCCAGCTTGACGCGAAACTTGATGGCGTACCGCTGCTCCAAATTTCGCTCGATCGCAACTGACGACGAGGCGCCACAACAGGAGGTCACTAACACAGTGGACCACATTCAACTAACGCACGCAGGCGACTGCCGTCGGTCGACATCTGTTCCCAAGGCTCCCCTCCATAACGCCCTGCCTTGCAGCCTACCACATTGCTCCGCGCGAGCGGAGAAAAATCAGTCCTACTATTTCTGGGCACGTATTTCTTCTCCAACTTCCGTACTGTCCAAGTCTCTGAATCATAAAGTCCAATACTTCATATGTAGCAGTTCACCAATTTCTTCTTTAGTCCAATATTATGGCTGTTAGTTAAGAGTGACCATTTCTTGTTGAATGCTTCTTTGGTTATGGCAATTCTCGACTTATCTGTTTAGTGCAGTGCGCTTCTTTCGTCAAAATACCTAGCAGATATTTCAAATTATCGACGTTTTCAAGTACTCTTTATTTTAATCTCACTCGTAAGGACGTACTTCAACGGGATACTATCATGACTTTCGATTTTTCGGTGTAAATTTCCATTCCGTGTGCAAAATTTAATTGTGATTTTTCTTTATTTCATCTACAAGTTATCAGAATCCTTCGACGTCACCAAAGGTTCACGAAAGTGATATACACTAACTAACTCTAATTGCCTCTGTAATCCGAAGGTTCAATGCCGCATTCACAAAACATCTCTAGTGACTTCTGTCCAACTGAATCCATTTTCTAGTTTGTATTCCAAATTCTTTGAGATCCATCTCAATCTTGTCTTCCCATCTGCGCTTCCGGTTGGACTTCCAGTTAAAACGTTGACAAAGTTCCTACTTTCTTCCATTCTGGCTACATGATCTGTCCACGTGGTCTCCTGTACTTGGTGATTTTAACAATGTTTGGTTAACGATATAAACACTAAGCGGAGATATAGTATATCAAGACTGAAACCACATTTATTATTCGAGTATTTAGTGTAATGTCGTCTGTATCTTTCAACGTAGATAAATATTCTTCATTCTGTTCGAATAGTACCTTTTGTAATGTGTATCTTTTCTATGAGAATCGTGAAACATTAAAATAGCGTTTGAGTGGATTAGTTTTCCTCGCGAGAGGAAAAAGTTTGTTATTCTGTCTTGTGTCGAAGGTGAGATGAAAATTGTCATGTTTCTTGTCTCGAATTACAAAGTGTACTTTGTGTCTCATGTACCGTCATGCGCAAAAAAATTGCGCGTATACTGTAACTCACGATTTTTCGCAATTATTCCATTTTCCTTATGTTTATGGGTAAAATTCAGTTATTAGTAAGTGGAGATAATAGAAAGCAATCCATCTAAGGAGATATTTCCAAAAAATATAATAAAATAATAAAAAATATAAGCAGAAAACAAAATTATGTTCATTTTTGTGTATACTGGCAATAATGTTTTCGAGGGATTTTTTTGCAGTAGCATAGCACGATTGCAGAGAGAATAACAGGATTGATAGGGAAGAGTTGAATCAAGGAACTGGAAAATGGAGTAAAATATTGCATTTACTGCCTTAAATCTAGGGTCTAAATTGTCTGCCAAATATAATGTAGCTTCTGTAAGCAAGATATTGTAGGGAAATATAGAAAAAAAGGGAAAAAATGTCGTCTTAAGTTTGGAAGTGACATGCTCTATAGCCATGCGCTATTTTTTAAGAAAAAGACAGGCATCAATAGATAGTCTGTGTGGACAAATGAGTACAGTGGCGGATTAGTAATTCTTATGTTGTTTTGATTCCAGATCGAATCCCATCCGATCCCATTCATTTTTTCTTTACAAAACATTGTAGAAAGTGTATATTTTTATGTTGATAAGAACCGAAACAATATAATAATGAAATAACTTTTTTGTTTTTTCTGATGAAGTATTTATTCAGAATGAGCTTACTATTACTAATAGCGATTCTTTTCAGTTTATGGTATGGTATGCTTAATCATTCCCTCTCCGTTTTTACACAGCAGAAGTAACTTTAACTCACTGCGAGTGTTCTGTGAGTCAGGAAGAGAAAAAACACAAAACATGCGCGACCTGCAGCCTTACACACAGCGTGACGAACACAGTCACAGCGATAGCTCGTTGTCATGAAGAAAAAAAGCTGATGTTAAATTACTTTTCTAGTGTTTCTGTGTGTGTGTTTCTCTTTAGAGTATTGACTCTCTCACCTTTTCTTTCATATCCACAATTGCAACAATTGCAATCATAAGTCTGTGTAAGAAATAAATTATGCTCTCTTGACACAAAGCTAAATTTTACAGCTCTATTTCTGAGGAACACGAATGCTTCCAAAAGATGCCATTGATATTAAACTATGATCATACTATTTTTCCGAATTATATAGTAGCGTGAAAAACTGATAATAAAATGATGTAACATGCATTAGCTTTTTTTCTAGCGTGACAACACATTAAACATAACAAATTAAATTTTTGGAATTACAAATTATCACATTACGTAACGGTGTAGGCCTATTCGTTTTCTCATTCGAGCGATGAAAGAGGAAAGTGTGATGATAGTTATAGAAACCGAATAGCAGATTTCAATGAATTCAAGTTACATGGCTCCTACATATCGAAAAAATGATTTTTCGATGTCTGTCCATCTATTCGTCTCTCGGTTCGTCGCGCTTTTACATGCACTCAAATACAAGCCATACTGTTCAACGTATCTGGACCGAATTCTAGATATAACGTTTTAATAACATACTATCTTTCGAATTTTATATCCTTCGATATCTAAAAGTAAAGGTGATTTATTGAAGGATTAAGATGTAAAATAATCCAATTTTCCCAAAGAAAAAAAGCTGTGACGATTTTATTTATTTTTTATAAATATATATTTTGTAAACAAATGTCCACCGTATATGAATAATTTTTTTGAAAAAATATATATGGTGTATTTTACTGTATGGTCTGCGTTCTTTTTGCACAATTTTCTCAACCAAATTTCATAAATAAACGTATCGTTAATAACCTAACGATATGACAACTCGTTCGAAGGAGCAGTTTACTCGTAGGGCGAGCTTTCCCCCGATGGTTTCCCCATTAACGCCTCAGGCAATTTAGTTTATATTTCGTAAAGAAATGTTTCATTAACACACTAACATACAGCATAAATATGAATGATGAAATAAAGGTTGAAGACTGATATTGCAATGATGATAGCCCGTTTCGGTTCAAATCTTCAGGTGCCGAAACCGAAGAGGCGCGTCTGAGCAATAAATAAATAATTAAAAAAAATTCAGAGGTATTGAAGTTACCACCACGTAACAGCGAGGACTTCATTTTGGTCTTCGCATCTTCGATTCGTCGCGGACAATCGAGAAGGGACCAACATGAACTATCTCCTGTGATGTGCACGCGGTTATTATCATATATTATTTTTCCCTGACGAGGGGGTCAAGAGTAACTCCTGCCTTTACATCATGAAGTGAAAAATCTTGAGATGGGTGCGTATAATTGTATGAATTTAGATGGCAAATGTCGCCGATCACTAGCAAGTAAACTATAAAAAAAGTAAATAGACGCTTGCTATTTTGTTATAAAATTACATGGTGAGTGCATTTGCTCTGATTTCAAACAGTTATCGTCTAATATACACGGTTAAAGGAGCACTCTGATTAGAAATACTAAAAAGACTTCAACGATTTATCACTCTACAAGCTGTGTCCTCATAATTGCCTCCGTGGCGAATTCGGAAAAGCACGCAACTAGTGATCCTAAGGTTGGTGGTTTGCGCCCAGCCCGGGGCATTAATTTTTACTATTTTTAAAATTATACTCACCTTAATGTAAACAAATTACACATATAGGTGATTTAACGCATTTTTGGGGAATAATTTTGTGGTTCGTTGGCGTTCTGTCGCTTCTCGGCCGCTGGTGGCATAATTTTCAAAATAGAAGTGGGGCCACCGCCGATCGTCGCTGCGGGGCCGCCAATTTTCGGGGACATGTCGCTAGTTGCCTATCGGTGGTCCACCGACCCTTACGGCATGGGGTTGTCCCCTCAGAAGTGAGGCAGATTTTAATCGACCAAGAGTGTTTTGGAAAGATGGGGAACATCTTCCGAGTTCGACTTCTGAATGATCCGTTTAGGCTGCCTCACGGTAAGGTAGAAAAAGTGAGGCAATCGCTCCAAGCACTACGCTCGAGAGCCTCTATCTCATTCAAATCTTAGACTCTTCAGGTAAAGTAACAAGTTTATTACTTGTAATTTATTCTTTGAGTCAAAGTATTTTGCAATAAACCATAGTTTTGTAAAATATTTTTACGATTGTATACTATTCATTTTAAAAAATTGTACTCATAATATAATTTTCCATCATGGATTTGAAAAAATCAAAGTCCGATCAAAGAAATGTCTCCGATCCACATGTCTCTTCATGTTTGGTATGGAAGTCTCATCTTCATTATTGACCCTCAATTTATTTTAGTCCTGGGCAATGCGAACCGACGGGATGGCTCTAAGTGAAAACATTCATTTAGATAGTTTAGTAATCAGGAAGCTGCTATTTCAGGAAACACAACTGATCTTAAGGAAAAAAAAAAAACAATTTTGCTTACCAAGGGGAGGGAGTAAATCATCTGTTACGTTTGCTTAACTAGGGAGAAGCTCTAGTGACATGAATAAAAATGTGATAACGTAATACTTGAACAACTCTATTTAATGGAGGAACGTAAAAGAGTATTTAACACTTTTTTTCATTTTAAGCATTTCAAAGATTCCCGTAATTTAGTAGCATCCGGAATTTGCATTTTTGAAATATGGGAACTCTATCTATGCCTTAACGTGGGAATCCGTTTCAGACCATGCACTTAAGCCTCTTTGTCACAGAAAGGCATATAGGAGTTTTTCTTTCGATTTCTTTAGGAATGTTGCGAATGGTATGACTTTTAAAACTATGTTTAAAAGAGAATGCACGTCGACATACAAGATGATAATCTGATACTAGGAAATATATTGAATTGTTTTTAATTTGTTCTCACGCTACCAAAACAGTACCTACGCTTTTTTATTCTAGCCTTTTAATATAAGCATTCCACACTATTGTCTGTTCTAGAACGATACAATTCTAGTTCATGTATATGCTATCTTGGGAAATACAGTAGAGTTTCGCTTATCCCACATAAAACAGGCAGACAGAACGTCGGATAATATGGATGTGTTAAGAAAAGACCTATTAAAATAAAACTATGATATAATTTTACATATTATGCATCTAATAATAGTGTTTTATAACAAATAAATGCACTGCACTGAATCAGGGACATATCCAGAGTGAGGTCCTAGGGGCTGTCCCCCTCCGAAACTCAAGCATTTTTTAATAAACTTGCTTTTACCCTTTTGAGGTTCTTTTATATCAGTTTACTTGGAGTCAAGTGTCCAAACTTTGTTCAATGTGTTCTTGTTTTCTTATAATTCTAAGAACATACCATAATGCCATTGATACCAGATGGAATTAAATAACAGTTTAGGATTAACATTTCGTTTCCATTCTGTTTTTAACTTTAATATTAGAACGATACAATCATTGCCTTCTTGCTATTTTTGTTATGTGATATACGTAGCAGACAGTTTTCCTTAGTTACATATCTCTCGAAAATATGTTTCATTTTGTTTGTTCTATAATGCAGTTTGTTCAAAATAAACGAATGTTTATAAATGAAAAGTAGGAAAAAGTTTAAGAAAAATACAGAACTGTTGCATTATTATTATTATTATTATTATTATTATTATTATTATTATTATTATTATTATTATTATTATTATTAGTAGTAGTAGTAGTAGTAGTAGTAGTAGTAGTAGTAGTTGCTGTTGTTGTATTGCTATTTTTAAAGCATTAGAATTACATCCTTACGAGGATTCGTGTTGGGCCACCTCCGAATAGGAAACATGGATACGCGTCTGCACTGAATGATAGACATACGAGTCATGGTTTAGACGGGCGCGCTAGGCGATAGACTCCAGAGCATGGAAAATAGATTAAGACCACAACTTGCTGTTCTTCTTGCCGATTGATGCTATCTGCAGTGACGTCCGATCATACGGTATTTGGAACAAAGGAAGATCGGATAAGCAAGACCATGGTGTATTGGTGTTTCACGCACCTAAACCTGTAAAATGTTTGTATAAACAATTATCTTTCATTCCCTAGCTAATTTTATGGGTATGATCACACACCTATATGATCAAGTATAGTCTTATGAAGAAAAAAAATTTTTAGGTAAAAGCTAAAGAGAAACCAACTTCAATAATTTGCTTCAGTTTTTCTTTTTTAATAATGGCAAACTAGTCCATTTCATCACGATAAATCACGTTTGGCACTAAGATATCTGTTGCTGTCCACATATATCCTTCGCACTTTGTTGGAGACAAAGTTGTTCTTTTTCGAAGGAAACAGGATGACAGAAGCTATACAACAGCATGAACTGAAAAAAATAGTTATTACTAATAGTACTCTAATCCTGGATAAATATGTCATTCCAGCAAAATATCAACAAGCTATATCCTTTTTATATTGCTTCGGTTCTTATTAACATGAAAATTATAATGTTTTGTAAAAAAAAAGGATTGGATTGGATGGGATGGGATTCGATCTAGTGTTAAAAAATGTGTAAGAACTACTAATCCACCACGCTACTCACCTAACCATGGAAACTACTTCCTGCTTGTTTTCTTTTTCTAAACAAATAAATGCTAATATCCACTGCGCATGTCACTTCCAACCTCAAGGTCAGAGATTTTCTGTTTGTTTCTATATTTCCGTACAACATCTTGGTTACAGAAGCTAATTTATATTTGACAGACAATCTACACACTAGGTTTAAACCAATAAATGCAACATTTTACTCCACTATCCAATTCCTTGATTCAACTCCTCGACTCCCCTACTGAATTCCCTCCACAATTGTGCTCTGCTACTGGAAAAAAATCCCTCGAAAGAATGATTGCCAGTATACACAAAACCGAGCATTATTCTGTTTTTTGCTTATATTTTTATTCTTTTATTATATATTTTTTTGAAATATCTCCTTAGATGGATTGCTTTCTATTATCTCCACTTACTAATAAGTGAATTTTACCCATAAGGGTAAGGAAAATTGAATAAAAGCGAAAATTCGTGAGTTACAGTATACGTCTAGAAACACATGTTTTGTTACAGAATCTACACTGAGTTCCTCACCAGTGGCTCTCAGAAACAATCATTTCATAGACTTTGAGTTCATCACGATAGTACGACAAATGGCCGTAGATCGCATAAATGAGGAGATTTGGGGAGAAGATCGTTATTTAATAGTTAAAATTTAAATCTAAAAGCAGAAACTTGTGATGCATTAGAAACTAACTTTCTATAGCAGTGGAAATCATTTACCTGTTGGAAAAAAGAACAAAATATAAAAGAATACATATCAGATACCAGAACAGGTCAAGGAAGGATTCTCAGTAGGAAACAAAAGCTGGTTGTCGTGTACCAAAGCTCAGAAAATATCCGGTAAAGAGAGCAATAGACATACGTTATCACAGAAAGAATTTGTGTAGATTTTTTTAAAAGTTAAAATAATCATCTAAGAGGTGAAGGAACTATTTTAATCATGATATGTTGTACTTGCGTCTGAAATTTATTTGAACCACCTTCTGTAAGTGATGAAATGCTGTTATGTTACTTTTAAACAGGCGGTTGCTGATTTGAAATAATGTTTTTCCGACAAAACTGTTGTAAGCAAAAGCATGGATTTTTTTATATTTGTTTAAGTTACTCTAAGAGATTAAACGAGTTTTAACAACTTACGTGAAAGTAGAGGAATTTGCTGTTCTATAGAATCTTACTCCAGAAAAGAACAAATACTTGCCAATCATAGCATTTGTGTGTGTTTATGCTCTTGCTACATACCTTAGTTAAACCTGTTGCTATTTGCCAAACAGAAATCGAACACAAACGCAAATATTAAGTTAAATTTTTATTCAAGTGATCAACATACTTGTTTTTCTTTAAGCAAGCATAATACAGGGTGGGCACAGAAACAGTCCCAGGTTTCAAATTAGTGTAAATTTAATATGCGAAGGAATATTTTGCTGAAATTTTGAACAGTGATACATAAACTAAAAAAGTTTTTGTAGCAATAATTGAAATCACAAACGCTCGATGTGCGCGCCACCTGTAACGCGGGAAATATCGAGGCGGTAATCTAGCTCCAACCACATGTTGTGAAGCATATCTGGTGTGATGGAGTTGATAGCATCACTGATGCGTTCTTGGAGATCGGGTAGTGGAAGTGCACACACTTTGTTCTTCACAAATCCCCACAGAAAGAAGTCACAAACAGTGAGGTCAGGTGATCTTGGTGGCTACTTGTAAAGAACTTGATCATTGACTCCAGAGCGCCCTATCCATGGGTTTGGGAGGTTCTCGTTTAGAAACCTGCGTACAGCACGGTGCCAGTGTGGCGGCGCTCCATCTTGTTTTAGAACGAAGTCATCTATCTCTGCATTACTAAGTTGCGGAAACAACCAGTTGCGTAGCAATGCTAAGTAACTTTCACCTGAAATTGTTTGTTCCTGAAAGAAGAACGGACCCTGCACGCGACGCTCTGATACTGCACAAAAAACATTGATTTTCGGTGAGTCACGTTCCACGTTTACAGTTGCATGTCGATTCTGGGTTCCTGATATCCTTACATTGTGTCTATTCACCTTTCCACTTAAGTGAAATGTCGCCTCATCGCTGAAAATGATCTTCGTCAGAAAGTTTTCGTCGTCCTCCATGAAATTTTGCATAGTCTCACAGAACTCACGGTGCTTTACCTTGTCTTGTGGGTATAACTTCTAAAACAACTGCAGTCGGTACGGGTAACACCGCAAATGCTTGCGTAAGATCTTACTGTTGTTTGTGGCATCTGCAACTCTGTGCTAGTTTTACGTGTAGACTTCTCTGGGCTGTGTACGAAGGCTGCTCTTACGCGCTCCACAAATTCCTCGGAAACTGGACGTCGCCTTGAATGTCCTTTTCTTTGATCACAAATGCACCCCGTCTCAATAAACGTTCTATGCAACTTCACAATGGATTTCTGTGTGGGTGAATCAGCATTAATCTGTCGTTTGAAATCACGCTGCACTCTCATAAAACTGCTTGTTTTTGCAAATTGTAAAACGCACCAGGTTCGTTGCTGTGGGGTGGACGCCATTTTCGATGTTACAGCCCTCTAGCTGCCGTGGTCAGAACTAGGATTCTGAAAAGATAGATGGAAAAATACTTTGAGTTTACTGAGCTCTGTACAAAATTTCATGTAAATATTCAATTAAATGTTAATTATATGGCACTTTAAAATCAGGCACTATTTCTGTACTCACGCTGTATAAACAGTTATTTCCAACATCGTGTCATATTTATAAACAAAATAGTTAAACAAAGCAGAAAGTTATCACAAATCATTTGGCTTATAAATGTTAAATGAAATGAAATGAAATCTTTGAGTTTTACGTCCCACGCTTACGCCGGTTAGGCTAAAGGAGACGGTGATGACGAGTAATGAATGAAATGGTGGAATGAAGAAAGTGGGAGGAAACGGGAGAACCCCGAGAAAACCCACGCACGCGGTGTTTGTCCACCACAAAGTTCACATGGCAAGGCTGGGATCGAACCCGGGACCCCAAGCACCAGAGGTGAACGCTCTACCATTGAGCCACCGCGGCCCTTTATTAATGTTAAGACAAACAATTCAAATAGCAGCTACATGAATATATATTATTCTGTTGCATTTCTCCAAGTATAGAGCCGACCGCTCCAATCTAGCATATCTCCCTGACCAATTATAAGGGCAGTGAGGTCCTACATTTCTTCTCCTAAACAGTTTAACTCATACATGTGAGACAGTTACTAATATCATAATAGGAATCCTATTTCGAGTGGATAAATTTAACAAATAGTATTCAATTTTTGGCCTAGCTTCTTTTCGATATTTGAGTAATAACTTTAGGTGTACTTATGCGTCAGATCAAGAACCTCTGAGATTTTCAAGAACAATAACAAGAAAGCAATACCCAACTAATAACAACGAAATTGTGTCTATGAGAAGGAGGTCATACCAGATATTTACGAAATTCATAGCCAAATCAATCATTTTCACTTCTTTTAAACAATTAAGTACTCGAGCGAGCTATTCACAGACCCCCAAACAGGTAACTTTTGTGTTGCTTGCCAGAAGACTTGATGAAAAAAAAATTAAAAAGTCTCAAAACGAGTACAAAAAATATAATTGCACCAAATGCTTTTAAAAACATGTCTAGAGTTTTATTCCGTTGTCTTAATTATTAAATTTTTTTTTTTAAAAAAAACTAAAATCAATTTAAGGATCTACTGGACTTCGGCGCGAGTACTGGTGTCAGAAAAAAGGGCGCGAGTACTTATGGATTAAGGATGAGACACAGAAGTAAGTAAGTAATAATTACACTAAATCTATTTTGATTCACACTGGAACTTTCACTGTACGTATATACCATGATAATTTTATTTGAAATTTAGAACTAATTTTAACTATTTTATTAGGAGATGTGTTCTTACAGTCTGAAACAGTGTTCAAGATATTCTCAAAATCAGAGTCATGAACTTCGAAACTATTATCAGTGGCAATACTACTGAATGCACGAGTTCTTTTTACCGTAGTTTCGTCCTTGGAATGTATGTTCGTCTTCCTTGCGTGTTACTTAATGTGAGGTTTCTCTCAACAGAACCAAACCTTAAATTAAGCTACAATTTCACTCTTCTTTTCGTCTACTATCTTGAACGTTCCCAGATTTAGTTGCCCATTCCAGTGTGGTCTTTGGTCATCGTGATTTTAAAAATGGATGAATAGTGGAATTATCTAGTTCTTCTCATCAGTAATTCATTAAAAATTTATACGGTCACTTTTTCTTTTGATTCAGTTACAAATTAAGCTCAAGAACTTGGGGTCACTGTGCTTTAAAACTGCTGTACGTTCTTTGATGAAGGTCGATTTCCAAAAATTACCATTTTCCGTGTGTTTCGCGAATGCTTTTGTGCCTACCGAATCCTACAATTCATTTAATTACAAAAGGATCAAAGACCAGTCAAAAAGTCGGCTATGATAGTTTCACTAATTGTAATATGTTTAATTCGGAAGTTTAATTCACGTAGGATTTCATGCAATATCCATATTAAAGTAATGTTTTAAATTACTTAAAATTCATTGTGATCGAATATCCTTGAAAACATCAAATACCTTGACTAACTAATCTCGAATAGTAGTGAGATGTTGGTTTCACTAATGACATAAATTATATTCCATTTATGATTTCCATTAATGATTTTTTGTTTATCAGCTTCTGAAATATCTTAATAACAAAGCTACATGTTTTACGGCACATATAAAAATCATCATCACTTGACTGTCATCATTTCTCTGAGACAGCCCCACGATGTCTTTTGCTATTTCAATCTTTGTGAATAATAAACTTGATATTAAAATCATGTGGTTTTAATAAAACTTTCATGATCACAAAATTTCTAATTTGCCTAAAGTGGTTTGATATTTTTTTCTAGATTCAAACTTACTCAGATCTTGAACTCACTATTATCATTACTTGAAGACAGATTTTGAAGACTCATTATTATCTCATACAAAAATTTCGCGTAGAAACTGAAAATATCAAGAATTTCGAATAATCGGTGTCGATTTTGGGACTATAATGTTCTGAATTGCCTATACATACAATATCAACAGTAAATCAACAGTAACGTTTTCAAAACCATTATTGCGTTTACATTGCATTCTTACTATTCTGTGTCGCTAAAGGCGATACAATACCACATATATATTGTAAAAGGCAGTGGCAAAGGAACTTGGCTCATTCATCCTCATCTCAGCGCTTTTTGAGGCTGACGAACTTGGCTGCACTTTTTGCACCTCTGGTGTTTTTGGACGTATGTAGTTTACCATGGCAATATCGTATATTGGGATTCTCATATTGTGGCATATTGTTGGATTTAAATTTAAAATTGTAAATTTTTAAAGGAGTCATAATGTGTTACATGCAACATTACTTCCCAGGGCTCTCCCACCGGGAATCGAACCGAAGACCCTATAGAAGAAAGGCGCACATGCTAGCCACTAGAACGGCGGGGAGGATTTTTTCTATTAAATATCTGTCAGAGAGTTATGTCCAAACGAGATTCTAATTCACTTACCCGAACTACAAAATCACGATCGCTAACATCTCATTTTTCATTACCTAAATACGACGGGTATTAACAGGGCCCAAAACCCTTGCTGCTGAATACTAGCTGCTACATCACTAGACATGGCTGGTGTTTCAATACACTTAGTTTTCTCTATCTTTCTACATTGCGAAATTACGGAGATCATTACATGACGCGCATGTTGCGCAGTTTCATACTGCCTCGGGTATTCCTTCCAATGATATACACCTTTCAAATAGCTTGTTATCTCAATTATATTTGCCACCAACATATCCTAACTATATATAAAATTACATGAACTGACATAAATTAATGGGGTGCTTCCGGTTGACGTGGAAAGTTGAAATGATGAGGGGCGATGATGAATTTCCCCATGTTATTTAAATAGGTCTTTTTTTTTTTTGTTTTATAATCTCATGTTTTAGGAACTTGGAATTGGAATAAAAACTTGAAATTCGGTATGCTTGTAAGTTTTCGCTAGTATTATCTAAGTAAAACAGTAAAAGTAAACAATTTTAATTTTAGAGTGGTATTATGAGGAACTGAAAAATCTTTCCCACGTCATTTATAAGGGACACAATTTACACCCGAAAGTTATAGGCACTTTCCTGTAGGGCTACAATGATTAAATTTGACATGATTCTAGCTTTTCGGGACTAACCGACAGAAATAATCCCAAAAGTGAATATTTTTAATTTTTAGGGAGTCTAAAGAGGAGATGAATTTCCCCATGTTATTAAAATGGGCCTTTTTTGGACATATAAAATCATATTTTAGGTACTTGATATTGGAATACAAACATGAAATTAGGTATGCTTGAACGTTTTCGTTAGTATTACCTAAGTAAATCAGTAAAAAGAAAAATTTCCAACTGTAGAGTAGTTTTATGGGGAACAGAAAAACCTTTTTCATGTTATTTATATTGGACGTCTTCTACACCCCAAAATGTTTAGGAAGTTGCGGCAGGATTAGAATGATGAAAATTAGCACGATTGTAGCTTCCCGGGACTAACCTACAGGAAAATTGCTAAAAGTGAATATTTTTAATTTTTAAGGAGTCTAAAGAGAGATGAAGAAATCCCCATTTTATTTAAATAGGCGTTTTCCAGGGATTCAAAATCTTATCTTTTAGATAGTTGAAATAGGAAAAGAAACTTGAAATTCGGTAGAATTGTGAGCTTAAGAGGTGTGAGGAAGTAGGCCGAGCAAAGGCGGGGATGTGGGTGGTGAACCCCCCCCCCGGTGGGCTAATTCAGGAGATATGAATCGCAAAGGCACGAAATTCACGAAGTTGATGAAAAGGCTGATACGTACGAGATTCGCACATTGTTCACAGATAGAGGCACGAAGCATCGAGAACATTTTTACATAACGACTTTGGTAATCATAATATAACTCGTGTTACCAATATATTTACCAAATCGGTTACATTTTGTTGCTAGTCTAACATAAATTCGAACAATTGGATTTCTGATTCCTTCGAAAACTCCATTAATTCTAAATATCCTCACCTCTACATTCTCTTACTTATCAAATTAATTTCAATATCTATTTAATACCAATGACTGCAATAAAGGAAAAATCTTCACCAAAAAAAGAAAGAAATATTGGTTTTCCTTGTCTGAGTTTCCAACCACGAAATTTACGGCAGTATGTACGTGTCTTAGCCCATGTTTTTAAAAGTTAACTGATTCACAGAACGTGCCTCATTATCTTGCTTAAGTATGTTTGTCGAAAAAAATTAATAAATGATTAAGTTACTTTTTATATGTAACAGTGAAATCCGTCAGACAGTGAGCTATAGCTATTCGTGTCTCTATCACACAATTTTCGAGAAACAAAAAAAAAAAAAATAGAATATAAAAATATATTCAGATTCGTATCTTAAAACAAAATAAGTAATGTCTAGGGTAATTAACTTAATAAACAGGTTTATAACTCAGGGTCTTATCTACATACGAAATCATAACACATGAGTTACATCTACTAAAAGTTTATTTAGAAAAAAATGATAATTC
This sequence comes from Thermobia domestica, assembly GCF_964235325.1. Classification (NCBI taxonomy): domain Eukaryota; kingdom Metazoa; phylum Arthropoda; class Insecta; order Zygentoma; family Lepismatidae; genus Thermobia; species Thermobia domestica. Next base: position 272,227,207 of record NC_137454.1, on the reverse strand, counting down.
TATGTAATATCTTTCTTTAAAAGTGTATCAGAAATACCTGTTGGGTATTCTCTTCTCTAATTCCTTAATTTTTCTCTAATTTTAGTAAACTTTATTAAGCTAAGATTTCTCTAATTATGTGCCTGTGGCAGACAGAAGGGTTAGGCCTCACTAAAAGCGTCCTCTGTCAACCTTAACTTATAAAGAGCATTGACTCACTACATCAAAAGCCCTGGCCTACGACCCTATTTCGTGTACTCCCTTAAATAGGAGATGCACCAGAAGGATATGTATCTAAATACTTATTATAGGGATTAGGTTGGTAAGAAGAATGAGTTGGCCTTATAGTAGCGAAACATCCTTAAATAGATCTGGCAGGTAAAGGTTAGATAAGAACCATACTCCCTGAAATAGGAGATGTGATTCAAAAAAAATCTAAAAGCTGTCAGTAGCCTCTCACGAGTCTACTTCGAGGGATCGAACCCAGGAATCTGAATTCAGAGCATCCATAAAAACCAATGTGTCCTGCAAGAGGAACAAATTACTGTATAACCGACCAAAACCGTATATAACTTCAGTTTTGAACACGTACTCGAAAATTCTAATATCAGGGAATTGTTAATCTAAATGGCATATCCACCTAAATATGGAATGAAGCATTTCAGGGATGAAATCCTGTCCCTATTCTACAGGGCCTAATTACCTAGCAAAAAATCTGTTTCTTGAATTAATATAATAATTTTTTTCTATATCCCTTCTTCTCACAGGACCTCAGTTTAGTTCAAGAAAGAAGCCCCTTAAAAATGAAAACTTACTAGAAGGTAGAACCTAATATAGCTCATGCTTTCTGCCCTATTTAAGACTCAGAGAATCTAACGAGTCTAAGCAAGACCTCCGTAATACTCCCCCTCTCTTTACTTGGTCATAATATTCTCTTACTGGGAGAAAAAAGTTACCGTTCTATAGATTACATTTTGGAGACTGTTCGAAGTCTCCCCCAAGACTGACGGTCAACTGACCCCTTCCCTGTATAATTTTCCGTTTATATAGGAAAGCTATCATATCATAAGCTATGTAGGAAAAAGGAGTGTTGGGGAGCAGGGTGTTCTCCTACCAAAAAGAAGCTTTCTCTCAATACTTTAAAACTGTTATTCTCTGAAACAGAGTTGCTATATAACTATTCTTTTTATTAGATGTATTTTTTTTGTAATAGCTGAAAATAGAAATAATATAAATATACATAGTAAATATAACAATTACGTTTACATACTATTAATAATAATAGTACTTAATCACCCAATGCCCAGATCTGGATTTCTTAACCTAATAATAATAATAACTTAAAATATATAAATCAACACCAATATACAGATATAAAACAATATATAAATTTAAAAGCATTATTTAAACATAAAAACCAGCAAATGATCCAAAAGTGTCCTTGCAACTACTTATTACTAGCTTTCACTTATTTTACTCGCACACTGAGAAAAAATGTATGTGGCACACGAGAAAACGTGGGTTACGTGTGTAAATCCTGTAGTTTTTGGAGTTAACGTACACTAAACATATAACTGAAAAAGTATATTTTAAACATACTTTCCGTATAAGTGTTCCGAATAAACGTACTTTCTGCACGAACGAAAGAGCTGTATGTAGGTGGTCAGGATCTCACATACAGATGGCCGTATGTAACTTATAGCTGACGTATTTAATGTACGGAAGACTGTTAGATGTCAGACATCCTGCAATGACATTGTGTAACATCTAAGCGGGAAAGAGGGCAGTACGTATGTAGCATATGGATAATGTATGTTAAGTATTGAGTTCTGTAGTAAACATAAGGATCTCGTACATTTGTACACTATACCGCTGTCCGGATAACGGACTTTTCTCAGTGACTTTAGCTCGTTTTTCTATTAACCTAGAACGACAGAGAGATGAACACAGAAACAACGAGAAGAGTTTAAATTCCAAAGGCTCTTCCACCCGGGACCCCATACACCAAAGGCGCACGTGATAGCCAATAGACCAACGAGGAAGGCACCAACTCGACCACTCGGACGATTGACAACATTATCACTATGTTAATGATGTGCTGAATAACGGAATCGTTGCCGATTTCTGATTGTAAGGACAGTTTTTTCGCCAATGAAAAACTTTCCATAGCAAATTCCTTAAATTTCATACTCAAGCCGTTAAAGGGTATCTCCGTGGAGATTTTCGAATCTGTATTTCATTAAGAAGTACCTAATGGCTATGGACTGTCCCTTAAAAATTTCCATAGTACATTCCTTCAATTTAGAACCTTTTACTTACAGAAGTCATTACATAAGGTAGGTATCATTATGCAGAGTTTGAAATCTCTGACTCATTTGGAAGCACCTAATCAATGACGAGTGAGTAAATGAACCGATCTCTGTTTGAGTAGGGACAGTTTTTCGCCCATAGAAAATCCCATAGCGCATTCCTTAAATTTCGGACATTTTTCATATTCAAACCACTATAAGCTACCTTTGTGCAGACATTCACATCTTCATCTCATTGTTAAGTACCTAATGGGTACGGACAATTTTTCTCCTATAAGAAATTTTCCATATCACATTCGTCAATTTCGGACTTTTTCCATACTTAGGCCATTGTAAGATACCTTTATGCAGAGTTTCACGTCTTATCTCATTCGGAAGTAGGAAATCAATGTGATGAGTGAGTGAGTGATTGTCCTTATACTTGACTAAGGACAGTTTTCACCCATAAATTTTTTCCATAGCACTCCCTTAAATTTCGGATATTTTCCATACTCAAATCGTTATAAGGTATCTTTATACAGAGATTCATGCCTCTATATCATTGGGAACTGCCTAATCAATACTATGAGTGAGTCAGTCAGTGAGTGAACCGATTTTTGCTTGGCTAAAGACAGTTTTCACCCATAAAAAAATTTCCTTTAGCACATCGGGCCTTTGCCATCCTCAAGTCATTATAAGGTACCAATATACAGACTTACGTCAATATTTCATAAACAATTAGGTTACGTTAATATTTCATAAACAAGTACTTAAATAATGTGACGAGCGAATGAATGAACCGATTTCTGCTTGACTAAAAACAGTTTTTCACTCATAAAAAATTCCCGTAGCACATTCCTCACATTTTGGACCTTTTTCAGACTCAAGTCATTATAAGGTACGCTTATCCAGAGTTACGCGCCTCTATCTCATTGGAAACTAGCAAATCAATGTGATGAATGAATGAATGAACCGATTTCTACATTGTTAAGGACAGTTTTCATCCATGAAAAATTTCTCATAGCACATTCCTGACATTACGGACATTTTTCACACTCAAGTCATTATAAGATACCTTTATGCAGAGTTTCACGTCACTATCTCATTGGGAACTAGCAAATTAATGTGATGAGTGAGTGAATGAGCCGTTTTCTGCTTTGCTAAGAACAGTTTTAGCCCATGTAAAAATTCCCATAGCACATTCCTCACATTTCGGAATTTGTTCACACTTATGTCATTATAAGGTACATTTAGACAAAGTTTCACGTCTCTATCTCATTGGAAAGCACGTAATCAAATTGATGAGTGAGAGGACGAACCTATTATGTTTGGCTTAGTACAGTTTCTCGTCCATAAAAGAATTCGCATAGCACATAAATCACATGTTGAACATTTTCTATACTCGAGTCATTATAGGGTGCCGCTATGCAAAGTTTCACGTCTGTATCTCATTGGGAAGTACCTAATCAATTTGATGAGTGAGTGAGAGAAACGATTTCTTGCTTAGCTAAGCACAGTTTTTTGCCTATAAAAAATTCCCATAGCACATTTCTCACATTTCGGACTTTTTCCATACTAAAGTCATTATGGAGTATTTTTATCCAAAGTTTCACGTGTATACCTCATTGGGAAGTACCTAATCAATTTGATGAGTGAGTGAGTAGAAAGGATTTCTTGTTTGGCTAAGGACAGTATTTTAAGCATAAAAATTTATCATAGCACATTCCTCATATTTCGGGCTTTTTCCATACTCAAGTCATTATGGAGTACCTATATGTAAAGTTTCACTTCTATATCTCATTGGGAAGTACCTAATGAATTTGATGAGTGAGTGAGTGAAACGATTTCTTGCTTGGCTAAGGACAGTTTTTTGCCAATAAAGTTTCCTATAGTACATTTCTCACATTTCGGCCTTTTTCCATACTCAAGTCAATGTAGGGTAACTTTATGCTATTTTGCACGTCTATATCTCATTGGGAAGTACCTATTCAATTTGATGAGTGAGTGAGTGAAACGATTTCTTGCTTGGCTAAGGATAGTTTTTGCCCATAAAAAAATTCCCGTAGTTCATTCATCAGATTTCGGACTTTTTCCATACTCAAGTCATTATAAAGTACCTTTATGCAAAGTTTCACGTGTCTATCTCATTGGGAAGTACTATCTAATAAATTTGATGAGTGAGTCAGTGAGTCAATGAGCCTGAAAACTGCAAATGTTAGGGGTCCAGTACTCAAATATGGTTCAAGGTAGGAATGCGAGATTTGGCATATGCGTACATCTGTCGGATATCTCCTCAAATGCTAAATTTCATGTTTCTAGAATCGTTTTTACAAAGCCTCGAAATCGGTGATTTTGCCCAAAACTCTTGTTCGTGTATAATATGCTTACGGCAGTGCAGGCCAGTTTTCATTTTCTTCGCGGAAATTGGGTGCCATGATTTGCCGTGCATGTTGATTACAAATCAACTATGTCACTGTAGGAGATGTTGTTTCAACAATGATCAACAAAAGCTGTGTTATCACGTTATATTGGTATACGATTCCCTTTGATGCATGCGTTTTATATTTATCATGTCGTTGGAAACAATGTAAGCTTCACAAATTTTCACTGTAACAATATTCACTGTAAAGACGAATTTGTTCCCATCTACATTATCAGCCACACTTTGTTTTCCGGTGGCGGAAATTGCATTTCATTTGTTTAACGATTATAATCCAGGAACACTGGGATTGGTGAGATGTTTGGTGGCACTAAGTTGATACTACCGACTTGTAGCTACTTATTGTTCCCTAAATGTCGAAAAGTTCGAAAGTTTGAGGACCTCTTTGTGGTAGTGAGGAAAAATTCTGCCTGCTTGTAAGTATTACCCCTACGATATTTCAGAGCCTTAGGATATTATCTTCTGTTCTGGCAAGGTCTCTGAAGTTTGGAAAATTTGTTAAAATAAATAGGAAATATCTAATTTTTAGAAAAAAATCAATAGAATCGTAGGCCCTTTCGCGGTAGTGCGGAAAATTTGTACCCACATGTAGATATTACCTATGCGAAATTTCAAGGAGGTGCAACAGTTTGTCCTCTTGGATTTTTGGATTTTTGACTTCTATCTTTGGTACATGTTTTGATCTTAACGGGGACAAATAGCCTCATTACCGACGTCTCCATTAAACCCGAATCAATCAATCAATCAATCAATCAATTGTTGACGATGATAATATTATAGGAAACTATTGTATATTGTAGCAAATAGAGTCTATTTTAGGAAATTGTACGTACCTTCTCCAGCAACTGATAAGGTAAATGATGTGGAAGAATATTCTGGAGTGGCAGAAATATATTTATCCATGAAGAAAGCAGAAACAATCGACAGATATAAAATGCTTCCAATTATCCATGGAAATATAAATTCTCTTTGTTCCTATAAGATAAAACATTCACAATGTGATATTAGTATATATTCATGGACTTTGATACTAGTTTTAGCCTTCCAAACTATGATATGTTAAAGAATAATACAACGGGTTGTTGGCCCGTTCGTCCTCCGATTGACTGTCGCCAGATATCAGAACAAAAATAGTGAGAGATATTGACAAGCGGTTTTCTGCAATCGATTTAGTGTGCAAAGAATAGGTTCCATCTCCTCCGTTAAGCCTCTATTAAAACCGAAAGTGGTTTATGTTTGTCATTTTCATACACCGTTTTCAACGTTTATCGCCATAGACCGAAAGTGGTAAGAGATGGTGAGAAGTTGGTTTTTGCAAGTAATTCAGTGTCTCAACATTATACCAAAACCAGAAGTGGTTCAAATTTGCTATTACTTTTGGTTTTAATACCGGTTTCAAAGTTATGTCCATAAAACAAAAACGGTAACAGACAGCGAGAATCGCTTTTTGGCAGTCCGCTCAGCCACTCTAGGATAGTTTCACGTTCCTCATTAAGGCACTATTCTAAATTAGCCGTTTTCAGTTTCATCGTTTACCGCTGCATATTGAAAAGGGCAGCAAATAGCGAAAAGCGAATTTTTACAAGAGATTTATCGTCTCAACATGATTATCGACAACACTCTACCAAAATATGAAGTACTTCAAATTTATTACAACTTCCGATTTCAATACTGGTTTGTATAGACCAAAAACGGTAAAAGATATCGAGAAGGGGTTGTTAATAGATTCAGCTTCCTTCTTCGTTAACCATGTGTACAAACTAAAACTGTTTCAAATTAACTACTTCCGGTTTCAAAATTTATTGACCACTTCCGGTTTTAAAATATATCATCATGGAAACGGCAGTAGGTAGCAACAAACGGTGGTATGCAATTGATACAGCTTCTCAAGTATATATATATATATATATATATATATATATATAATATATATATATATATATATATATATATATATATATATCATTAGAACTCGCATAAACCGGAAGTGGTTGAATGTACTAGTACTTCCAGTTTCAGATATTCATAGAGGAAACATTTAAGACATATAAAGAAATGTTTTTCTGCATAGTATAAATGCATACTTGTCCTAAGAACAAGTTCTATCTCCTCCCTTAACCGGCTATTCAAACCATAAATGGTAGTTTAAATAAGTGGACTTTTGCTTCAAGTTTTATTGCCATAGATCAAAAAACAGTAAGATATAGTGAGTAATAGCATCTTGATATGGATCTATCAAACTCCGTCTGTGAAACAGGATCTATCTTTGATTTTATTACTCTTTATAGTATACATGTACTATTTCATGTTTCATTATTGAATTTTCAATTTGTTCAACAAGCGAACCGAAGTGAATGAAATTGTACACAGCTATTGCAGATGTAAAATAAAGGAATATGGGATTCCTATTTTCTTCGAAAAAACGGTTGCGTGGGGCGCGGACCCGTCTAAACCTTTGGTCACGAAACATCAAAATTGCTGGTAACAGTATGTTAGATGTTTGTAAAGGACATGATAAACTGGAACGAAACTTAGTGTATGTACAACACGCAAAAATAAACGAATACGGTTTCTTTTATTTTCAACTGAAAGACTGTTTAGGGGGCTAAAGCCCGAAGCAAAAATTTTGAAATTTGACGCTCAAACGCCAAGTAAAGGTGAACAGAAGTGAATGAAATTGAGCACAGATATTGCAGACGTAAAATGAGGGAATATGTGTTTATTATTTTCATGGGAAAAACGGTTGGGTGGAGCACGGACTACTCCAAACCTTTGATCACAAAATATCAAAAATGTTGGTAACAGTACGTGAGATGTGTGTAAAGGACATGAAGAATTGGAACGAAAGTTTCTGTACGAATAACACGTAAAAATTAAACGAAGACTTGTTTTTTAGTTTCTATAGAAACATGGTTTTGAGGGGCAAAAGGCTCCACCAAACTGTTTGATAGTTGAAACGCGAGGGGCAAGAACAAGTGAACCGATGTAAATGAAATTGTACACACCTACTGCAGACGTAAAATGAGGGAATACGGGTTTGGTATTTTCCTTAAAAAAAAAAAAGAAAAAAGAAAATGGTTAGGTATGATATACACTCGTCCAAATCTTTGATCACGAAATTTCAAGGGTGTTAGTAATAGTATGTCAGATGTATATGAACGACATGCAGAATTGCAACGAAAGTTAGTGCGTGGACAGTATGCAAAAGAAAAGAAATACTGGATTTTTATTTTCTGCGGAAAACTGTTTTAAGGGGCAAAGCCCAAAATCAAAATTTTGAAAGTTGGCGCTCGAAAAGCTAGAACAAGTGAACTGAAGTGAATGAAATTTTCAAAGGTATTGTAGACATAAAATGAGAGAATACGCGTTTCGTATTGTCCTAGAAAAAAAACTGTTGGGTGGGGCAGGGTCCCCGCCAAAATTTCAGCACGAAGTACCAAAAATGCTAGGAATAGTATGTTAGATGTTTGTAAACGACATGAAGAATTGGAACTAAACTTTGTGTATCGACAATACGTAGAAAATAAACGGATACAATTTGTTATTTTCGGTGGAGAAACTGTTTTAGAGGGCAAAATTCTCCAACCAAAATTTTGAAAGTTGACGTCCGAAAAGCGAGAAAGAGTCAACCGAAGTGAATGAAATTGTAAACAGATATTGCAGAGGCAAATTAGGGAATGCGGGTTTCGTATCTTTTTGGAAAAAAGTGTTGGGTGAGGCACAGACCCCTCTAGACCTTTGATTACGAGATATCAAAGTGCTAATACCATTATGTAAGATGTTTGTAAAGGGCATGAAGAATTGCAATGAAACTTAGTGCATGGACAACACGCAAAAAATAGACAAATAGAGTTTTATTATTTTCTGCGGAGAAACGTTTCAGGGGACAAAGCCCCCACTCAAAATTTTGAAAGTTGACGGGCGAAAGGTCAGAGAAAGTGATCCGAAGTGAATGAAATTATACACAGGTATTGCAAACGTAAAATGAGGGAATAGGGGTTTCGTATTTTCCTGAAAAAAAAAAAACGATTGGGTGCTGCACGCATCCCATCAAATGTTTGATCAGGAAATATCGAAAGTGCTAGCAACTATGTGTCAGATGTTTGTTAAATGATATGAAGCATTACAACCAAATTTTGTATATCTATAATACACAAAACCTAAACGAGTACGGGTTTTACATTTTCTGTGGAAAACCGTTTTAAGGGGCAAAAGCCTCCACCCACAAGTTTGAAAGTTGAAGCCCTAAAGACAAGAAGAAGTGAACCGAATTAAATTAAATTGTTAATAGGTATTAGAGAGGAAAATGAAGGAATACGGGCTCCGTATTTTCTTCGAAAAATAGGTTGACTGGAGCACGGATCCGCAGAGACCTTTGATCACGAAATATCTGAAGTGGTAGTAACAGTATATCAGATGCGTGTAAAGGACATGAAGAACTGCAACGGAACTTAGTGTGTGGGCAACATGCAAAAACTATAACGTTGTTTTCTTTATTTTCAGAGTTTTTTTTTTTTTTTTTTTTTTTTGCAAATGCCCAACTCAAAATTTTCAGTTGACGCCCGAAAGGTCAGAGGAAGTGAACCGGAATGAATGAAATTATGAAGAGATATTGCAGACGTAAAACGAGGTTTCGTATTTTCCTGCGAAAAACGATTGGGTGCGACACAGACCCCTATAAACCTTTGGCCATCAAATATGAAAAGTGCTAGTAAGAACATATGGAAGGTGTAAAGAATATGAAGAATTGCAACGTAACTCTGTGTATGGACAATGCCCAAAAAATAAACGAATACGGTTGTTTCATTTTCAACGGAAAGACAGTTTTAGAGAGCAAAAGCAACCACCCAAAATTCTGAAAGCTCACGACCGAAAGAAAACAAATTGAACCGAACTGAATTAAATTGTGCACAGATATTTTATTCATAAAATGAGGAAATACGAGTTTCGTATTTTCCTGGAAAAAGCGGTTAGGTGGGCCACAGACCCATCCAAAACTTTGATCACGAGATATCAAAATGCTACTAACAGTATGGCAGATGTTTGTGAATTACATGAAGAATTGCAACGAAAGTTTGTGTATGGAAGACAGACTTTCTTTTTCAACTGAAGAACTGTTTTATGAGCAAAATCCCACACTAAAAATTTTGAAAGATGACGCCCGAAAGGCAAGAACAAGCAAAGAGAAGTGAATGAAATTGTGCGCAGATATTGCAGACGTAAAATGAGGAAATATGGGTTTCATATTTGCCTGGAAAAAACGGTTGGGGGGCAATGACCCCTCCAAACTTTGATCACGAAATATCAAAAGTGCAAATAACACTATGTCAGATGTGTGTAAGGGACATGAATCATTGGAATAAAACTTTGTGAATGGACAATACGCAAAAAATAAGCGAATATGAGTTTTTTTATTTTCTGCGGAGAAATTGTCTTAGGAGGCAAAACGACCCATCCAAAATTTTGAAAGTTCACCCCGGAAAAGCAAAAAGAAGTGAACGGAAGTAAATGAAATTGAGCACAGATATTGCAGACATAAAATGAGAGAATACGGGTTTCGCATTTTCGTGGAAAAAACGGTTAGGTGGGGCACTGACCCCTCCAAACCTTTGGACACAAAATATCAAAACTCCTGGTAACAATATGTCAGATGTGTGTAAAGGACATGAAAAATTGCAACGAAACATTGTGTATCGACAATACGCAAGAAATAAACAAATACGTTTTTTTTTTTTTTTTTTACTTTGTGAGGAGATTTGTTTTAGAGGGCAAGAGGTTCCACCAAAAATTTTGAAAGTTGACACCTGAAAAGCAAGAACAAGTGAACCGAATTTATTGAAATAGTATAAAGGTATTGCAGACGTAAAATGAGTGAATACCGATTTCCTATTTTTTTTTTTTTTTTTTTTTTTTGGAAAAAACGGATGGTTGGGACAGGGAACCCTCTAAACATTTCACCACGAAATATCAAAAGTGGTAGTAGAGTATGTCTGATGTGTTTAAAGGACATGAACAAATGCAACGAAACCTAGTGTATGGACAACACGCAAAAAATAAAAGAATACGTTTTCTTATTTTCAAATGAAAAATTGTTTTACGGGGAAAAGCCCACACCCAAAATTTTCAAAGATGACGTCTGAAAGGCAGGAAGAAGTAAACGGAAGTGAATGAAATTGTGCACAGATATTACAGACGTAAAATGAGGGAATACGGATTTTATATTTCCTTGGAAAAAACTGTTGGGTGGGGCACGGACCCCTCCGAACTTTAATCGTGAAATATCAAAAGTGTTAGTAACACTATGTCAGAAGTATGTAGAGGACATGAAGAATTGGAACGAGTCTTTTTATATGTACAATACGGAAAAAATAAACAAACACTATTTTTCTTATTTTCTGCAGAAAAACGGTTTTATGGGGAAAAAGCTACCACCCAAAAATTTGAAAATTGACGTTAGAAAGGGAACAACAATTTAAACGAAGTGAATGAAATTGTGCACAGGTATTGCGGACGTAAAGTGGGGGGAAATGGGGTTCTGTTTTCCCGGAAGGAACTGTTAGGTGCTTCAAGGACCCCTCGAAACCTTGGTCACGAAGTATCAAAGCTGCTAGTAACAGTATGCAAGATGTGTGTAAAGATTATGAAGAATTGAAACGAAACGTTGTGTATAGGCAATACGCTAAAAATAAACGAATAAAAATTTTCTATTTTCTGCGAAAAAACGGTTTTGTAGGACAAACGCCAGCACCCAAACTTTAGGAAGTTCACGCTCGAAAACCAAAAAGAAGTGAACCGAAGTGAATGAAACTATGCACTCACATTGTAGAGTTAAAATGAAGGAATATGGGTCTAGCATTTTTCTGAAAAAATGGGTTGGGTGGGACACCGACCACTCCAAAGCTTTGATCACGAAATATCAAAAGTGCCAGTAACAATATGTGACATTTGTGGAAACGACATGAGAAATTCGACTAAACATTGTGTGTGGACAATACGCAAAAAATAAACAAATACGGGTCTTTTATTTTCTGCAGATAAACTGCTGCATGGGGCAAAATCCTCCACCCGAAATTATGAAACTTGAAGCCCGAAAGGTAAGAAGAAAGTGAATGAAATTGTACACAGGTATTGCACACGAAAAATGAGAGAATACCGGTTTCATATTTTTTATTAAAAAAACGGTTGTTAGGGAACGGACCCCTCTAAAGCGTTAATGACATAATGGTAAAAAGCCCCTACCCAAAATTTTTAATGTTGTTGCCGGAAGGGCAAGAACAAGTTACTCGAAGTGAATGAAATTGTGCAAAGATGTTGCAAACAAAAGGTGACGGAATACGGGTTTCGTTTTTCCTGGAAAATACGGCTGGGTGGGACACGGACCCCTTCAATCTTTTGATCTCGAAACATCAAAAGAGGTAGCAACAGTATGTCAAAATTTTTAATGTGTGTAAAGGATATGATGAATTACAACAAAATTTGTCTATCGACAAAAGGAAAATATAAACTAATGCAGGTGTTTTTTGTTTCCTGCGGAGAAACTGTTTTAGAGGGCAAAAGGCTTCATACAAAATTTTTAAAGTTGACACCCAAAAAGGAAGAACATGTGAATGGAAGTAAATGAAATTGTACAAAGCTTTGCAGATTTAAAATGAGAGAATATGGGTTTCGCAAACCATTTTCTTGAATAAAAGGTTGGGTGGGGCACGGACCCCTCGAATCCTTTGATCGGGAAATGGGCTAGTAACAGTATGTCAGATGCGTGTGAAGGACATGAAGAATTGGAAGGAAACTTAGTGTGTGGACAACACGAGAAAAATAAATGAATACTCTTTTTTATTTTCTGTGGGAAAATAGTTTTAAGGGGTAAAAAGCCCTTACCCAAAATTTTTAATGTTGACGCCGGAAGGGCAAGAACAAGTTACTCGAAGTGAATGAAATTGTGCAAAGATGTTGCAGACAAAAGGTGACGGAATACGGGTTTCGTTTTTCCTGGAAAATACGGCTGGGTGGGTCATGGACCCCTTTAATCTTTTGATCTCGAAACATCAAAAGATCTAGCAACAGTATGTCATATGTGTGTAAAGAACATGAAGAATTGCAACGAAATTTTGTCTATGGATAACAGCATAAATGAAAGAGTACGCGGTTATTTTCAACGGAAAAACTGTTTTTGGGGCAACCCCCTCCCAGAATTTTGAAATTTGACTGCCGAAAAGAATAAGGAGTGAACCGAAGTTAATGAAATTGTAGACATAAAATGAGGGAATACGGGTTTCGTATTTTCCCTCAAAAAAAAAGGGTTGGGTGCCGCATGATTCCCTCAAAAGCTCTGATCAGCAAATATCAAAAGTGTTAGTAACAGTATGTCAGATTTGTGTAAAGGACATGAAGAATTGCAACGATATTTGTGTATCGACAATACGCAAAAAATAAACGAATTCGGGTTGTTTGCTTTCTGCGGAGAAACTGTTTTAGGAGGCAAAAGCCTACATCCAAAATTATGAAAGTTGACACCCAAAAAGAAAGAACATGTGTACCGAAGTGAATGAAATTGAACAAAGCTTTGCAGAGGTAAAATGAGAGAATACGGGTTTAGTATTTTCTTGGATCCCTCTAAACCTTTCATCACGAAATATCAAAAGTGCTAGTGACAGTATGTTGGATGTGTGTAAAGGACATGAAGAATTGAAACGAAACTTTGTGTACGCGCTACACGCAAAAATAAATGAATACGGGTTTTTTATTTTCAACTGGAATACGTTTATAGGAGACAAAAGCAAACCACCCAAATTTTGGTGGTTGACGCCCGAAACGCAAGAACAAGTGAACGAAAGTGAAAAAAATTATGCACTGATATTGCAGACGTAAAGTGAGGTAATACGGGTTTCGTATTTTCGTGGAAAAAAAGGGTTGGATGGGTAACGGAATCCTCGATTATCTTTGATCAGGAAATATCAAAAGGGCTAGTAACAGTATGTCTGATGTATGTCAAAGACATGAAGCATTCGAACGATACTTAGTGTGTGTACAACACGCTAAAAATAAATGAATACGGGTTTTCATTTTGTTTGGAAAAATAATTTTAAGGAGCAAAATCCCCTACCGAAAATTTTTAAATATCATGCTCGAAGGCAGGAAGGATTGATCCGAATTGAATGAAATTTTGCACAGATATCGCGGAGGAGAATTGAAGGTTGTTTCCTATTTTGTTGAAAAAAAAAACGGCTGGGTGGGGCACGGCCCCTCAAAACCTTTGATCACGAAATGTCAAAAGTACTAGTAACTGTATGTCAGATCTTTGTGAAGGACTTGAAGAACTGCAACGAAAATTTGTGTATCGACAATACGCAAAAAATAAAGGAAATTGGGTCTTTTTATTTTGTGCGGAGAAACGGTTTTAAGGTAGGGATGGCCACATTTTTTCGAAAAACACTTTTTCGAAAAATGGCTTTTTCGAAAACGAAAATTTTTTCGAGAAACATAAAACGAAAATTTTTTCGAATAACGAAGAATTTTTCGAAAAACGAAGAACGAAAAAAATCGAAAGAGAAGGACAAAGTTTGGAAATGGAACACGAAGGGACGAAACGAAAGTGAAAAACGAAACTAAAGAGAAATTTGAAGTTGCGAAAGAGCAACATTTCCTACCCTGCCTAGTTTGATTGAAATTATAAACAAAAGAAAAGAAACGTATCATTACATACAGATAGGCTTTAATCCTGGACTGAAATTGATCGCTGATGCGGCGTGTTCTAATCGTAATAGCTATTTGAGATTGCTTTCAGCTAGCTATCTCGTACTCGCCTTTGCTGATACGGCTCGTGGTTTCATATTCGCTGTGACTGAATATTTTGGTAACAATAAAGTATTGTTGTTTAGAGAAAGGACACGTGTCCTACGATATCAACACTTCTGATATATTTATTGGCCTAGTGGGAGAAGCATTAGTTCGTTATGAGGAATACCCAACCGACGTTCATTATATCAGTTACCAACGCAGAGCTTGTTTCGAACTATATAAGAGAACTTCAAGAAGAGATATATTTTCGGGAAGTATTTACAACGGGAAAGTCGAATGTATGGGAACATTTCACTCTTGAAAAAGGAGGTGTTTCTTCAAAATGCAATTACTGTCGAAGTATTATCCACAATCGAAATTCAACGACTGGCTTGTGGTACCATTTAAGACCACGACACGTTTGTGTTATACAGGAAACATCAAGACAGCAGTCACTGGAAGAGATTATTGAGGCCGAGGGTGATCCAGAGATGGAGCCACAAAAGAAACAGAGGTAAGTGATTGTGCATATCTATTGGTGTCGTTTGAATCTTCTACTCCCTCCCCGGGTGGGGTAGATAAGATTTATTTAGAGGACACTCTATTTAACACTCTTAGGGTTAAAATAAAAAATAACCTGACACGAACACACTTAGTGGACTATTTATCTTTACACTCTTGTAACTTTTAGAATAATATAAAAAAGGCTGAAATTTTGTTACAAACTAAGGATGCTACAGTATCACGAACATCCACAAAGATCCAAATGTTTTAGGCTTCTATAATAGTAATAAATAATAACATGGACGGAGCATGCACATCCACTGTACATTAGTGTTACTATGATCATGATATGATTTATTTCAAATAAATAGGTACAAAGTTGTCATCATAAGTATTCTGCCGTTAGTGGCAAGTCACTTGCCGCAACTGAGAAGTTTCCATGCTCCTTAGTCTTCACGCAAGGGATTGAAAATTTCACTTTTTTCCCGAAAGATTTTATTTCGATAACTGCTTGGATGAGTACGAGTATCATATCCAACAACATAGAAGGTTTTCAACGGACGTAAAGATCATAATGCAGTTTAACAGCAATTTGATATCTCAAACTGATCTGGAGATATGATACAAATTGGTAAAGTCTGCAACACTGGTTAAAATTATGTAATTGCAAGAATTTATTGTAATTACAAGTTCCAAAATCTGTTTCAGTATGTTATAAAAGCAAAGAGGATCAAGATACATTACACACAATCCCCAAATACGTCATTTTTAGGAGTATCACTATCAGTATTCACGATTTTCATATCTCCTGAACGATTTGAGATATCAAATTGCTGTAACGGCTCCGAGAAGTTTACGTCTTTTGAGAATCACCTACATGGTTAGACGTTCTGTTTATGTAAGAATTTTTTCGAAAAAAAAGTCTAATTTTCAATTTCTTGTATTCATTCGAAATAAGCCATGGTCACATAGAATTCGACACTAAGGTATTTCGGGTTTGCATTTCACTGTCCGTCTCACTTCTATTCATAGACAGATCCAGGGGAAAATGTTATTCACCTCCCTGAGTTTCACAATCACCAGTGCTGCAAAAGTCGGTGAGAGAGAAAACAGAATCTTTCACTGCCTTCTTTCCTCACCGTTGAGTTCGTCCTGAATCCACCTCTGCTTTTGTTACTACTATTATCAGATTTCTGAAGTATATATGCTTGTCATATTGCAGCGTCCGTAATTTACAACACTGAATAACAAATTTCTGTTGTAAGTTTTCGTTTAATATTTAGATTTGAAATATATAATAACATGGCATAGTGGCGTTAAAAATATAACTTTATATTGTGTTGGCAAAACTATTAATTTGTTGATACTGCAGAGTTTGTTAGACATAGTTTCCTTGTCGTTATTTGCATCTTACAAAATTCCAGCCATTTTTATCAATTAGTTTTAAAATTACATGGGCGTATCAAGATAAATTGTCAATCTCAAATTTTTATACTATAAATTGGAGAAGTTTCATATAATATAAGCCTAATTAATAATTTTTTTCTTAAATGTAAAATCTCAAATGATTGTTGCGTTTCCTTCTTTTAACGAGACACAAAATATTTTTCAAGTGAAAAGAAAACATAAATAGAAGAATCGCAATCTAGTTTTTATTTTAAACTTAGCACCTTGCACATGTGTTCCGATGAAGAGGAGGATATTGCTTTTAGTTTAGCGTCCTACTCAGCTATAGAGAAGTGAACTCAGCGTAACATGAGATACAAACCACTTGAGCTCAAGCCTGGAATCGAACCCGGTCTCCCGAGCCGAAGTCGCATACGCTAAACATATAGTCACGAGGGACCTCGAATGAGGCTGCGTAATTAAGGGAGATGCTAATGAGCAAAATAATGGAATTAAGAAATTTAAAGAAAAGGGAAGAAGGCCACATGCACGGTGTTTATCCAGCAAAAATCTATACAATTAGCGACGACGCAAAAGAGGGGAAGGGGGCAGTTCTTTGATGCAACGCTACGCCCCGACTGTCGCCTACAGATCTATTGTAATGTAGGCTAAACAATATCAGGATTGTTTGATAGTCCCAAATTCATCTGTGCCTGAGTGGTTGATGGAAGATAAGAGTCCCCAAAACACAGTTTCAACATAACTAGAAATAAAGCTAATTATGAATATTTATTAGTGTTTATTAGTGATTGAATAAATATTTAAAACATAACTTTGAACACTTCTGGTGTAAGTTGAAAGCACTTTTTTAATTTTCTACTTTATTTTCTCGGAAACAAAGGTAAGCAAATATTTTTTTTCCTAATTCTGTATCGAAGCGTCGCTTCTCCCTCTGTGCCCCTCAGTTGTATAGAACTATAATTTTCGGTGTACAAAACATAGATACCCCACCATCACCAAACTTTTCTGTCCCTCTCTTTGCACCTTGAAGAAATTAAAGCTGACGTAGTCACTGATCTTATACTTAACATTCATTATAATAGACGATTTTTTTCTAATAGTCAACTCAAAGGTTGGTACAGAGATTGCCGTAGTTGCGAGCAGTAGTTTTGAATATTTGATAGCACGAAGTAATTATCGACTAGTACAACGGTTTTCAATGTTTTAGTTAGTGGCAACATGGCCACATTGAGTAGGGACCACTGGTTGAGTCAAGTTTATTAGCAGTGATTCTAGCAATCAGTCTTCCTGTAGCTTACCACTGATATATGACTCGTCAAATTTTCTTCTGATTTAGGCGCTATTTGTAAAAACGAGGCGCCAACTCAGAAACTACTGGCAGGTAAAAATTAGTAATACTAATTTTTAAAAAATAGCTTTGCGATCGGGACTTTTCGTGAAACTTCTATATATATATATATATATATACAGTGGTGGATCCAAGAGGGTTATAGCCCCCTTGACGCTCAGGTACACACTGGATAAAATGGGAAAAAATGAAATGAAATCTTTAAGTTTTACGTCCCACGTTATGCCGGTTAGGCTAAAGGAGACGGTGATAATGAGAAGTGAATGAAATGGTGGAATGAAGAAAGTGGGAGGAAACGGGAGGGCTCCGAAAAAACCCACGAGCACGGTGTTTGTCCACCACAAGGTCCACACGGCGCGAGCTGGGATCGAACCAGGGACCGCAAGCACCAAGGGTGACGCTCTTTCACTGAGCAACAGCGCGAGCGAGTGAGACATTTTCTCAGGTCAACATGTTCTCTCAAATTATGAAGTATTGACTGTATGCTATACAACTTTCATATACATGGCTTTTCTGCTCTTTTGAGTAATGCTCAGCATTTCCGTTCTTCTGAAAACATGATTACATAGAGAATCTTCCCTCAATAGTCTTCACAAGACTGAAAATGTGCAGTGGTTCTGGATAATATTTTGTTTAAGTGTTTGTTTCAGTCTTCTACTGCTTTATTTGTTCGATTCCTGTGACTGCTACAATTCCAACTTTGCGGAGAAAAATTTGGATTTTCCAGCCATTGCTCCGTAATCATTGAAGACTTCGACTCTTCATCTAATCGGATAGCCTCCATGTTGATCAACAAACCATCAGAAATATACTCTACGGGACTAGTGCCAGTGTTGCACACATCCGGACGTGACTGCGAATCTCTTTAATCTTGAGATTAGGGATGGCCACAATTTTTCGAAAAACAGTTTTTCGAAAAATGGCTTTTTCGAAAAGGAAAAACGAAAATTTTTTCGAAAAACGAAAACCGAAAATTTTTTCGAAAAAACGAAAAACGGAAAATTTTTCGAAAAAGCAAAAAACGAAAAAAACGAAAAATGAAATTTCCGAAAATCGAAAAACAGATTTTTCGATAAAGGCCATCCCTATTTTAAGGGACAAAAGCGTCCAAGTAAAATTTTGGAAGTTGAATCCCGAAAGGTAAGAACAATTGAACCGAAGTTAGTAAAATTGTGCACAGGTATTGCAGACGAAAATGAGGGAATACGCGTTCCTATCTTCCTGTAAAAAATAGTATTAGGGTGGGACAGGGACCATCGAAACCTTTGATCACGAAAACAGTTGGTCAGATATGTGCGAAGGACATGAAGAATTGGACGAAAATTAGTGTGTGGAAAAAGTGCATAAAACAAACGAATACGGGTTTTTTAATTTTCTGCGAAAAAAAACGAATTTAGGGGGTAAAGCCTCCACTAAAATTCTGAAATTTGATGACGGAAAGGTCATAGGACCTGAACCAAACTGAATGAAAATGTGTACAAATATTGCAGAAGTAAAATGAAAGAATACGGGTTTCATATTTTCCTCGGAAAAAAACGGTTGGGTGCAACACGGTCACCTCCAAGCCTTTGATCATGAAATATCAAAGTGCTAGTTACAGTGTATCAGATGTGTATAAAGGACATGAAGAATTGCAACGAAACATTGTGTATCGACAATACGCAAAAAATTAACGAATACCGATCTTTCTTATTTTGTGCGGACAAGCTGTTTCAGAAGGCAGGTGGATCCACCCAAAATTATGAACGTTGACGCCTGCAAAGCAGCGACAAGTTTTCCGAATTGAATGAAATTGTACAAAGGTATTGCAGACGTAGAAATGAGCGAATACTGATTTCGTATTTCCTTGGAAAAAACTGATGGTTCTGGCACGCACCCCTCTAAACCTTTGATCACGAAATATCAAAAGTGCTAGTAACAGTATATCGGATTGTGTAAAGGGCATGAATAAATCCAACGAAACCTAGTGTATGGGCAACACGCAAAAAATAAACGAATACGGGATTATTATTCTCAACTGAAAAGTTGTTTTACGGGAAAAGCCTGCACTCAAAATTTTGAAAGATGACGCCCGAAAGGCAAGAGCAAGTAAAGGGAAGTGAATTAAAATGTGCACAGATATTACAGACTTAAAATGAGGGAATACGGGTTTTATATTTCCTTGCAGAAAACGATTGGGTGGAGCACGGTCCCTTCAAACTTTGATCACGAAATATCAAAAGTGTTAGTAACGCTATGGGATATGTGTGTAAAGGACATGAAGAATTGGAATGAAGCTTAGTGTATAGAAAATTCGAAAAAAAATAAACGAACACGGGTTTTTAATTTTCTACCGAAAAACGGTTTCCTCGGGGGAAAAGCCCCCACCCAAAATTTTGAAAGTTGATGCCGGAAAGGCAAGAACAAGAAACCGAAGTGAATGAAATTGTGCCCAGGTATTGCGGACGTAAAGTGAGAGAATATGGGTTTCGTATTTTCCAGAAAGGAATGATTGGGTGCCTCACGGACCGCTCCAAACCTTCGCTCACGAAATATCAAAGGCCTATTAACAGTATGCAGGATAAGTGTAAAGTTGATGAAGAATTGAAACGAAACTTTGTGTAAAAAATAAACGAATTCGAGTTTTCTATTTTCTGCGGAAAAGTGGTTTTGGGGGGCAAAAGCCATAAATCAAAATGTTAGCAGTTGACGCTGGAAATCCAAAAAGAAATGAACCAAAGCGAATGAAATTGTGCATAGATACTGTAGACGTAAAATAAGTGAATATGGGTATTGTATTTTCCTGGAGAAGACGGTTGGGTGAGGCATGTACCCTTCGAAATCTTTGATCACGAAATATCAAATGCTCTGGTAATAGTATTGTCAGATGTGTGTAAAGGACATGAAGACTTGCAAGGAAATTTTGTGTATGGATATCACGCAAAAAATAAACGAATAATCGCTTCTTTTCATCGGAGAAAACTTGTTCTAGGCTGAAAAGCCCCACCCAAACTTTCGAAAGTTAACGCCGGAAAGGGAAGAAGAAGTAAAGAGAAGTAAACAAAATTGTGCCAAGATATAGTAGACGTAAATGAAAGAATACGGGTTTCGTATTTTGCTGGAAAATACGGTTGGGCGGGTTACGAACCTCTCCAAACCTTTGAACACAAAATATCAAAAGTGCCAGTAACAGTATGTCAGAGGTTTGTAAAGAATATGAAGAATTGCAACGAAACTTTGGGAATCGACAACACGCAAAAAATAAATGAATACGAGGTTTTTATTTCCTGCGGAGATACTGTTTTAGGGACAAATGATCAATTCAAAGTTTTAAACGTTGACTCCCGAAATGCAAGAAGAATTTACCTGTAATTAATGAAATTGTGCACAGATATTGTTGACATAAAATGAGGGAATGCGGGTTTGGCATTTTCTTAAAAAAAAAAAAAAGAAAAAAAAAGACGGTTGGGTGGTGCACTGACCCCTCCAAACCTTTGAACACGAAGTATCAAAAGTGCTAGTAACTGTATGTCAAATGTGTGTAAAGGACATGAACAATTGCTTCGAAACTTAGCGTATAAACAACTCGCAAAAAATAAACGAATACGGTTTTTTTTATTTTTCAACTGAAAAACGGATTTAGGTGGCAAAAGACAACACCAAAAATTTTGAAAGATGACGCACGAAAGGCAAAAATTATTGAATGAAACAGAATGAAATTGTGCACACATATTGCAGACGTAAAATGAAGGAATGCGGGTTACATTTTTCCCTAAAAAATGGGTTGGATGGGGCACGGACCCCTCCAAACTTTGATCACGAAATATCAAGTGTGCTAGTTACGCTATGTGAAATGAGTGTAAAGGACATAAAGAATTGTAACGAAATTTGCGTATGGACAATACGAAAAAATTAAACGAACACAGGTTTTATATTTTCTGCGGAAAAACGTTTGTGGGGAAAAAAAGTTCGACCCAAAATTTTGAACGTTTACTCCCGAAATATAAGAAGTAAACCAATTGAATGAAATTGTGCACAGGAATTGCAGAAGTACAATGAGAGAATACGGGTGTCATATTTTCCTGGAAAAAACGGTTGGGTGCAACACGAACCCCTCCAAACCTTTGAATTCGAAATATCAAAATGTTAGTAACAGTATATCAGATGTGTGTAGAGGACACGGAGAATTGCAACGAAACTTTGTGTATCGACAGTACACAAAAAATTAACGAATACAATTCTTTTTTTTACTTTGTGCGAGGAAACTGTTTTGGAGGGCAAGAGGCTCCACCCAAAATTTTGAACGTTGACGCCTGAAAAGCAAGAACAAGTGTACCGAATTGAATTAAATTGTACAAAGGTATTGCAGGCGTAAAATAAGTGATTACGGGTTGCGTATTTTCTTGGAAAAAGCGGTTGGGTGGGGCACCGAGCCCTCCAAACTTTTGATCACGAAATATCAAGAGTGCTAGTTACGGTATGTCAAACGGGTTTAGAGGACATCAAGAATTGCAACCAAACTTTGTGTATGGACAATGCGCAAAAAAGAAATGTATACGTTTTTTTATATTGTGCGGAAAAACGGTTTGAGGGGTCAAATGTCCCCTTCCAAAATTTTGAAATTTGACGCCTTAAAGCAAGAACAACTGAACTGAAGTGAATGAAATTTTACAAAGCTTTGCAGATGTAAAATGAGGAAAGACGGGTTTCGTATTCACTGGAAGGAACGGTTGGGTGGGGCACGAACCCCTCCAACCCTTTAATCACGAAATGTGAAAATTGCTAATAACATTGTCAGATGTGTGTAAAGGACGTGAATAATTGCAACAAAACTTTGCGCATGAACAATAGTCAAAAATAAAGGAATACCGTTTTTTTTTCTTAATTTTCTGGGGAAACGTGGTTTTTGGTGGCAAAAGTTTTCGTCCAAAATTTTGGAATTTGACCGCAAAAGGCAGGAAGAAGTGGATCGAAGTGAATGAAATGTGCACAAATATTTTAGAGGTTAGATGAGGGAATACGGGTTTCATATTTTCCTCGAAAGAAAAAAACAAGCTGTTTAGTTGACCGAGGCGTTGCGTGGCGGAAGGAGTGCATCGAAGCGAATGAAAGCGTGTGTAGATATTTTATATTTAAAATAAGGGCTTTCGTGTTTCACAAGTGACTACATCTGAGTTCTTCAAATTTGGCAGATGAATAACAAGCACAAACAGTATAGCGTACTTTGTAGTAATTCAGGAGGCACCTTTAACCTTTAAAATGTGTTTCCGCATAAACAAAAACATGTGTCGATTTTTTCCTGTTTTCTTTTGACCTGCCAAATTTGAAGCAAAACGGATAGGAACACTTGAAATACACGAAATATTTTATTTTACACAGGGTCTATATAATATCTACACACACTTTCATTTGCTTCGTTCCACTCCTTCCTGTGCTATTACGGTAATATTTACTTTATTTTCGAAAGTGGCCTAGGCCCCAACGCTGTTTTTCGAAAAAATTAAAACACGTTTCATTTATTGTTTTGTAAATTGTCCCTATACGAAGGTTCAATGTAATTCTCCATATTCTTTAGGAACTTATGACCTACGTATCACTTTTGAATTTCGTAATCAACAGTTTAGAGTGTCCGTGCCTCAGTCAGCCGGACTTTTGCAGGAAAATACGAAACCCAAGTACCTCATTTTACGTCTATAATATCTGTGTACAATTTCATTCACTTCGTTTCACTTCCTCTGACCTTTCGTGTCTCATCTTTCAAAATTTTTGGATGGGGGCTTTTGCCCCTAAAACCGTTTCTCCGCAGAAAATAAAAAAACGTAGTCGTTTATTTTTGGGTATTGTTCATACACAAAGTTTCGTTGCAATTCTTCATGTTCTTTACACGTATCTGACTTACTGTTCTAGCAGTTTTGATATTTCGTAATCAAAGGTTTAGAGGGGTCCGTGCCTTACCTGTTTTTTTTTTTTTTTTTTTTTTTTTTCAGGAAAATACGAAACCCGTGTTCCCTCATTTTATGTCTACAATATGTGTGTACAATTTCGTTGACTTTGATTCCCTTGGTTTTTGCCTTTTGGTCGTCAACTTTTAAAATTTTGGGTGAGGCCGTTTTCCGTCTAAAACCGTTTTTTCCGCAGAAAATAAAAAAAACACGTATTCGTCTATTTCATATGTAGTATCTACCTGCCAAATTTTACCAAAATCGGAGTGTTACACTTCGGAAGTGTTACGTGTTAGTTTCTGTTCCGAAATAATACACGTGCAAAATTTCAGCTTCCCTCGTCAATCGAAAGTATTATGTCAGTCTGTGAGTTATTTTATCTTCTTTACATTTTGGAAATGAAGAATATGAAGATAGGGCTTAATGATGTGGTGTTAGTGGTGGTGGTTCAATACTAACGAGATTTCTATCTGAGAACGCATTTTGGGAAACAGCCGCCATCTTGGATCCTAAGATAAACTTTGAATGAAGCTCCTTCGTAAATTACTCTCTTAGATTCCAACTACAAGCGACCTAAGCGGTATCCCGTGTTCAAAAACTGCAGTGAGATTTCATGTACCGTCTCTACTATATATGAAGTATTTTAGCAGACATTAAAAAAAAAGGTATCCTTACTACAATGTAATTTACAGGTACACTTATTTTATTAGGTAGCGTACGATCTAAAATTACAATATCAGTATGAAGATTTCAGCACTTTTCAGACGCGTTACTATTTTTTACTTTATTGCTTCTTCTCTTTATTGCTGTATTATAGAAAATATTAATCTTATTAGCAGTATCTTTGTACTACATTACGCATGGTAAATATGTTTCAGTAGCATCATGAGAATAACTTAATAGTGTTTCAAAGCATGTGCAATAAGGATATGAGCCGGATGAAGAACTAACTGATTTATCGTTTAATGATACATCAATCGGATTAAATAAGGAAAGTAAGAAATATTATCTGGTGCAATTTAATTATCACTCAAATTTGTTCCATATTTTTTTTATATAATTTTACATTGTGCATAAAGGTGAAGATATACAGGATGAATAAATTTACCTGTTTCAGCTGGAATAAGAAATTCAATAGGTCCTTCTGACATCTTGAAATTAGACGGTATTTTGTATTTATATATCCTTCAATAGCAGTTTGTGTCATTATAACAGAAAATAAATCAGGTTCCTTTGAACAACATTTTAAACTCTTTAGACTTTGTAAAGACACTATGAAAATATATCATTGAGCTGACATTTCTTTGGTGGTCCAAAATTAGAAGCTTTTCATTTACGTCATCATCTCTTACCGGTACCAGTTATCAACTGACCAACTTTATTAAGAGCTTTTGTCTTTAATGTATCACCAGCCTGCATTGCAGGTGCACGAACAGATTCTTTCAATGGATGGGCTTCTAACACATTACTTGAAGCTTGAATTTCCGTTTGTAATGATTGACAACCTACAGCTTTAGCACCTTGTTGAAGAAATAGTAATCCAAAAGAAATAAACGTTTAAAGAAACCTATACCGTGTACAGGTCCTATAAAGTAAGGTATTCCGCGACCGCGTTCGTATACACTATTTGATCTCATCTTGTTTAGGAGGAGAAAGTTTAAAATGAAGTGTTTCTGGAAGACATGGCAAACGTTGTTCTGCGTGATCTTTGAATAGTGTTTCAATAGTATTAGAACAAAATTTTGCAAGTGCTAAATAATGGAAATCTTGAAATAATGGTGCTTTTGTGTAACCAAAAATTGATATTGTTTATCCAAATAACTAAAAAATTCATATGAATATCCGATATCTACACATGGTTATTTAAATTCATGAAGTTTTAGTCAGAAGCTATAGAATGTAGAATTTATAACAAACTAACTCTATGGACTATGGAACCCGGAGGTTCAATGCCGCGTTCACAAAAGCTTTCCACTGACTTATATTCTTTCCCAACTGGATCCACTTTGTACTTTATATTCCTATCTCTACGAGATCCATCTTAATATTGTCCTCCCACCTGCGCCTAGGTCTTCCTAATGGTCGTTTTCCGACTGGTTTTCCAGTCAAGACTTTGAAAGTGTTTCTACTTTCTCCATCCTAGCTACATAACCTGCCCTCCTGGACTTGATGATCCTAACAATGTTTGGTAATCCGCATAAATTATGTAATTCCTCGTTGTGAAGTTTCCGCCATTTCCCATTTCTGTTTCTCTTGGGTCGGAATATTCGTCTGAGGATCTTGTTCTCAAATACTTTCAGTCTATGTTCTTCCCTCAGAGTAAGTGACCATGTTTCACAACCATATAGAACTACAGGCATGATTATCGTTTTATATATTTTAAGCTTCAAATTCTTCTACGGAATTCGCGACAAGAGATTTTGAAGTGAATAATAAAACGAATTCCCTGCTTTCAGTCGGCATTTCATGAACATGAATTTCGTCTGTTAGTATTGATCATAGATATTTGAAAGTATCCACTTTATGAAAATGATTATTTAATATTTTAACGCATCCAAATTTGCCGTATTACGGTCCCGACTCACTTCCATGAATTTATTTTTCTTTGCATTTACTTCTAAACCTATGTTCCTGCAAGCGTTTAATAAGATCTCTGCATTTCTTTCTATTGTTCTCCTATCATCTCTTATTAAATTTACATCAGCATTTGTAATGACCTGATGAATACAGTTCAACTCTAGGCCCTGGTTGCTACCTTTGATTTGCCTTATAGCGTATTCCAGAACAAAGTTGAACAATAATGGCGACAACACATTTCCTTGTTTCAGGCCATTTTCGACGTGAAAGCTCGTGGATAAAAATTTTCCTACCCGCACTTTACTTTGGGATTCACCTAAACATATCTTAATTAATCTAATTACCTTTCTCGGTATTCCAAGGAAGTTTTATAATGTTTCTCTCCTAACCGAGTGGTAAGCCTTTCTAAAAATTCAATAAATAGTTGATGTACCGAGGTATTGTATTCCCACTTCTTTTCGAGTATTTGTCGAATGGTAAATATTTGGTCGATAGTTGATCGGTTTCGCCTAAATCTCCAACAATTTCATCTGCGTATGGGGTCAATCGTACTAATAGAATATTTGAAATGATTTTATAGGATGTTGGCAGAAGAGAAATGCCTCGATAAGTATTACAGTCAGTTTTGTCGCCTTTCTTGTAAATTGGAACAATGATTGATTCTTTCTACTCTTGTGGAATTCTTCCTTGTACCATATAAAGGGAATGAGTTTGTGTATTTTGTTCCACAGTTTTTCGCCTTCAGGTAAAATTAACTCCGGATATTTTTGTTTCATTAATTTCTTTATAGCGGTTTCTACTTCTAATCGGTTAGGTTTCTTCACGCACATTAGCTTTTGGCTGCGTATTCAGCAAATCGTCAAAGAAATCTTTCCATCTATTTAAGATCTTATCCGTATCAGCGAGAACTGTTCCGTCGGCTTTCTTTAATAGATAAGCACGAGCCTTTCTTAAATTCGTTGATCCCCTATACATGTCCCGAATGTTTTTATTTTTACTATTACCTTCAAGTTCCTTAATTTTAGCTTTCACAAAATCGCGTTTCTTTGTTCTAAAAATTTTGGAAGTTTCCCACCTGATGTCTGCGAAATTTTGTGTAGTTATTTCATTCGGATTTTGTAGCCAATGTAATTTTACTTCTTTTCTATTCTCTTCTAGTTAAATGCATTCCTGATCGAACCATGGTTCGTTCTAACGTATTTCCGCGTGTCCCAATTTTTCGTTTCCTGAAATTTTAATGCTATCTCTCATTTCAATCCAAGTATCCTCAACACAGTTGGTTGGATATATAAGAATCATAGCAGCCAACATGACATCAAATACACGCCCGAAAACATAACATGCCGGGATATTTCTCGACCTGCAGCAAAAATTGTTACTATCTGAGAGCATCACTTAAAGAAACAACTGTTGGGCAAACACCGTGCTCGTGGGGTTTCTCGGGGTTCTCCCGTTTCCTCCCACTTTCTTCTTTTCATCATTTCTTTCATTTCTCATAATCACCGTCTGCTTTAGCCTAACCGACACAACCGTCGGATGTAAAACTCAAAGATTTCATTTGATTTTGGAGAAACAATCATGAGATAAGTCTGCAGAAATTCAATTCACGATAAGTTCTAAGAAATAGGAATAATTGATGCAAAGAAAAGGAAAATAATAATAAGCATCACGCAAAGACCGAAAAAGTATGGAAAGTGAAAGAAAATTAGAAAAGAGGTGAAGAGGGATAGGAAGGAGCGAAAGACATGGAAATAAATTAAATTTTAACGCTTAAGGATAAACAGTCTGCGTCATTCCTCCTGCCCCCTGAGTCTGTC
The DNA here is from genome assembly GCF_964235325.1 of Thermobia domestica. Lineage (NCBI taxonomy): Eukaryota > Metazoa > Arthropoda > Insecta > Zygentoma > Lepismatidae > Thermobia > Thermobia domestica. The sequence continues at coordinate 272,199,149 of NC_137454.1, read as the reverse complement.
TTGGGTTTTTCTTCCTTTATGGGATAAATCTCTTTCAGTATCAATTACGAGCATCATTTACAATGTTTAATTCCTTTCAAAAAAGGTAGCTCCTAATCCAGACTGGGATTCGAACACAGGACCCTTGGTATTACAAACACATGCACTGTCCACTTAGCTACACACGAAATATGAAGTGCCTTCTTAAATAAGCTATTACACCCGCTATTGTCAGACGTGTAGATAAATCAATCATTGTCGGCGAGTTATCCCACTTCCATTTGAAATTTGAATTTTATTGACGATCTTTAATCATCTATGGCTTGCAGGCCCCTTGTTTCAGTAAAAGGCATTTGTTCTGTTAATTAAAATGAAGAATGCATTAATCTATACTCTTCGGAATTTACTAAGCGGTTAGCGTACGCGCCTTTGGCTTCTGAGACCCGGGTTCGATTCCCGGACCTAGCTCGTGTGGTTCTGATTCCGCGTTAATCAGTAGGCCCACGTCTCATATATCCTCGCTGCTGAACGGGACGTTAAACTCAAAATCCATCCATCCACTTTCGGAATTTACTGTTGCACCACCACACACGTATATACAAGATTCATTTTATAGATTTACGAAATCACTCTTTTAATCTTCAATCAATCTACAAAACGGGTCTTGAAGGAGGTGGTTGCACCAGTAATCATATCTGGTAGAGTTGTCCCGTAACAGAGTATAAGTAAAGCTTCGGAACCAAAATTTGCGAGTTCTGCCGTAGGCAAGTCGGTAAGGTGTCTGCTTGTTGAGTGCACAAACTGGTTCATATCATAGCTGGTACAGTTTGTTTTTTCTTGTTCAAAATACATTTCTTTACGTTTACATTTGTTGTTAATGATTACTTTCTTGCATTTTTCATAGATTATCTTAAATTAGTGTAGGTTAAGTCTTATTATTATTAACGATTATCTTAATGATTATCTTAAATTATTCAGGAAGGTTAAGATACACGTATGACTACTTTATCCGTATGTGAAGTCGTATATGTATTTTTACACATTTCTTTCTTTCATTCGAGCATGTGGATTACTGCCCCGAGATTCGAAATGTTCTTGAAAGGATTTTAAGTATAACACAGATTTTGTTTGAACTAATTGACCGACTCCGATGCTATACTGTTGGATAAGCTTGCATATGTGCATTATTTTTATTCATATTAGTTTCATTTTTTTGTATATAGTTTAGTGGTTTTAGTGAATTCTTTGTGATTCTTTTAGTGATTTTTCTGGTGAGTTTTAGTGAGTTGTATGTCCATTGGCTGGCAACAGTGCCTTCAGTGTTCTATTCAAGTTGTGTGTGTGCATTCGACAATTTGCTGCGAAGTGCAACTAGGCAAGCAGCCTTCAGTGTTCTATTCAAGTTGTGTCTGTGCATTCGACAATGTGCTGCGAAGTGCAACTAGGCAAACATATTAATTCATAGTTTTAGAAAGGCATGTTTATTCATAGTTTTAGAGAAACACTCATGTTCATTAATATACAAGATTTACATGTTCTTAACAGTGTTATAGAGTGCTACCCAGTTTATGTGTGACCGAAGATAAAGTATGATAGTTTGGCAAGCAACCATGTGATTTAGCAGCAAGCAAGCAACAATTACTGCGAAAAGAAGTTAAGTAATTCATTGCACTAACCTTTAAGTATTATATCATTATATTAACATATGAACAAGGCATGTTATATTTATCATATTAACGCATGTACCTTTAAATAAGAATTGAAGCAAGTAACATCTAAAATATTCGTCAAGTCTTATTTCTCGTTCCTCCATGATATCTGGGGGAATCAGTGATATGGGTTTAATCATACAATTCATTAGCTGTGGATGTGATATGAGTGATTTGTAAATAAAGTACATAAACATATCACCCTTTTATAGATAAGCATCATTATTTTTTTGGTCCTCCGTCTACCGGATATCAGAACGAGAAACGTGACTTTGAATTGTTTGTTCTCGTGTGTGTTTGTGTGGGTGCAGCTGTCATAGGCAGGACAGAACTGTTCATATCAGTACAGTGGTGTGTGTGCATTCAACCCAGCTGAATTCAAGGTTACACGTTTGTAGGTCACTCAGAAGTGAAAAGTAAAATACATTGTCAGCGGTTTGAGTAGTTAAAATAGAAGGACTGAAGCAATGGCAGAAGTGCAGTTGGGTCAATTAATTAAGAAACGTGCTTCGGTCAAAGGTCGGGCAACAAGAATACAGACATTTCTTCAAAAACTACAGAATGAAAATAAACCTAGCATACAAGAAGCAAGAACGAGGCTAGTTGCACTTGAAGGGGTTTTTATTAAGTTTGATGAGATACAGTAAGAAATAGAGCTCTTTGATGAGACGGGTGAACAAGAAACGCACAGAATTACATTCGAGGCACTGTATTATGATTCAAAAGTTAAGTTACAAAAATTTATTGATAGTTTTGAACAAAAAACGGATTCAGGGACAGCAAATAACAAAGCTGCAAATTGTAGTAGTAGTTCAGTACAGTTGCCTAAAATTTCTTTGCCCACATTTTGCGGTAAATACGAAGAGTGGTCGCCCTTTAAGGACATTTTCATTTCCCTTATTCACAATAACGAATCATTAAGTACAGTTTGTAAATTTCAATATTTGCGCACATCGCTCAAGGGAGAAGCATTTACATTAATAGCAAATCTGCCAACAGTAGAAGTAAATTACGAAGTCGCATGGAAGTTTCTTGTTGAACGCCACGAAAACAAACGGTTGATAGCTTCGACATATGTACGAGGGTTGCTCAACATCAAGCCAGTAACGAAAGAAAACGCTAAAGGCATTAGACAATTTGTAAATACTGCACGTAATAATTTTCAAGCCCTTGAAGCATTGAATTTGGACAAACCTTTGCATGACATACTACTAACAAAACATTTACTAGAAAAACTTGATTCGGCAAGCAAAAGGGAATGGAGAGCTGAGCAAAGTAGTGACTCCTTTCCATCGTTATCGGAATTATTTTCATTTTTAGAAGGTCGTTGTCAAATGTTAGAAAACATTCGTCTTACTCAATCTGAAAGTACTTATGACAACAAAAGTGTAGATTTCCAAAGCAAACCAAAAAAAAAAAGAATAACAGTCGAGTGTATTCGTTTGTTACTGTGCTTCCAAATGCATGTAATATTTGCCGTAGCAAAGAAACGCATGCTGTTTTTCGCTGCCCAGAATTTCTGAGTGCCAACATTAATCAAAGAAAGGAGCTCATGAAGCAAAATAAATTATGTTTCAATTGCCTAGGTAGTTAACATCAAGTAAAGGCATGCAAATCAAGTACTTGTAAGAAATGTAATTTTAAGCATAATACAATCTTGCATGAAGATACTACTCAGGAGGCTACTAACAAAACAAGTTCAAGCAAAACAAATAACAATATTACTAACGTACCTAAAGTTAAGGAACAAAATCAGGTTAAAGTTCAACCACAGGACTCTTAATGCTCATTTAAGATTAATTATGGTCAGCAAGTCTTATTAGGAACAGCGTTAGTTAACGTAACAGACACTAAAGGTCGTTTTCAACAATGCAGAGTGTTATTAGATGCAGCGTCTCAATCGAATTTTGTAAGCGAAGCTTTAGTTCATAGATTAGGTCTCAAGAAAACGAAAAATCGTGTTCCCATTAGATGTATCAATTCTGTAACCTCCGAAGCTCAGCACAGTGTTGAAGTTCATATTTATTCACGAACATGTGATTTTAATGCAGTGGTCGATTGTTTAGTATTGCCAAGCATTACAGGTTGCATACCTTCTAATGCTATTGATTACAGTGATTGGAACTTTCCAAAGGATATCTGCTTAGCCGATCCAAATTTTAATCGCTCGTCGTCAGTGGACATGCTTATATGTGCGGGGTTATCTACAGTCTCCTTGAGCCAGGCCAGATGATAGAAAAGGACATTATCCAGTTTTGCAGGAAACGAAGCTAGCATACATTGTCGTTGAAATGTCGTTAATACCCGAAGAAGCCAACCAGTCGGTAATTTCATGTTTTGCTCAGATGGAGACAGACTTGTATACACAATTGAGAAAATTCTGTGAACTCGAAGATCTTCAGACTAAGATTTACACGCCGGAAGAAGAAAATTGTGAAAAGCATTTTTTACAAAATACAACCAGAAATGGAGACGGAAGATTTATTGTTAAATTACCAAAGAAGGAAGAGAATGCAGCTTTAGGAGAGTCTTACAACATGGCACTACAAAGATTTAAGCAGCTTGAAAGAAGATTGCTACAAAATCCCGAGTTTCATAAACAATATGCCGCTTTTATGGATGAGTATTTAAGTTTGGGTCACATGCGAAAAGTTACAGAAGAAGACGTGGACAGCAGCAACAGTTGTTATCTTCCACATCATCCTGTATTCAAGATGGACAGTACAACAACTATATCAAGAGTGGTTTTGATGCAAGTGCAAAAACGTCTAATGGCAAATCATTGTATGACATTCTTCAAGTTGGGACAGATATTCAAGATGACTTGTACTCCATTATTTTAAGGTTTCGGTTGTATCCAGTTGCATTTACAGCAGACTTAGAGAAAATGTATCGCCAAATATTAATTCATGATGAGGACAAGCGTTTACAACGCATCCTTCGGAGAAACTCAGTTGAAGAACCGATCCAGACGTACGACCTACAAACAGTCACGTACGGGACTTTGTCAGCATCCTTCTTGGCAACAAGATGTCTGAAGCAAATAGCGGAGGAATATTCCAAGGAATTTCCAGAAGCAGCAGAAGTAATAAAGCACAATTTCTACATTGATGATGTGTTAAAATCAGTACCAAACGTGTCAAAGGCCGTAGAACTACAGAAGGATCTTATTAATATTTTAAGCAGAGCAGGTTTTAAGCTTTGTAAATGGAGTTCTAACAAAGAAGAAATACTTCAAGGAGTTCCCGAAGACTTCAGGGAAAAACAACAGCCAATCATATTTGGTCAGCAAGACTGTGTTAAGACTTTAGGAATAGCATGGATCCCATTAACAGACAAACTTATAATTTCGAACAAAATTTGTAAACACGGACCTGCAGTAGAAAGTAATGTTGCCATGACAAAAAGACAAGTCGTCAGTATAGTGTCATCTATCTTCGATCCATTAGTTCTAATCGCTCCAATTTTCATCAAATACAAGAATTTCTTACAGAAGTTGTGGAAGACAGGAATGGATTGGAATGACCCATTAGACACAGTCCTACAAGTTGAGTGGAATCAATTAATGTCTTGGTTACCTGCGATGGCGAAGATAGAAATTACAAGAAACGTAATGTCTTCGGAGAACGTTAAGGAAATTCAATTACATGGTTTCTGCGATGCAAGTGAAGAAAATTTTGGAGCAGTTGTGTATATCAGGGCTACAGACGATGAAGGAAAAATTGAAGTAAATTTACTTTGTTCAAAGTCGAAGGTTGCACCACTGGAGAAGCAAACTTTGCCTAGATTGGAATTATGTGGAGCACTGTTGCTTTCGAAGCTAATAGACAAAACACTATCCATATTGAATATAGAGGTCAGTGGTATACACCTGTGGACAGACTCGACGATAGTTTTGTCATGGATCAAATCACCTCCCAATCGTCGGAAGACATTTGTATCCAACAGGGTGGCTCAAATTCAGAATCACATCAATCAATCAATGGCACCACGTGCCTAGTAAAGAAAATGCGTCAGACATAGTTAGTCGAGGAGCGGATGCCAACACTCTTATTCAGTCTCGAAGATGGTGGCATGGTTCAGAGTTTCTTCACACAGCAGAATGGGCATGTCAAGAACAAAATGAGCCAGCTAACATTCCAGAAGAGAAGAAAGTCATGATAAGTTTGGTGGCAGTTCATGAAACAAGCTTTATGAAAAGGTATTCATCGTTAAACAAAATGTTGAGAGTAATAGCATATTGTTTGCGATTCAAACATAATTGTCTTTCCAAGAAATCAGAAAGAAAAACCGATAGTCTTGACGCTTCGGAACTTCGTTTAGCGTTACACAGATGTATCAAGATAGTACAACATACCACCTATCATCAAAAAATATTGAATTTGCAGCAACAAATGGAAGTTTCAACAAAGAGCCCAATCAAGAATCTTTTCCCATTTCTGGACACGGAAGGAATGCTAAGAGTAGGAGGAAGATTGGAACATTCAAACTTGGAGTACGACAACAAGCATCAATTCATCCTACCTGCAGGGCATCATTTCACCCACCTGATAGTCAAAGAACATAAAAGGTGGCTTCATGCAGGACCACAGCTTCTTATTGCATCTTTGCGTACCAGATATTGGATTCCAAGAGCTAAGAAGATGGTCAAGGCAATAGTACACAATTGTTTGGTTTGCTTTAAGTGGAGATCAACAAGTTCATATAAGTTAATGGGGCACTTACCCAAGGAGAGAGTAAATGAGGCAAGGCCATTTGTACACGTGGGAGTGGACTATGCAGGATTCTTTAATGTCAAGCCCACGATTCGCAGCAAAATTCAAATGAAAGTCTATGCAGCTTTGTTCATCTGTTTAGAGACTAGAGCAGTTCACATAGAAATAGTTTTAGACTTAACTTCTCAAGCCTTCATCGCAGCATTGAAGAGATTTATTGCTAGGCGAGGAAAATGCTTATCTATCTGTAGCGACAATGGTTCAAACTTTGTTGGTGCCAATCGAGAATTGCAACAATTTTTTGAATCCAAGACTAACAGAAAGGACATAGCTCAAGAAGGTTTAGAATGGAAATTCATTCCTGTCAGATCTCCTCACATGGGGTCATGGGAAAGTTCAATAAAATCCATGAAGTACCACCTACGGCGTGTAGCAGGAACAGCAAATCTGACATACGAAGAGTTGAACACATTACTTATTCAAATTGAAGCCATTCTAAATTCAAGACCATTGACAGCCATTTCCACCGATCCTACAGATCCAATATATCTCAGTCCAGGACATTTTTTGATGGGAGCTACACTTCTCAGCCTTCCGGAACCAGATCTACTGGACGTACCTATCAACAGACTAGGCAGATGGCAACGGATTCAACAAATGAAGCAGCATATTTGGAAACGTTGGTCAAGAGATTACCTCAACCAGTTACAACAAAGAAGAAAATGGAAGTCATCTCAGCCTAATTTACATCCGGGCATGGTCGTATTGTTAAAAGAAGATAATGTTCCTCCTCAAGTGTGGAAGTTAGGTGTGATTGAAGAAGTTCATCCGGGCAGTGATAATTTAGTGCCAGTGGCAACTGTGAAGTGTAAAAGTGGCATTTTTCGGCGCACTGTTGCCAAATTAATTCCTTTACCTCTAGAATATTAATTGATTGTGTCCAATCAAGGAGGGGGAGGATGGATAAGCTTGCATATGTGCATTATTTTTATTCATATTAGTTTCATTTTTTTTTGTATATAGTTTAGTGGTTTTAGTGAATTCTTTGTGATTCTTTTAGTGATTTTTCTGGTGAGTTTTAGTGAGTTGTGTGTGCATTGGCTGGCAGCAGTGCATTCAGTGTTCTATTCAAGTTGTGTCTGTGCATTCGACAATGTGCTGCGAAGTGCAATGAGGCAAGCATATTCATTCATAGTTTTAGAAAGGCGTGTTTATTCATAGTTTTAGAGAAACACTCATGTTCATTAATATACAAGATTTACATGTTCTTAACAGTGTTATAGAGTGCTACCCAGTTTATGTGTGACCGAAGATAAAGTATGATGGTTTGGCAAGCAACCATGTGGTTTAGCAGCAAGCAAGCAACAATTACTGCGGAAAGAAGTTAAGTAATTCATTGCACTAACCTTTAAGTATTATATCATTATATTAACATATGAACAAGGCATGTCATATTTATCATATTAACGCATGTACCTTTAAATAATAATTGAAGCAAGTAACATCTAAAATATTCAAGTCTTATTTCTCGATCCTCCATGATATCAAGGTGAATCAGTCATATGGGTTTAATCATACAGTTCATTAGCTGTGGATGTGATATGCGTGATATGTAAATAAAGTACATAAGCATATCACTCCTTTATACATAAGCATCATCAACTGTTCCGATTTCGCCCATTCACAATGTAAATACCATGGACAAACCAACATTTTTAAGGTTACGTAAAGCGGTACCGTGTTCGATTCCCGGTGCGGATACTCTGTGGAAAAAGTGTCAAATGCGTTTTCAGGCCAGCCACCATCAATGAGGTTTTCCTGAGTTTTTTACATTCACCAGGCAAATGCCGGAGTGGAACTAGGGCTGTTCCGATAATCGAGTAATCGATAACAATTCGATAACATTTCAAAACCGTTTCATCGATAAAGAATTTTAATTTTATCGAACTTTCGAGACTCCTGAAATGTTTGAGACTCTCGAAATGTTCGAGACTCTCGAAATGATCGAGACTCCCGAAATGTTCGAGACTCTCGAAATGATCGAGACTCTAGAAGTGTTCGAGGCACTCGAAATGTAAGAAACATTAGACAACTTCGAGACATTCAAACTGTTCGAGAATCTCGAATTGTTTGAAAGCAGCAAATACAGAAATATATCAATATGATCGCATTTGTCGAATTGCTTGAATATTTAGAAAAGTTCGGGATTATCGGATTGTTCGAAAGAAACGATGTATTCGAGATTATCATAGTTGTATGTAATATGTATTACATATATGCAGAGTGTTCATTTTATATCTTCTCTCCTTAGCAATGTAGTGAAGGAAAAGTTTTTCCCCACAGATCTGTACAAGGTTTAAGCAGTCTGTCAGAAGAGGAAAGGGGAAGAGAAAACATGCATCACCCGAATTGAATTGAAATCCAAGACAACGTTAGTCTACTAATAGTCACTTTGCCGATTGCGCCAATAACGGGGCAGGCAGAAAAATAATTTTACATATGATTTCGACAAATACAACTTTTCAGTAACTTATTACATGAAAAAAATTGTTTGACTGGTTTGGCTGCAAGAAGAAATCATTGGAGAAGTGAAGGAACCGAACTGTTCATCACTACTTTTGATAATACCCGAAACATCGATCATAATCAAAATATCGATAATACTCGAAATGTTGATAATACCCGAAACTTCGATAATACTCGAAATGTCGATAATACTCGAAATTTCGATAATACCCGAAATTTCGATAATACTTGAAATTTCGATAATATCCGGAACTTCGATAATTTCAGATACTCGAACGGTTAGAGTAACCGATGACAACTCGATAAATTTTCACTCCCGAAGTTCGATAGGTCTTCAGCCTTATCGAACACCCCTAAGTGGAACCTTAGGTCCCAGACCGCTTCCTTCCTTCTTAAATACTTTCTTCCTTCTCTTTCCCTGGTTAGTGTGCTCGCCGAGGAACGTCATCCCTCAAATGTGACTGGCTAAATGGCCTTTGATACCGAAAGCCCAGAAATCTAAATCCTAAATCCTAAATGTATAAGGTTACCTTGGGGGAACATTTTACTTTCAAAATATATTTACTTTGTTCATATTTATTATTATTAATTGCTTTCTTACATTTTCCCTTACATAACAGATAGACCAACTCAGGATATTTTACACAGCACATCGTTCTTTGACATAGGGGAAAATCTCCTTGTTTATAGCAAAATCGATTGTTAACAAAGGGGATTTTAATCATCCCCCCTTGTAATTTGCACACAGTCAATAGATGTAGACACGAAGCGTCAGGAACAGCACAACGACTCTGGTAGCCATAATATAACTCATCAATATACTTACGGAATAGATTACATTTTGTTGTTGGTTAACATGAGACATTGAAAGATTTTACAACTGATTTTAACATTTGTATTGTTTTATTCATTATAAATATATTGTAATCGTTATTTACGTCGTGGTTCGGAGTAATGTTTATTTCTCACATAGTTCCCCCTTTTTGTTACAGTTCCCAGTTACGCCATGACGTAAACGATTATTTTCCCATGCCTACAGTTTCACTTACGATGACTGGGAACATGGTAAATGAAATGCAAGCAACGTAAGGATTATTGTTAAGCTACACGTATAAAGAAAATTAAATATTAAACATGTAACAAATGATAAAGTCACTTTTTGATAAAAGAAATATAATGTTACTATGAGAGCACAAATATTACATGCTTTTATATTTCCAATATATTCACCATTGACAATTTAATGCTATTGATACGATGGCGGCTTTATTTTAATAATAAACGACGTGGTGGCATACAATGTGAATAACTCACGTGTTTCTTCGGCTAGCCTGTCGATGCTGCTCCTCCAGTGTCCTGTATTCGAATATATGCGTAGTTTTGAAGATGAAGTCCTAACGTGAAATGTCAACTGCTGCTTCCTCGATGAAAATTCCAAGTTGTCGCCGTATTATCAGACGAGTACACTTGCGTAAAAAATTGGATGTGAAGAACAACGAACTATCACTTCCACATATAGATAGAAAACTTTGTCACTTTGAGTTTTAATATAGAACGTTTACGTGCACGTCATTGACTATTAGCAAAAATGAGTATAGGCAGCCTAAATGCTGCTTTCAGAATGAGTATAGGCAGCCTAAATGCTGCTTTCAGAAGCGCGTTGGAACGAACGTCGACGATTGTCTCGTCGATTAGGTGCAGAGCAACTGCCCCTTTGTCCAGTCAGCTATTGTGTATAAGTTCTAGGTGCTCGAGCGCCCCGATGATGACGTATATTACCAAGTTCACTCTCCTTGGCCGAAGAAGTGCGGCCATTTTAAATAATCAAATCAGCGTTGAGCACTGAAGAGAAGTAAAATGTTTTGCGACTTTCCCGATTTTCCGGAGTTAGAGAACGTTCACAAAGAGAGTCGTTGTTTCTGCGTCGTATGTCCGTATATGGTTATGAAATCGAACGGAAGTCTACCAACACAGATGAACAAACATTCCAAAGCGGTGACAAAGAGTTTCTAGAACATTTTTATTTATACGAGGGTTGATTAATAAAGTTCAGAATAAATCTATTTTCTCAATGTTTCTTTTAAATTGCAAAAAATGAGCTGTAGGACGGTGACATCCTATTGGGGCCCGAGCAGTGTCCGAGCAAATTGCTTCAATTTGTGAAGAGAACCCTGGCCGTTGAGGGGTTAATAGTCCATACCGGAATGTCACTTAATGATCATTGTATTTTGGGAACGCCCTGTATATAAATCAACTGTCACTGAGAGTTCACCATAACGATTCAGTATATCGGGACTACACTGTGCACAATAAACTTCACTGGTTCACGAAGTGTTAATAGAAAATCACTATATTATGGAACACTCTGTATATAAATTGAAAATCGTTGGGGACTCACTATGAAAATTCGACATAGTGATTTTTCCAGTGACATTTCAACATGGACCATTAACCCTTCGACGGCCAGGATTCTCATCGCAAATTGTATCAATTTGCTCGGAGCCCTGTGGGCGCCATAGGTTGTTACGGATTTTTTGGCGCTTATTAATCGTGTTAACTAAGAGAAGAAAGACGGTTAGTGTAAATTTCAAAATTAATAAACAGACCTCGTATAGAAATTTTCCAAGAACTCTCTCTCTTCTCAAGCATATACATATATGTTTGAATGTGTGTGTGAGCAACCAACTTCGATCGAATCGCCCAGCAGTCCTTTTATGGTCAAAAAGAAAGAAGAATCGCTCCACAGAACATTCCAGCAAGAAGTTTCATCGCTAAGTTTAGCCATTGCATCAGTTGGTTGCGTTTCAAGTCAAAATCGGGATTTTCCCTTCGGAGAACTAACACAAGCGATTGACGAAAAAGCAAGTCAGTCTATTGAAGAGACTCGGTTAGGCAGGGGTGCCTTCGCACCTGTCGTGCGTCCCGCACGTAGAGTAGGCTTTTACACGGGCTCGTACCCAGCCCGTCGACCTGACTTTAAGTTTCCAGAGCTTTGTGCCCGTTGTTGTTCCTAAGAAGTTGAAGCGAAAGGAACCAAGTGTTGTTGTTGTGTAATTATAAAACGAGCCTTGAATTTAAATTCATTTTGTGATTTTATGAGTTGTAGCCGAAAAGAAAAAAGGGCTAGCAAGCTAGTTTTAAACGTACTTCGATGTAGTCAGTGGACCCTAGCAGGAGCACTTCCGAACGATAATCCTATTGTGAACGGCACAATTATTGGATGCTTTATTTCGTATGACACATGAACTATTAGATTGGATTTGAGAACCAGATTTCTGTGGAGAGGATAGCGCAGAAGAGGAAATTGCGGCTGACTTAATCCCCACCCTCCTTGTGCAGTGCATAGTGAAACGCGAGTGTTATATAAATTATTCACTACTCTCATTCCATGCCGCCAACGCAAACTGTAAGTAGAATTGAGAAAGAATCATTCTTACAAATTGAAAAAGCCACCTGATCAAAGTAAATGATCTTAAGAAAATAAAAGTTAAATTCAGAGTAATCATTTTGAGCGCTCAGGTTGTTAAATATATAATTTGCTTGTTGTTTACTTATTGTATATTTTTTGTTTAATTACAATACATAGTACTCGCAATTTTAATCTCACGTTTAATTCTTAGCCGTAATTGCTTATAGTTTTACAGGGCGTTATAACAATTTATAGATTATTTACATTAATTTGTTTTGTTCATCTATCTTTACGGCAAGCACTCTTCTCTCCCCCGATATCATTCCAGCGGTCGGTGGAGACGAGGATTGCTTGTATGGTTTATGACAACCTTTTGTGGGCGCTGGAAGCCATGAAACCAAAGTTTGGAGCAAGCGAAACAAGAGAGAGAGAGATAATATAGTTTTATTTACGATAAACCCACAAAGGTCGGTCATAATATGGTGAATTAATTTTTTTTTTACTTGTAGTTAGAAATGTGTACTTTATTCGTTGAAGCAAAAGAAGTTGACTCGATCGGGAACTGAGACCTGGACTCGTTGCACGGGAATCGAAGATGCTCCGAACTCTGCCACGCGGTTACTTTCTATGCGTCGAGTCAAAACCTTAAGGACGCTTTTTCTCTGGTGATATTAACTCTTTAAATGAGCATTAACACCTCGCGCGAAAGAATCCCGAAGTTCTTTAACCAAAGTCGGCTTTCTCTTTGTTAGATAAAATAAGGCTTCTGTAGTGATCGTGGTTTAGGATAGATTATGTAAAGTCAGATGCGGTTATGTATGTTTACACTTTCGTTTCCTCCTTGCAAAACGAATTCCTATCTCTTCCCATATAGTATTAATAATTTGTTTCTTTCATTTAGTAATAACCATCTGAAATACCCATTCTTCTCAAGGGGGCTATATTTGGAAGTCAGCGCCTGTGGGAGTATCACCATTCATCTCAGCGATCCCGAAAACTATGGTTTGACACTAGTATTGGTCATTTTAGATTACTGTTACGTGCTTCGGTTATCAGCTTCTTCCCAGCAGGTGACCCCCGGCGAGCATACAATCGTAGCTGAATTTGAAAGTCATCGCTAACGGAAGTGTCACTATTAATTTCAGAGACGGCAAAAACTATGGGTTTGACACTAATATCGGTCATTTTGGATTATTTTTATATGTCTCTGTAACCCGCTTCCCCCGCAAGTGATCCCGGTCCGCATACAATCGTAGCTGACTTTGAAAGTCGTAGCTATGGGAAATGTCACCATTAATCTCAGAGGCTGCGAAAACTATGCATTTGACACTAATATCGGTCATCTCGGATTATTTTTACTTATCTCGGTATCCCCCCTGTGACCGCCGGCCGTAGCTAAATTAGATGAATTTGGAAGTTCATGCGATCGAAATTTGACGATTGATCTCAGCGATCGCGAAAACTATGAACTCAACACTAATATCGATCATTTTCTACTACTTTTACTACCTTTGTTCAAAGCAGAAGTTGTTAAAATTAGTCATATTCTGTATGAACGTTCATAGTCATAGAACGAAAACGGTAACAGATAGCGAGAATAATTTTCTAACAAACGGTTCAGCGTCCGAAGACAAGAAAACATAATTATTGCCAGCACTTTTCCAAAACAGGAAGTGGTTCAAATTAACTATAACTTCCGATTTCAATACTTCTATACATCAAAAACAATAAGAGATCTTGAGATACAGCTTTTAGTAACCAATTCAAGGTCCCAAGAAAATGTTCCGCCAAGAATGCAGCGTCCCAAGAATAATTTCTACCAACCCCTATTGAAACCAGAGTTGGTTGAAATTAGCCATATTCGGTTTTCATTATAAGCAGACTTTTGCAAACAATTCTACTTTCAATGGCAACATATAATTACTATACACAGCATTCTATCACAAGCGGAAGTGATTCAATTTACTATCAATTACGGTTTAAATACCCTTTTAACCCTTATCACCATAGAATAAACATGATAGCAGATAGCGAGAAGTAGTTTTATGCAAACAATTTGGCCACTCAATACAATATGGTATAATGACCATCAGGAACACTTTGTTAAAGACGGAAGTGATTCAGATTTCTGGTTGCAATAGTGTTCTCCTTAGATCATAAACGCTAAACCCCTATTAAAATGTTGTTTCTTGCATTTGATTTGTATCCCAAGAGTGGGTTTTATTTCCCTCTTTAATGCTTTATTCAAAACGGAAGAGGTGAAATTTGCTATTACTTCCGGTGTCAATACTGATTTCCATAGAGCGAGAATGGGGAATGGTATCAGGATATGCCCTTCTGCAATTAATTCAGAGTCTCAAGAATGGATTCAATCTTCTCTGTTGAAACCCTAATCAAATCGAAAGGGATTGAAATTAGCCATTTCCGATTTCGGTTATCAATATAGAAAGCAAACGGCAACATGTATACAAGAAGCGGTTTTTTTTATTTACAAATGATTGAGCATCTTAAGATAGCTTCCATGACTATCAAAACAGAAAGAGATTCATTAGTTACTATTACTTCCGGTTGCAAAACTTATGTCTATAGACAAAATCTGAAGTATGGTGCTTCACGCAAATACACAATACATACTTACGTATTGCCTATTCCTGTTTTACTTAATTTCTATGTGACATTCATACTTATATGCCGACGTTCTGTAAACACTCACCGTACCTCAGATGTATATTTTAAACATAATAATTACGTAAGTACTGATATGATTGTATGAATATATACACAAATAACTTAATGTTATGTAATTATTTTATATAATTATTAATGCATTGAGGAATTTATCATAACATTCCAAAATGTTTGACCCCAACGAGATAGAACTTACCACCTCATGATGACAAGTCGCACGTTTGATCACTGAACTAAACATTTCAAGCTCTTTATTTACAGGTAATTAGTACAGGATAGGAGTAGGGAAGTTATTACATACATATGAAAATAACAAGAAAATGTTTAAAAAAAACAAACACCAAAACATTTTATTCCCAGAATGACACCCACCATAATCAAGTTAAAGAGTTTAAAATTTTGCAAATACTTGCATTTCTGAACAAATGATTCGTTAGCAGAATGTGTGAGGTAAGCAAGGTAAATATTGGAATGGCAAGAACTTGGTGTAGTTAAAACATGCATCATTGGCTGAACGACAGAACCAAATAACTGCATTGTTCTTAGGAGTAGGATAATTAAAATCAGGATAAACGATTGAATTGGTGGCTCTGAAGGACGAATAATAAAGCTGGCATATTTTGCTTAAAAATTTACACAACTTCTACCAAATATCTGTTACATTGCTACAAGTCTCTAATCTATGGTTAAGTGTGATAACCTGGTGCATGTATTAGATAAGTTATCAGTGCCAATACCAAAATTAAAGATGTAAGTATTGTTTCACAGTGTGAAACTAATATTTCCATTCTATGTGAATTCGATATTCAAACTTGTAGTAGTATTATCTGTCACAAAACAAAACGCATATTTTTCGCGGGATAGTATTTTCTGTCACCTCTCGATTTAATTGAATGCTTTAAAGCACCAATTCCTAATCAAATGGATAAAAGTATTATCTTTCTCTTTGCAGTTTAGACAAGACTATGGAGATATCGTAAAACTTAATAGAAAGACGAAAAAACTATGTCCTTTCACAAGCTGAAACTTACGATTATTACCCATGTATTTACAGAATATGGGGTCACTGCTACATTATTCCGTAGTTCATTGTATCCGTACAGACGACCTGTGTTCGAAACTTCGTGCTTTGTTTCTGTTTTCTCTTTGATTAAGTAGGCGAACAGCTGAAAGAAAAGTATGATTACAATTGTAATTGATTCGACATTCTGAAAATTTTATTGTTGTTGTTATCAAGGAAAAAAGATTAAATAGCATTTTATAAACGTAAAGATCGTCCTAAATTTAACTATTAATATGAACTGTGGCGAAATTTATAGTTCAAAACTAATGAATTATCTTCAATTTTAATCCATGAACAGCTATGGTCAACGAGACGGATTTCAGTTATTTTGATGTGGTCAGCACATTGACTTTCATCATTTTATTTTTGGAACTGAATATAATTAAAATATATTTCTTTAGATATAAAATACTTATATTTAGTTCTAAACAAAACAGAGAACACAATTCGAAATATCACACGCCTCATTTTGTTACAGAAATAAATGAAACAATTGACTACATTTATACCTGTAACTGTCGAAGATAACGCGACAAACTATAATAAATTAAATAATGGTTTATAATAAAGAAGACTCCAATTAAGTGCACGATGTTGAAAGTTAGGGGAAATATTTGCCCTTATATGCTGAAACACAAGTGTATTCAATAGATAAGGACACTTCATTTTCAAATATATAACTTGAATTTGATTATTGATTGAATATGAAATATATTAAGAACTTTAAATCTTGAAGAACTCAGAACGTTTCAAGTTCCATGGTTTAAAAATTGTCGTTACAAATTTCCAAACTAGCGATAAAACCAGGCAGTGGTTTTTTTGTAAACCAGCTCCAGTTTCCTGATTTGTTTATAAA
Organism: Thermobia domestica; assembly: GCF_964235325.1. Classification (NCBI taxonomy): domain Eukaryota; kingdom Metazoa; phylum Arthropoda; class Insecta; order Zygentoma; family Lepismatidae; genus Thermobia; species Thermobia domestica. Next base: position 272,182,204 of record NC_137454.1, on the reverse strand, counting down.
TCAAAATACCTAAGTATATTAATACTACATCCTGGAATTTAGGTCAAGAAACATGTCTTCCTTTGCATATATTTCAGAAAGAAAGTAACGTAAAGATTTCATGAGCCAATGTAGTCACTGATCTTTAATGTCAAAATAAAATGTCAAAAACAGCACACTTCGTGAGTGCTGTTGGACGAAGTGACTGGACCAGTAAAACAAAGCCGTGAGCCATATGTTTACTGACTAACTGTGTTCAGGAAGAATCATTGAAAATCTCAAAGGAAATATGTGCTACAGAAGGTAAAAAACTATTTGAACAAACTTAGGAGCTGATTCCCGGCAGTGAGACCAGAAAAGTCTTCTGGACATATAAGGTGCCGAAGTGTGCGAAAATTAACTTGAGAGTTCTCTAATTAAAAAAAAACAACAACAACAACATGAACAACAACAACAACGCAACGTGGAGAGTGCGATTTAGAACATGACACTTAAAGTCATACCTAATCGATTGAAAATTGTATGTTTCAGACCTCCGCAAGATGTGTGTGAGGGATTCACCAAAGGAACGTATGGAATACTTGCCAGGTTATAGGGAATACCTACGTTCTTTCCAAAATCACTCCCACATATCTTGGGGAACATTGAAACATACATTTTTCAATCCAGCAGGTATGGCTGCGAGTGTCATATTCTAAACATCGTATTCACTGTCTACGTTGCGTTGTTTTTGAATTACAGCCCTCTGAAGTTCGTTTTCTCACACATTCGGCACCTTATAGCGCCGAAACTATTCCTCATTGACCAGAGTTCTAGACGACTTTTTGCTGGTTTCGATGTCGGGAAGCAGCTCCCGAAGTTTGTTCAAATAGTTTACCATGTATATATACATATATATATATATATATATATATATATATATATATATATATATATATATATATATATATATATATATATATATAGGATGATTCAATAAAAACGTACCAGGCCTATATCGCAACTAATACTGCACGTAGAGCCTTCAAACAAGAAATTGCATTACCAAATAGTGTGTGTATAATGCAATAAAAATAGTAGCGAGATTGTGGCGTCTCGTGAATACCTAGAACGGGGGGCAACTTCAAAATTTGAAATGGAAAGTGGTATAACTGTTGGAATCGTTCGAAAGGACATTAAATGTCATGCAACTTTTAGATAACAAACTTTGTCTTATCCTTTCCCATTTAGCCGTTAGAGGCGTTGTTGCAGACTTGTATCTGACTACCCGTAGCAGGCTTTTATCTAAGCTAATAATGCACACAATTGAACTCCGAAATCAAACAAACAATTGAACTACGAAATCGTATGTGTAGAATGCAATAACAAGAGTAGTGAGCCCAGTGGCGTATCGTGAACATCTCCAACGGGGGTCATCTGCAAAATTTGACATGTAAAGAGGGGTTGGTTGTGCCTCCATTGAAACATGTGCACAATGGGAGAAACGTCGAGAGGAAACACGTTGGCATATTTCTTCATGTGTGGCAGCAACACGATCGCATTACGAGATCAAAGTCAGATGATGCGAGGGTTTCTGCATGCGGAACCAAAGGGAAGAGTAAATACTGGTCTGAAACGAACGGGACGTACAATTGTACATACGCGGAATCACACGGTGTAAGTGGCGACAACAATGGCGTCAGCAAGAGACCACGACGGGGGGAGGGTACATACTGTAACAGTAAGTAGAGGTACATTTTCTGTTGTTGAATGAAGCTCTAAATAGGGAACTAATGACATAAGATGAGTAAAGAACTAAAGAATAAGCTTACCTTCTGCGGAGTGTAGTCGACGCTCCCTGGCTTTCGCGAATGTTCAGTGATGTCCCCGAACAGCAAGGCAGCAATTTATTCGCGGTACGTAATTGTGAGCAACAGCTTCCAACTCGGCCACGTTGATGGCCCGGAATGCGGTTGTAATGTGGTCTTGCATATTGCGATTTGTATTTGGTCGGTTGACATACACAAGATCCTTAATTCGACCCCATAAAAAATAGTCCATACAAGTAAGGTCGGGCGACCGCGGAGGAAACTGTGGATTGGAACCTCTTCCGATTAAGTGTTGCGAAAATAGAACATTTAGATCTTCCCTACACACGGCAGCATTATGGGCTGGACAGCGTTCTAATTGAAACCACAGCGTCTGACGTGTGTGGAGCGGTACGTTTTCCAATGGTGGCTGTAGATGGTGTTGCAAGAAATCACGAAACATTGCACCTGTTAAATGACTAGCAAAACACCTGAATCCCTATAATGCCACCCCACACATTAATACGCCATCGGTGTTGCCTATTGACTTCTCTCATCCAATGAGGGTTCTCCGCTGCCCAGTAATGTGCATTGTGAAGATTCAGGTTGCCACCACTGCAGAATGTCGCTTCATCAATCCATAAAATGAAGTGAATGAAATTCGGATGTTCTCTTACGCGATTGACCACCCAGTTGCAGAACAGAAGCCGTAAATTACAGTCCGCATCACTTAGTTCTTCATGCATAGAGAGGTGGTACGGGTTAAAATGTTATTTCCTCAGAATACGGAAGACACTACCTTGACTGGTACCACGATCTGGTGCGATCTGCCGCGAAGATACATGAGGATTTACTGCAAAAGCGGCAAGTACATCAGTCTTCATTTTGTATTACTCTTCTCCGGACATCATGGCGTCCAAGCATGTTGCCTGTCTGCTGCAATCGTGCTGCTAATCTCCGCAGCAGATTGTGTGAAATAGCTTGTCGCTGTGGACAGCGTTCAGCGTATAATTGAGCTGCAGTCCTATAATTTTCCCGGCATTCCCCTAATATCATGAGCATTTGGAATGCCTCCAAATTCGCATACCGCATAAATGTTATTTACTACAGACACTTCCTACTAGAATCACTCAGACAATCAAAGAGGTTTCACTGTTTGTGGAAATTTTGTATTCGTCCCGTCACGAGCTTGTAATGCACAGAGGTAGTAGAACTCAATGCACGACACCTTGTCCAGTACATGGACCACTTTAACTCACTGCAAAGGTTGATCACTCTCGGACCCTACACGCTTGTTTTACCTGTTTTGGCAACTGCATCGCTCCTTCTGCCCTCTATCTGGCACAGCAGCAATCGCCTGTTCGAGGCCGCATAGACTATGTCTTCAGCAAGGTCATATACGTGTTAGCTACTGGATCTACAGGAGTACAACCACACAGTCACTGGCAACGATAAATGAGTGTGCCTTCAAAACAACGACAAACAAGCCCACCATACATGCTCCCGGATTTGGGAGATATTTCATATTGTACGTACGCACACAAGATACATCGCGCGTCCACGTCATTGTGGGTCTGGCCTATCCTTGGCTTAGGCTCCGAGTTAATCCTGCAAAGGCGTCGGTGGTTGTTTGCCAGGGCATGGTTTGCACTTACCCACTCGGCATTCGCCTGGTATGACTGGGGACACCCTCGCACCATCTGACTTTTTGCAAAATGGTTCGTGTCCTTTTGAGGGTTTCGAGCTGTCTTGAAAATATTTCGGGAGGAGTTTATGCCCCTTCAAACCGTTTTTCCACAGAAACGAAGAAATACAAATTTCTTGCTTTTAAGTCTAATATCTGCATGCGTAGTTTCCTCGGAATCGCTTTTGCCTTTTGGGCGATTTTGACCTTTGTCATTATTTTTGGAGATATTAGAATGGCGACCGTTGCCCCCTCTGCAACCGTTTTTCACAGAAAATAAACTGTATTCCTTAATTTTCTATCTAGTATGTGTATACGGCTTTTTCTGCAAATTGTTCATGTTCTTTTGGAGATTTCGAGCTTTTTTGAAAATACTTCGGGAGGGGCTTATTCCTCTTCGAACCATTTTTCCGCAGAAACGAAACAATACCGGTCACTTTATTTTGTGTCTAGTATCTACCTGCAAAATTTTGTTGTAATCGGCATGCAACACTTTGCGGATGTTCCATGTAAGTTATTCCAATACTTGATCTTTTATCTTTTTAAGGACGTAATCTATCTATCTATATATCTATCTATCTATCTATCTATCTATCTATCTATCTATCTGTCTATATATACATAAGTACATACATACATACGATACAATACACGTAGTCCATATACACAGGGCGTGTCCAAAAGATACGTCAAAAATTAACATTTTTTATCAATTTCAATAATTCATTCGGATTCTATGTTCATCTGAATGATTCGCACGTCATTTATTTCGCTTGTAACGGGTTCACAGCCTTCTAGAGGCTCCTATAAACTATTTTTCTCGCTCGCCTGAATTACTAAACTGAACTCGTATAAGGAGGTCAACCATGTACATGTCTTCGGTCTTCTACTCTAGTCCAGTCAATAGGTACTAAAACGTGGGTGGTGATTGCATTAAGTGAGGTAGTTTTAAAAACTTGATAAAAGTGTGTATTAGGATGTCTAAATAACATACTAAATTTACAACCTCGTCAGATTTTAGCTGGCTCCGCCATCTTGGTAAAATGGCGCCTAAAACAGAAATTCCTAAAATAGCATGATAAAATGTTAATAATAATAATAATAATAATAATAATAATAATAATAATAATTTATTTGTACTTAACACCCGAAGGCAATTACAAAGCACAAATTGTTAATTTTATAATGGTGCAGAATGTGCTACATGTAAAGTAATTCTAACAACTAACCATTACTCTTGTTTTGTTCACGTACAGTCAATAAGTACCAGATATAATAACAATCTTTACACTTTATTAAGTAACATTTGGAGGCATTTTTCTTTAAATATGGAGCATCTTAATTGAAATATGTCCAGACCCATAGAAAGTATTTATTGCCTCTATCACATATCCTATACAACGGAGAGTTTTTTGCTAAATTTGTTTTGATGTCAGGCATATAAAACATTTGTCTGAATCTCAAGTTTTGACGAGGACAATAGAATGGTAATTTACCTAAGAAAGACATATTATCCTCTTGGTTATCAATAAGTTTTTTCAAGTACAATACACATTGAATAAACCTTCTATCCTCCAGTGACAAAAGCTGAAACCTCCTGAGAAGTATATTGTAAGATACATAACGAGTTGGTATATTATTTATTTTATAACTAATATATTTTAACATTTTCTTTTGTACCTTTTCTATTTGTTGCTTTGGTTTTTGGTAGTATGGTTCCCAAATTATAGAAGCGTACTCTAATTTTGTTCTTACAAAAGAGTTATATAAAGTTAATATTGTTTTTATGATTTTAAAATGACAGCACGATCGTTTAAGAAATCCAAGCATTTTAAACGCCTCATTTGTTTTGATATCCATATGATATGTAAACTTTAGATTTGCATCAAACCATACTCCCAGATCCCTGACAACTTCTTTCCTCTCCAGTACTTGATTCCCTATAATATATTTAAATATAACAGGTTTCTTTGTGATTGAAAATGTTACAACATTGCATTTTGAAATATTGAGTTCAAATTTGTTTCTTTGACACCATTCACTCAACCTCACCAGATCTCTCTGTAATTTTTCACAATCATCTCTTGTAGAAATTTGTTTGTATAATTTAGTATCATCAGCAAACATTAGACACGAAGAATATTGGAACTCTTCAGGTAAATCGTTTATCATAATTAAAAATAGCAAAGGCCCTAAATTGGATCCTTGTGGTACTTCAGAATATACAGAATATTGTTTAGATTTACAATTATTATATGTTACATATTGGATTCTGTTGCTGAAATATGACTTAAATAGTCAGATTAATTCACTTGAAATACCAAATCCTTTAATCTTTTTAAGAAGTATTTTGTGATTAATCAAATCAAAGGCTCGCTTAAAATCTGTATACACTACATCAATTTGAGACCTTACGGTAAGAGCTTCACTAATTGCTTGACTTATATTCAACAAATTTGTTACTGTTGATCTATTATGTCTAAAACCATATTGGGAATCAGAGAGATATCGTGAGATGTGATTAAACAGGTGTTTACAGATTACTGATTCGAATATTTTAGCTGGAGAAGAAATCAAACTTATCGGCCTATGGTCTTGTATTAACTTTACAGGATTAATTTTTGGAACTGGACATATTGCTGATATTTTAAATTTTGCAGGAAAATAACACTGAGTGATAGACAGATTAAATATGTAGGTCAATGGCTTAACAATAAATTCCTTACAACCTTTAAAAATGTAAGATGGTATACCATCATTACTAATTGATCTTTTACCTTTCATTTTGTCAATAGCTTCGATTACTTCTGTTTCAGTGATCCTTTCCAGTGACATTGTATCTACAATCGAAGAAACATCATTCAGAAAAATATCTGATAGTTTAATATTAGGTATTTCAGAACTATATACTGATTGAAAATGCTTAGCAAAAGCTTCGCATTTCAATTTATTGTCAACAATTTTTTCTTTGTTATATTCAAGTACAAATTGATTTATGTTTGAAGATTTTTTCTTATTAATATAGTTCCAAAATTTCCTAGGTTCCTTTACAATTTGCTCTTCTATTGCGTTGTTATAATCACGAAAAGCTATTTCAATACTATTTTTTACTTGTGTCCTTAGTGCAACAAATTGAATGTAATCTGAGTAAAGTCTTGATTTTTTAAATTTCTTTCTATAACGTTCTTTCTTCCTTAACATTTTTATTATTTCAGGAGTAAACCAGGTTGGATATGAACGTTTCCTCTTGATATTTTTAGGTGTACATTCATTTAAAACTCCATATAATTCAGAATAGAAAAACTCGACACAATTATCAATATCCTTAATCTCATATAAGGAATCCCATTTCTTACATCTCAATAACTGATAAAGTTTCAAGAAATCACACTTACAAAAGTTGTAGACTACGTCTTCCATTTCATTTCGTGTCTTACAGTTTTTATAAAACGGAATACTAATATTCAAACATGGGTGATGACGATCTGGTTGAACAAAATGAACATCAGATTCAAGAACTTCAACGTGTAATACATTAGTAAATACAACATCTAAAATTCTATTGTTTAGATTTCTTACTTTATTGATTTGTGAGAAATTTAAAAAAAAATACTTTATGTAAGACATTGTTCTCCAAATTAGGCAAATTTAAAAAATAGTTACCATCCAAATAATCTGTTAAAAGCGCCAAATTCAAATCTCCTATAATAAAAACATTTTGAGATAATGTTAGTTCATTAAATCTTTCAATATTTCGAAAAAAAATTAAATATAATTCTTCTGAACTATGTGGCGGGAAATAAACTACACAAATATATATACATGTTAAATCTGATAACTGAATTTTAACCCACAAATCCTCATTATCTGGCAATTCAAATCTTGTTATTCTTTCAGAGATATAATTATTGTGAACAGCTAAGAGAACACCACCTCCATCTTTCATATTACTACGCTCTAGGTTACGATCTTTTCTGTAGACCAAATATTTATCGTCAAACAACTCATTATTAAATATTTCATGTCTTAGCCATGATTCAGTAATGGCAACACAATCAAAATTAAACATGGTAGAGCTTAGGTAAAATTCGTTAATTTTAGTTTTTAACCCATTCACATTCTGGTAATATATATCAAACGTACTTTTAACTACTGCCATCTTAAATTATAGCCTACATATTTCAAGATTACACTGGAATAGAATTTGGAAATCCTGGTACATATTCTTCAGTTTTAATAATCATAAACTGGCTACTTTCGTTTTTCCTAATTAAAATTTGTCCATTGCCATTTACCCAACAGTATTTATGCTGTGTATTTCTTGCAGCTGTTCTAGCTTTCCAAAATAATTGCTTATTTTTAGGAGTTAAATTTACATTTACAAATATTCTACTATCATTACTTCCAGATACTAAATTATTACTAACTAAACCCGTATTTCTTTTAGTCAACCACATATCTCTCACTGTGCGCGTTGTAAATTGTACAATTATTGCTTTTGGTTTATTTTTACCGTTTGATAATCGGTGAACAACATCAATATCTTCCTCCCCACATTTTATTCTTAATTTTTGAGCCATGTCGATTACAACTTCCTTTAAATTTTCACCAGTACGCTCCTGTATACCATGTATTTCAATATTTTTATTACGTCCATACTGATTAAGATCATTTATTTCTACATCCTGTAATTTTAATTGCTTTTTCAATTCTATGTTTTCTGCTTTTAGCTTGGCTATATCCTTATCCCGTTGAATAATACCCTTAATCTCTAGTTCAAGTTTCTTCAACAATTCATCGTGTTGATTAGACATAAATTGAACACTAGCTGTTAATTGAACTATTTGAGTACAGAGTTCCTCAAGCTTGATTCCTATATCAGAGGGATTCAAAGATTTGTCATCCAATTTTGAGGATGTACTTTTGTTAATTAGCATTGACTCAGTTGCGCTCGGTGGTACAGTTTTTGTAATTACTACCTCCCTCGGATTAGAACCACTACAATCTCTACATACCCATTCCTTTATAATACCCGTCTGCTTCATGTCCGTATATTTCTCCACAGATATTTTGTAGCACACTATATGAAATTATTTATTACAATTCTTTTTTGAACACTGTAGTGCGTCATCATAGCGACTAACTTTTGAATTACAAATTGTACAAGAAGACATTGTGATCGCACTACTGTATTAAATATATTTAAATCGGGATTCAAAATGGCGTCAAAGTTTACGTTCCTGCTTATGTTCCTGCTTCGGTATCCGTTCAGTATGGTTCCTGCTTATCAAAGAATTTGGCACTAGTACTCTAATTCTCGATAACCAAATTGAACCACATATAACAGTATATTTATACTATACAGCACACTATGTTAATTATACTTATATCGGGATCCAAAATGGCGGCAAGTTTTAATAGTGGTTGCTGCTAGTCATCGTTTTAGAAATTGGCACACTAATTTTCCATAACACAGGGATTCGGAGAAGCAAAAACACATAAGTAATATGTTGTATGCTATATACAGTACTAATACTGAGATTGAATCACAGAAATAGTATTTAGTAAAGGAAAATAAACTTCAGTAATGTACTAGATTAAACTTCTAGCATATAAGTCTAACTATTCAACGTACTTGTTGAAGATAATTTCACAATTGCAATAACAGACACAGTTCGGCTCAGTTGTTTGTTTACATTTGTAACTAAATGCCTAAACTGGATAATTATTCACTTCTATCACCTACAGATGGTATTAGCACAATCTCTGGCTATTCATATTCATGTCGCTGTCTTCAAATGAGTTGAAAAATCAGTAGAACTTTTTAAATTAAATTATTTGCAGAGAGCAGTCACTCAACACATCCGCCTTGCACCGCAGTATGCTCTTTTTTTTTTTTTTTTTTTTTTTACACATAACTTGGCTCCCTTACGTTCTAGCAAAAAAAGGTATTATGAAAAACAAAGAGCATAACATTTGCTACAATTAAGGTCCCATACATTTTTCCCTTAAAATCAATAGTTTAGATGAAACAGTCCTTGGAAACTGATATTTCTTCTTCCATACCCTACAGAAAGTTATATATATATATATATAAAAAATTTATTTTCTGTATCAGATCTACTTCACAGTAAATAATCCAGATCTATTGTTTTGCAAGACGTCTTGTTTTTGTTCCGGATGTTGACGGAAAGGGTCACTAAAATCATGCTCAGTACCAGTTTTACAATTGGGTTCAATGCTAAAATCTTTGGGTTTCGTATCGCCACACTTTGACTGCAATGTGACGTCGTCTTCAATGTTTAGAAAAATGTTTCGACCAGTGATTGAACAATGTCTTCCTCGTAAGACTCATCGAGAACTTCTTGTACATTGACGCACGACTGTCCGTTACAACTTAAACAAATTATTGAGCATTTTAATTCGGCTTTCCTGCAATCGCATGCTAATCCACACCCTGTCTTACACTTACAAAGGCATACATTTCATTAACGCTGGAAGTGCAGGATCGATCAATGTTGAAACTGGAATTAGATCAGTTTGTTTTCTTTTCCATCTCCATTGCACCGGATTCTTCGTAACCCTACGCCATAACTGAACTTAATGGTAAAATCGTAGAGAATGTATTTTAGCGGCGGGTGTCGGTAGCAATGATGGAAGATTAAATTTACTTTTTGTTAAGCACCTGGGAAAACAGTGATAGCGATATTTGTCGATGGAAATTTTTTTCTTTCTTTTTGTATTCGTATAATGCGAGAAGAAAACGTTCTCCTGCTTCATCCGCATCCGGTTCAACATTCTCTCTCTGGGACTCCTGAATATATTCGTTCAAGTGCCTTTGTTTACTCAAAACTATTAAGAACTTCATCTTCCCATGATTGAATAGGCCAGAGGTCGTATCTGAGCCGCTGAATGCAGGGAGAAACATTACATATTGTCTTCAATTATTTTCCCACCTTGTAAACTGTGACAAGAATACAATGTTTGCAAGTTTGCTCCTTTTCCTGGCTTCAAGAAGTAAATATTTTCATAGACTACGCCTAAACTTGCTAGGAGAACTAGGAGATCTATATCTTCTCGAATAAAGAAAGAGGATGAAATCTCGATAGCTGATTTTACAATAAGTGTGTCTGCGTCTTCCATTGCTTGTCGAACAACGTGATTCGCATTTTCCAATATCTTCTTCAACATAGAGATGAACCGGGACTTATTTACTTGATTACACAATAAGTTTGTCTGTGAAACTGTCGGAATCATCGATTCATCAAATAAAATATCCGTTGACATGTGTTTTCTATATCTTCGATGACGTTCAGCACTTTTAGTATTTCTCTTCGCAACGTTAATAGGATATCCACCGAAAACGATTACTGCATTTGATTTGTAATGTCTCTTCACATATTGTACGTAGCTTGTACGTGAACCAAATGTTTCGTTGAGAAGCCACACAACTTAGTTCAGTAAATGTCGTCCATCAATAACAAAGACGTTTCTTTCAAAGTTGATTTCTTCTTAAAGTGGGACAAAAGTTTTGTATAAGGAAGACTTTACTGTTTTTCGCATTCCAGTTTCATCAAGCAGGGATAGTGGATACGGAGTTAGTTCATATTGAATATATTGTCGAAGGTCCTCGTCTGATTGTTTTGTAATAGGCAGTGGTCCTTGTATATGAAAGATAGGCAGTGGATTAATTGGTATCAATTGATCATGGAGTTTGACATTCGAATTAGCAGCACTGGGTGAAAGTACTTTTTCCTTGCGTTGTAATGTAATCTCATGAAAGTTGTTGTCATGTACACTCGTGTCCAAAATGTTTGTCGCATATCTATAACAATTGTCTTGTGCGAATATAATGGCATAATGATATCGCAGGGTATTTTTAATACTGTTACTATGTGTATAATCGGGAAATGTATATATATGATAAATTTTATGGAGAAAATTATAAATACGAAAATTAGAATGCAAAGCAAAATGTTGCAAAATGGACAAGATAAGTCTTTTTCGTTATATTGTTCTTATTTACAGCTCTTTTGACATGAAATTTACCACACATATGTCTCTGCCGATTATACACATACTAAATGTTTTAAATGCACCCTGTGATATCATTATCCAATTATATTCGCACAACACGACAGTTATATGCGACAATTATTTTGGACATGAGTGTACCTTTGGCAATAAAGTCGCACCAATTACTAGTGACATATGGCCATTGATATTTTCACTTCCAGTAATTCCGGTGGCTATGGACATAAGTTCCGAGAGCTTTGGAAAAGGAGGATGTTGTAAAATCCACTGTAGTAGTTTTTGCATATCAGTATTATCACGAACAGTCCGAGAAGCCCTCATATCCACCTGTTGTTCCGAAGGCGCGAAGGAAATATCACAAAATTTTTCCATGCTGCCACAAACGTTCTGCATAGATACAAGCCTCAGAGTCCACATTGTTAAAATGCTGTCGGTGTTTCTACGGCCATAAGTTAGCCCTCCAGTGTATTTCATCATCCTCATAAGCAGGGCCCGGATCTTGTTGACCTAACATTTTCTGAAAAGTAACCTATAAAATGACACTAAAATTCCTGTAAAATGACCCTAAAAATCACAAAAAATGACCTTAAAACTTGCGTTTTCTCAAACGTTTATTTCGTTAAACATTGACATTTTTTAATATTCATTGGATTTTTAATTAACATTTCTCACACACATTTAAAAAAAATGTTTCAGTTAGTTGCACTCCGTTGATCATTTATTTCTATTGATCAGTCCATTGTAAGGCATTGTAAGTATTGAAAGCGTCAATTCACTCCCGAGTTGAAAGTATGAAGCACTCTTTCCTAGTTCGCAAGCGTAGACTACATGAAAATAATAGATAAAAACATGTTTAAAATCTTTGTACGCCTTCTAATCCATTTTTAGTTATTCACGTGATCACATCCTTTGTGGTCAACAACCTGAAACTATCTCTTTGGCCACCTACCAACCCCAATCTTTCGTAAACCAGCTTAGTTTTCATTAGCTTGTTAAGAATAGTTTTTCCACCCCAATAGTCAGGAAGCAAGGAAAGAGATTATTCAACTTCGTCTTTTCCACATCCGTAAACCGTGTTCATTTAAAGATTTCCTTATGTAGAAGAAAAAGACCATAATTGACCTAAAGTTACCTTAAAATATTAAAAAATGACCTGAAATTTCAAAAAGGCAAAAAGTGACCAAAAGTTGACCCTAAAAAACTATATTTTTAGAACTTAGAGTTGGTGGATAACGTTTTTATTTGAACTTGCCATCTCCTATGCGTAACAGAAAAAAGTTGACTTGTCAACAAGATCCGGGCCCTGCTCATAAGTGTTTATTCAATGGTCATGTCCGACCAAATCCCGGAAAAAATTTGGTTGAACGCCTAGTGGCAAAGAATCCTTCTGTCGTGAGTTTTTCGTACTCCTCATTAGTCATTCTCTTGACTTGCTTGATTTTGAGTTTAACGTTCCATTCAGCAGCGAGGCTATATGATACGTGAACCTACTGATTAACGTGGAATCCGAACCACATGAGCTCCCGCCGGAAATCGAACCCGGGTCTCCCATTAGTCATCCTCTTTTATAAAGCATACATTTCTTGTAGATGTAAGTGAGCACACTTAGAATAATGAATATGATCACTAGCATAAAAATAAGGGAGCACTCTGAACAGTTTCAAGGCGCAGTTTCCAGTTTCCGGCTCTTTCAGCTTCAACAAACTGCTCAATAAGTGTAACTATATGAAAATATTTTACCCATAGTTTTGCAGTTGGACCATTTTTTTCTAGTTCAGCAAGCCTATTCTCATATTTATTAGCAATCACTTTGCAAAAATCACTGTTTTCCACTAAGAGAACTATAGATCTGTCACAATTTCAAAGAATATTCTCCATGGCAGATCGATCTTCTTCGGAGGAATTCAGACTGCAGGGTATACCCAAAGCAAAATGTGTTAACAAGTGAGCTCTTAGCAGTGAGTTCGGCGCGTGTGCTGTTAACATCTTCTCAATCGAATTCGCTGCATATATGCCACTTACAAGCTCCTTCAAACCACTCTTACCCATGATGAAACCAATAGCTCCCATTTAAGACATTAGGAGATGAAAACCACCGACTCTCACAATAATGTTCATAAAAGAAAGGTCTTTTTCCTTCACCAAAAAACGATATCTTGAGCTATAATGTAAAATAGCTTATCAAAAGTCACAAAACATGTCCGTTGCTTCAATTCTTTACATTTCTCAATAGCCGAGAATAAAACTGTGAAAATAGTGTCATGATCATTTGACTTAGAAGAAACGAAATCATAATACAGTGAAACCTCTCAATAACGGACACCAATGGGACATGAATTTTTGTCCGTTACTGAGAGGTGTCTGTTACAGAGAGGTTACAGTAATTTAATTTCTCGCAACGGTAATTGTATGGAGTAATATACAGTAGATATATTATGTATGAGCGTAAATACGTAAAATTCAATATGAAAATACTCTATTTAGTACGTATTTGAATTACTGGAAGGGATGAAGGAGAAATTAATTTATGTTAAATAGTATTATTGCTGGGGGATGTGTTAATATATTCGTATATTGCAAAAGATAATGCAGGTATTATCATTTTCTTCCTACATGGGAGGGGAAAGCGGGAGGGAGAGAGTTTTTCATTTATTTCAAATTTTCAGGACCTTCTCAAAAGATGCGTTAGGAAGCAACTAACCGGCTAAACTCATTAGCTAGTGTTCACTGAGAATCCTCAGTACGGTTGCGGAAAAAATATCTGTGTGTGTGTGTGTTTGTTTGTGTACTGGCGGAATGGATGAAAAGGCAAGTTATTGGGAGTGCATATGTTTGTTGACTCAGCCCCAATCGCAAAGAATATCATCTTAGAGAAAGTTGCTTTACTAAGAATGTAAGGGAGGAAACATTGTTCGTTGAAAATGTTATTGTAAAACAAACAACGTTTGTTTTGTTATCTATGAAATTGTCGGAAAGATGCAAGGTAAAGAGGAAAAATGACTAAATTTGTTAGGGAAGGGAAGATCTTTCGTATAGAATTCTTGGCCATACGACTGACCCTGCATGAGTGTTATAGCTGATTGAAGGTTTTCTAGAATTTCCCCCAGAAAGCAATTTATTGAGGGCAGAATAAAAGAATTTGAAGTTCAGCTTGAAAGTGTTCCGTTTGATGGTTCACCGTTCTAGACTCATGATAGATACCCTTGTGGGGAAAATACTTTTGTCTCCTGTAATATATCGCAGAATCGAGAAAAGTTCCTGTTCGTTATGAAGAGGTTATTGAAACGTTTGGGGGGGGAAAGGACTGTCCGCATCCGTATCTGAGGGTGTCCGTAAAAGGGAGGGTTTTGTTCCATAAGAGAACATATATTTTTGCCGGGACAAAAAAATCTGTCCGTATTATAGAGGTGTCCGTTATTGAGAGGTGTCCGTTAAGGGAGGTTTCACTGTACTTTTGACTTGGAAAACGAATTGAACTGGTCACTACTTCATGAACCAATTCCAACCACAAATATTAGGAATTTCGATCCATTTACCAAATAACCAAATTACATCTGAAGAAGAAGGCATCACAACGTCTGAAACTGTATTCACGTCTCTCAAATCTAAATTGCTGATTCTTCAAAGAAACGGATCTAAATTGCCCCATTAATTTTCGAGATGGCATTGTCTAAAGTCGAGGTATTCTTCGATCCGCAGCAATACTCGTGCTTGAAAAAAGAAAAAAGAAAAAAAAGGAAGAAAAAAGAAAGAAAACAGAAACATCATTACGCGATTTTTGGGAGATTCTGTTTTAGCCGCAATTTTACCAAAATGGCGCCGCCAGCGGAAATCTGACAAGGTTGCAAATTTAGTATCATCTTCCTAATACACACTTTTATCAAGTTTTTAAAACTATCTCACTTAATTGAATCAAAAGCTATCTATTCACTGGACTACTAGCCAACTCAAACCTCTAAAACTAGTAACGACGTATCTAAATATAGACGCGTGACTTCATTCACGAGTTGTCTGTCTTAATCTACTTTATAGCTACAAGCATATTATTGTTTTGTATTTATTATTAAATATGCACAATGTAAAGGGTGGGTGTAACAAATATAATTATAATTATTCTGAAAGTTTAGAATGCTTTTTCCTTTAACAAAATTTTATATTTTTACTACTTTATTTGTGCCACCAGCCCATCAATATGAACGTTAGAGAGTTTATTATATTATGTATAATGTTTTCCCTTACCGTGAATTACAAGTTAATGGTACTAGGGTGAAAGGGCATGGAAGGGAGAAAGCATAATGGTTCCACCATGACTTGCTATATATCTATAGAAAGAGAATGACGTGTAGTTACACCTAACCACAAAAGCATCTCCCTCCTAAGTGCTGTAATTCCATTACTTGGGTCCAGGTCATTTGCAGTTATGAGAACGCCTAGAGAGATTCAACCCAACTTACACGTAAGTTTTCTCGGCATTGACAGCAGTTGGTAACCCTGATCCAGGTGTTTATCCAGGTAAAATTGTAAAGCAGGTGACTAACGAAACAGTTCTCCATTCTAAGATGAATCTCTATCGTTGGGATCGTGTTTGCCAAAGAACACCATAAATTTATCTTAATATTTCTGTGTATGTAATGTATTATTTCTTTATATACTGTATGTTTAGATAAATAAAAATACTGACCACATATGAATCAGAAAATGCTTGAAAGTAGCTGAAAATGTCAAATCTAGAACAACTGCTGTAAATAAGTTTGTAAATGATTGCCTTCATTAAGAGACCTTCTGCAATTCTCATTCCAACATCTTTTTCTTTCTGGAGGAGAGAACATTTTGCTTGTCACACTGAGTATGTATTGAAATTGAAACATTTGAAAACATTAGAATCTCACCGGGATTTGATCCTGTGTCCACCGAATGCGCTAACCACTTACCTACCGCGTCACTTCGTCTTCAATCTAAACTATTAGCTAGTTAAAAGCATTGCATGTAAAACTATACACAAAATACTCGTATAAGGAGACGTTCCTTATGGGTATCACAATGACTTACTCGAGGTTTCTTTCTTTAAGTCAAAAACAAGTGATATAGACAAGGTGACCAGACGTCCCGTTTTAGCCGGGACAGTCCCTTATTTTCAACCGTTGTCCCGTTTTTTTCTGATTCTCAAACGGGACGCCTAAATGTCCCGTTTTTAAGCAAAAATGACCCAGGTGTCCCGTAATTATTATTCAAAATATAAATGGCCAATGCAAATTCTACGCTCTTCCGTACCAACACTCATTGGGAAGGTTCAGCTGTGTCTGGAACCTCTGAATGTTCAAATGGGAATTGAGTGTTCTGTGCTTTGAGTAGTACTTAAGTTAGAAACGCTGTGTTAACATTTTTACTTGTGTATTTTGTAAATTAAAAACACTGCTGAGTCCCAAAATGCAATGTGGAATGCCCCCCTCCCCGTCGCCGATTCGTATGCGTCCCGTTTTTGAAAGTAAAAGTTCTGGTCACCTTAGATATAGACTTTCGTCAATGAAGAAAGAATCACGAAACGTTCTTCAAGATGAGGCTACCTCATCGTTTTTAACTGGTCCCGATTTACATTACTGCAATTCTTCCTCACCATAACTACTAATTTCTAAAGAAGAAAAGCCGGCAGACATTATTTTTGCATTCTTTGAATTCCATTAACACGTGTAGAAATAGATGTTTATCTAACAAAACTACTAGTTTATTCTCTTATCTTTGTATGATGAATTGATAGCAAAGTGTAGAAGCAGAGAATTGCCATTTCAGTGACCCGGGTTCGTGTCCCGGCGTGACATTTATTTTTCTTTATTGGAAGGTATTGTTTAAGAAATTATTATTATTATTATTATTATTATTATTATTATTATTATTATTATTATTATTATTATTATTATTATTATTATTATTATTATTGTGCTTATAATTGTATGAATTTCGATGGCAACTGTCGCCGAATATTAGAAAGTGAATATGGGAGAACTATGAAATAAAGTAAATAGATGCGCGTAATTTTATTACAAAGTTATATGGCGAACGCATTTTATCCAATCCCAAACGGTTATAGTCGGATATACACGATTAAAGGAGCACCTTGTTGGTCAAATTAAAAGGACTCAACGATTTATCCCTCTATAAGGAGACGTTGCTTATGTGAGTGTCACGATAACTCACTCGAGATTTCTTTCTTTAAACCAAAAAAAAAAAAAAAAAAAAAAAAACATATAGACGTTCCTCAATGAGGAACATATCACCAAACGTTCTTCAAGTTAATGCTACGTCATAGTATTCAGCGATGGTCCCGATTTACATTACAACTTTTTTAGCTATAGGCACAAGTCGAGCTAAAACTCGACTCGAAACGAATTCGAGTAGAGTGAAAGCTAATTTTCTCGAGTCGAGTTCCAAGTCGAGTCACTGTTCTGAGGTTCGAGTTTCAGTCCAGTCGAGTTTGATAATTGGCTCTCTCGTTTAGTTCGTTTTAACTCGTTTTGAAATCATTACCTGAGTAGACGGGAAAGCGAAAGCTATGAGAAATGTAAGCAGTAATGTGGAATATTTTTAGTGTTGCTCATGAGATGGGACATTGCTCGCCTCTCGTCTCCTCTCGATTAACAAGACGACAATGGATTTTTATAACGAGACAGCCTGAAATATCGTAAGCACTAACATAAGTATATACTGTATTTCTTACCACCAATTCTAAGATCTGCATGGTCGAAGATTTGAGCCGAAGCAGCCCAAGCCAGGTAGTGATGTTAACGGACTCAGCTCGATTCAACTGAGCGAACAACTCGAGCCGACTCGGTTGAGATGAGACACCTACTTGGCTCAGGTGAGCGATCGGCTCGAGCCAGCTTGGTTGGGGGTAAGCCATCATCTCGGTTTGTTTCGGCCCGAGCCGGCTTGGGTGGGTGATCTACGGGCTCGGCTCGATAGGAAATGAGCTGTGAGCGGATCCGTTCGTGCCGTTGAGAACCCTAAACCCGGGTAAAGCAGTTTTGAACAAGTTTGGCCGTCGCCCTCTAATTTGTAACGATTTTTGGTTTGAGCTGGACGCTTGCTTCTCCGGAACTCAAATCCATAACTTCGTGAACGATGTCCCTGCGCCCTAGACTTCACGACTACCGAGGTCAGCAGTCAACTTGTGTTTAGTATTCATATATACCTATCTTTCATGTTATGCATGGTGTTATAATAATTATACTACTACTACTACTACTACTACTACTACTACTACTACTACTACTACTACTACTACTACTACTACTACTAATAATAATAATAATAATAATAATAATAATAATAATAATAAGTAGAAGGATTATTAGTAGTGGTAGTAGTAGCATTGATAATAATTATATTGTTTATGTAGGATACAAAGTACTCGAAACTACACACAACATTTGGCTCGATTTTCCTCGTTTTGACTCGACTCGAACCGAAACTCGAGACAAATTCGAGTCGAGTTGGAGAAAAATTTTCGAGTCGAGTTCTCGAGTCTAGCTCAAAGATGTCTCTTTTGAGTCGAGTTGAGTCGAGTTTGAGTGAAAACTCGCTCGAACTCGCTCATGCCCATCCCTACACTTCTTTACCTTCTAGTTTCCAAAGAAGAAAAGACGATATAAATTATTTTCACATTCTTTGAATTATAAATTATCAACACCTGTCGAAATAGTGTGTGCTATAATTATCTACCATAACTACTAGTTTATTTTCTTACCTTTGCCTGAGGAATTGATGGCAAAGTGTAAGAGCAGAGGACTACAATTACAATGACCCGTGTTCGAATCCCGGCGTGACATTTATTATTTTTTCTTGATTGGAAGGTCTTGTTTACGTAATTGATATTATAATTCTGTTTTTCCTTTATTATTATTATTATTATAATTATTATTATTATTATTATTATTATTATTATTATTATTATTATTATTAATATTGCAAAGTCGATACTTTGCTACATATTTTATATTTTATGAATGTTCTGATTGGATTTCACGTCTTTTTGTTAAATAACCAACACACTCCATTGAAGGGGACTTGGCTGAGGGAAATATCATCCTGTTCCTATCTATTTGTTTACTTGCATGCTACACCAAGCCTGGATACTACATTTTACCTTTCTATATCTACGGGAAGTACCCTAAAGGTTTTGATGATCATAAGAGAGTAAGTGAATAATTGATGAGATCAATGAAGTTTGCGTATTAACAACATTTAAAGTAGCAGGTTGTCGGAAAGTCATGACATATTTCGGTAAAATATGACAAATGATGATTTGTGGATATACTGGAGTTATTCGGATCATGCAATAGTTATGTCATGAATAGCTAAGATGTTTAGCGTTTTGTGTAGTAATATTGCTCTTTGTTTGATTTGGTTTTATAGATTTGAAAACACATAGATGGAAGACCAAAAATTGCATGTTCTCCATATTGTTTTACTTCAGGCAAGAGAAGAACGAGAGAATAGTGTTTGTGTTTATTACTGTCCTCAATGTCTCTGTGTTTTTGTCCCTGTTCTTGAAGTTACTGGAAAAAATGTAAAAGTGATTAAAGGGACATTCCATGTCAAATCAACAAGTCATCAGACTTCACCATCTCAGATTTTTATAAAGAAAATGATGCACAGCTTTACTACAGTAGGAGGTGAAAAAATCCCAAATATTACCTGTCTCCTCCTGAAAGTGTCCCCATACAGGGTGTTCAAAATGTCAAAAAATAGCAATTTATTCAGTTACAGTGAATATTAAAAAGTGTCATAATGGTTAATATCTGCATTAGAGACATGGGAGAAATACCATTAGAAAGCTTAAAGATTGCTCTAAAAGTTGTATTATATTGAGAAAACCTGTAAAATAAAAAGCAACAATTAAAAAATTCAAATTAAAATGTGAATTTTGAATTTCGCATAGAAACCCCATGCCAGAAACGTCGCCAACATCTACTGGTCCACTTGCCGGTAAATGTCGATCGTCGCTATAGCGACGCGTCGAAGGACTGCCGTTAGTGTGGCACTGGCGGCAGGGTTTTGTCGAGTCGAAATAGATATCTAGAGTCGTCGTATTGAAGTTACCACCGCATAGTAGCAAGGACTTCATTATGGTCCGCGCTTCTTCGATTTTTCGCGGAGAATTGCGAAGGGAACAAGACGAACTATAGCCAGTCATGTGCATGCGGTTATTATTATATATTATTTTTTCCTCCGAATTGTTCCTAAATTAAGCTACGGGGGTCGAGAATAACCCCTGTCTCTACATCGTGAAGTGAATAATCTGGAGATGAGTGCGTATAATTATATGAATTTAGATGACAACTGTAGCCGATCATTTGAAAGTGAATATATGAAAACCATAAAATAAAGTAAATTGACGCGCATCATTTTGTTATAAAATTACATGGCGAACGGACTTTATCTTATCTCAAACGGTTATCATGGAATATACATGGTTACAGGAGCACTCTGATTAGCCAAATTAAAAATACCTTAAGGATTTATGCCTCTACAAGCGACTTTTTCTTCATCTTCTCCGTGGCCAAGTCAGAAGGGCACGCGCCAAGTAATCCAAAGGTTGGTGGTTCGCACCCACCTAGGGACACTTTTTTAACTTCTTTTAGTGTTTTTCAGACCCTCCTTAATGTAAACATATAGGCGATTTAAAATATTTGGGGAATTAATTTTGTGATCCATTGGCGCTTTGTCGCGTCTCTGCTGGTGGTATAATTTTTAGAAGAGAAGAGGGGCCACCCCGGATCGTCGCTGCGGGACCGCCAATGTTTGGCGAGATGTCGCTAGTTGCCCATCGGTGGTCCACCGACCCTTACGGCATGAAGTAGGGATTAATGTGAATACGAACCACATGAGCTCCCGCCGGGAATCTAACCCGGCTGTATTTCTTCTTTTTCAACTTGTTCCTCAACTAATATCGATCGTTTTCGATAATTTTTACAGTATGTATTTACCCAGTATGTACTAGCCCAGTATGTATTTACCATATGTACAAAGTGCAACCCTCCCCATAAAGGAGAATGTTGAAATATGCTAGACGTTCTGTTCCTTTCCAATAAGGAGTTAATATACTGAATTTCCGCTCCGTAAGTTTAACGGCTAGTGAGATACTCAATTTGTTTCGCAAATATTCGGATCCCAACTATCCCTTACGAAATTATTATAATGAACGCAATATCATAACATCACAGTTTGGATTAAGGCCTAACTATGTACTTAAAGCCGTTTTATTTGACTGGAATTTGACCCTGATAATTAGGCATACATAGTTACATTTATTTTATATATAATAATTTATATATTACAGTGATTCAAAAATGTATTGTATCCAGTAGTTAGGTCCTCTAAAACTCACACGCTGTGTCTCGAAAGCCAACTAGTAGTATACGTCCTATTGCTATTATTACAACTACAAATATCAATATCCAAAAATGACTCACGTTCTTTTTTTGAGTTAGAGATAGTCAACTCAGGTAAGTAAACAGAAACAAATGAAAAAGGGAAATGGCGGGCTTGCAAGTAAAACGTAGACAAATTCACCAAAGTTCAGAAACATATTTTTAAATCACGCTCGATCCTATTCATAGGAGCTAAATAACGGTTCTGGTTAGTTGGAATTATCCGTTTCTCGCCACGTAGCAAAATTTAATAACAATGAGTGTCTGTTACTGGCGGTCTTTGTAGCCGAAAGTACTAGCGCAATGGGCTAGTAGTTATAATTGCTTTTGGTGTTGTTCAAACCCAGACCAAGAAAATTTTTTATTTTAATATTTTTAATTTTTAAAATTTTCAAAACATTTTTTCATTAAAATAAGATGAAAATGATACTAAAAAAAATAATTGCGTTACGTGTGCAGTTTTGCTATACGAATCGACAGTGTAAGTAATAGTAGTAGTAGTAGTAGGAGGAGGAGTGGGTTAGAAGCCCCGCAGGGCTCGTTTTGTTCCACCTGGCTGCCATGAAGTAAATTTAACCTCAACTGCTTCTTCAATTTTCTTCTTCTTCAATTCCAACAATGTGACAATGTTCTTTTATTACTACTATAATACACAATACATACACCTGAAGGTTTGGACAATCACAAGCTACAACCAATCAGAAACGTGTTTTTAGTTTCCATGGCTAGGGTCGAGGGTGAAAAATATGCTTTTTAGAAGATCCTGTCTACAATGCAGTGAGCAGAGTGAGTCGATTGGTCAAAGTGGGTCACGGTGGATGGTGGGTCACAGTGGGTAACGCTGGATGATGGGTCCCATTGGGTCACATCTGTTGACCCACGACCCACTGATCCACTCAGGAATCTCGATCCATTGGACCCATTGACCCACTCCATCTCTGGATTTGACACTACATAGAAGACCAAAAATTGCATGTTCACCACATTTTATTGTTTTACTTCAGGCAAGGAAAGAACGCGCGAATAGTGTTTGTAATTTTTACTGTCCTAATTTTTCCATGTTTTGTCCCTGTTCTTAAAGAGTTAGTTGAAAACTTGTAAAAGTGAGTAAAATGCGTAAAAATAGGAAGCAAGGTACTGAGGAAGGTTCGTTAAATTAGTAAACTTAAAAAAGTAATCCAGTGCCATTAAAAACACCAGATTCCAATCAATATGAGTATCTGTCTAATGCCGTGCCGTGAAAAATCATGGCCCGAGGCGAGAGCATACGATTAGCGCCTTCGTATATATGAGTTGTCAATTTAAAGTTGACTTCTCTGGAATATTCTTTCTGCATAATACTTTACTATTTTATCATGACTGAAATCAGAAAGTACCAGCATTTATTACACTGGAATCGTAAAAGAGTGTAATTACTGATTTCACTACAACTCCATTTTTTCCTTCTCTCAGAACAGTGATGTCTTAGAGTAGTGGCTTAAGCGTTAGTTCCGTAATGTTGGGGACGCGAGTTTGATACCAGCTGTGGCAACTCAGCAATTTTTTATTTGCAGTACTGATACTTGTGATGTATACTAACATGAAAAATATTCAATTTCTCTGGGTCTAAGAGTTGAGACAACTTCCTTCACAGGTGAAATGCCAACACAAAATTACGTTATCTGTATCAACTTCATTCTTAACTGTCTGGGAAGTCACGTGTTTGGACAAGAATTGATGAATACATAAGTGCCATCACGTCCTTACTGCTATAGTATGGGCCAAAAGTTAGTTCCAAGAATTGTTCCTAGTTGTGCAGAAATTGCAAATAGTGATCTAACTTACCACGCTAGTCACGGGAATGATCCTATTTAGGATGTCACCTCATCTTTCTACCTAGAAGAATTGCGAAACAAAATGCATTACTGTTATCAGCTAACAAATATTTATGTTCCATTTCTTGTCATAAAATGATAATTCTTTGTGGAAATCCATAAACGTAATAATATTATTGCGTTGATGTGTAAATATAAGAAATATTTGACATACTTTATATCTTTTCTGTTGTTATGAATACCTTCGACTATGTTACTTTTTCTTTCCTTCTGTGGTAATAATAATAATAATAATAATAATAATAATAATAATAATAATAATAATAATAATACAGAAATAACATAAGTACAGTACCAATTACATAAACATTATATTCCCATTCAGAAAAATTAATAATTGCCACGACAGGATTTGAACCCAGGTAGCTGCAATGGGAATTTTCTGGCTTCACAATTTTTTAAGACAAATCGCCCCAACTCGAGTATTGTTCGCCACTCGCAGCTCATGTTCTTTCGACGTATCCCAAACAGTACAAGGACACGAACAGAGAAATACTGAAGACAGTTAATATTCCGACCTTGTTCTTCAGAGGAATTCGAACCCTAATTGGACTGCGCCTCATGATCAGAAGCTGAACGCCCAAGATCACTCGGTTAGCGCCACCGGCTCAATTGGCAACAAATTCCTCATATGAATATAAGAAAATAAACTAATAATTATGGAACATAAACATAGAACTGTCTTTTTCTACACGTGTTGATACAATTGAAAGAATGGAAAATAATTTCTGACCTCCTTTCTTCTCAGAAAATTAGAAGGTATGGTAAAGACGAAATGTAATAAATCGAGATCATCCCTGGAACCGATGTCCAGCACCGTAACTTAGATTATTTTCTGGGGGGTAAGCATTAATAAGCTTATTTGGGCCCTCAAGAAAAAATTGATTTTCTAATTCTTCCGCCCCCTCTTTCAAACTTTCTCATAATCTTTATGGCCCCCCGGAGCCTGTGGCCCTTCCGCACGGCAAGGTCTATGGTTCAGTTAATTACTCCCCGGGCCTATTCCATACATGACAAAATTATTAAGGGGACAAGATTGATAAATCTCTAACCCATACGAATAAATATTATTTCTAGAGCCCCTAATACTAGACATTTTTTTTACCGATATGGGTCCGCGATTCATCTTTGTTCTATCTACCTTTTGTGTGCTGTTTTGTTTATGTAATGTAGCGAACCAATTTGATGCTTAATTTCTAATTTCATGTTCGTATCGTATATAGAGTAAGAAAATTTTCTCTGAAAATGGGCCCCCTCGAAAGCGGGGAGCTTCTCTAGGGTGCAGTTGCCCCCTGCCTCCACAAGTTACGGCTCTGCTCATGACGTAGCCTCAACTTGATGAACGTTTAGTGATATTTTCCTCATTGACGAACTTCTAAATAACTTGTTTTTGATTTAAACAAGGAAAGCTCGAGTAAGTCATTAAGACACTCACACAAGTTGCTACATTTCCTTGTATATATTTTCATTTATATTTTGTTTATATTTGTTTTTTGTTATTTTTGAGTATTTTGTTTATATTTTTGCATGAAATGTTTATAACTAGGTATTAGTTTGGATGGAAGGTTAAATGGCGCGGTAGGTGATTGGTTAGCGCATTGAACTTCTATTCCATACTCACGGATTTGAATCCGCGCCAGGCTGAAATTTTTTCAACTCTTCCTGTTTCAATTTCAATTTCATTCCATACTCAGTGTGACAAACAAGATCTTTTCTCCTTAGAAAGAAAAAGATGTAGAAATAAGGAGAATTGGAGAAAGTCTCTCAACGGAGGCAATCATTTACAATGTTATTTCCAGTAGTTGTTCTAGACTTGATATTTTCGTCTACTTTCAAGCATTTTCTGATTCATGTGTGATCAGTGTTTTTATTTCTTTGAGCATATATTATATAATGAAAAATGCATTAGATACACAGCAATATTGAGATTAACATATGATGTTCATTAGACAACAAGTTCTGAACCAGAGAGATTGATCTCAGAATGGAGAAATGTTTCATGCGTCATCTACTCACAATTTACTTGCATAAAGACTTGAATCAGTGCTACCAACTGCTGTCAGGGCCGAGAAATGTTACGTGTAAGTTGGGCTGCATTTGTTTAGCCTTTCTAACAACTACAAATGACCTGGACCCTAAGTAATGGAACTAGAGCACTTAGGAGGAAAGATACTTTTGTGGGTGTTGTACAGTAAGGGACACTTCTGTATGGTACAGCCATATGGAGATTTACGGCACATTGTTCCACCAGTTGAGACCAAAGCATTTGCCGGGAAGTATTGAAACCAAATTAGCTTTAAAGGAAGGTGGGTCGCATAATCGCCAGGCACTGAATATTCCCGTACACTTCGGCGAAATTCCCACTACCGTCTACAACATCATTTCTCTAAATTGAGATGGATCTTAGACGTGTTGTTCTTATGGCAAACATATTACTTGATATTTGTCCTATTCGTGAAGATAAAGTGCAGCAAAAAATGAAAGCCCAATCCTGTTGATGTTGGAATTAACACTCTTTCAGTCGTTTGATCTGAAATTACTTTGCAGAGTCTGAGTAAATATTATGTCAAATCAGGAGGGTAGGAAGAGCAAATCCCCCTCCTTCACTGTGAAAACACATATATTTAATTAAATGTTTAGTGAGTGTGAGCCCATTGGTATAGCGCTTTTATGATTTAAAGTTTTGCTCCCAAGCCACCTTATGTCATAGTTGATGACAATGGACAACACCAAGCAGTGGCGTAGCCAATGGGTCTGGAACATCCGACATTTGTATGAGTTGTTAAAATAAGGCCTAAAGGTAGAAACATACCGAAGAGACCTTCGATCGAGGTCGAGGTTTAAGTCGCGTTCGCACCCTCGATACTGCCACAAACACATGGATTCAAATAGGTATGCATATGCAGAAGACGAACGCTTTATGACAACCTTGAGTTCGACAGCGAGGCTGAATTATTGGTCGCGATGATAAACAACTGAGTTTCCTTTTACATCGATGTTCAGCGGAAACATCGCTGTGGCTCGTGTTCTCTTCGGTTCTCAATGAAACAGTACACGGAGAAAAGTCTTCGTTTGTTTAGAATTTCGTCTGCAGAGGATTCCGTATATCTATGTTCGTGGGGTTTTGCTGCACTATTAAATTTCATTATGAAAGACATATTAATAGAACTAGTAAAGCAATATGGGATAAGAAAGACAAACAACATCGTAATATACACGTTTTAAATAGAGAATGCAAGAAAATAGCAGCTGAAATGTGAATGTCAGATAAGTTATTCAGATTTATTAGAGAATTATACTGTAGCTTATTATTATATAAGGCAGCGGCTGTTATAGTGAGGGGGCTTTCGGGCTGAAGTCCGTAAATTGTGGAATTTCCAAAGAAAAAGAGAAGCAACTGTTAATTATATCTATTCTTAAAAACTCCATTCCTTCCCCAAATTCCGCGATTAATAAAAAAAGGTTTTCTTCTAAATTCGTTACTGATATAAGGTAAAGAAATACCTGTAAAGACAGGCACATATCCATAGGGAAGAAATGTCGGATAATGGAACTGGAGTAACGAAACTTCATTTGCTGAAGTTAATACCGCCTCCAAATCGAAACCTGAAGACATACCTGTTTTTTTATTTTTTAAAATTTTACTGGGAAATGATTTCTCGTCTGAGTGTTGAATGAGAGCATTTCTTCACAAAAAATTGAAAAAAATGTAAAAGTTTTTTATTTATTGATAGAGATGCACAAGAAATGACTCAAATATATTTCCGAAACAAGAGACAAGACTTTTGCAATTCTCATGTCTCGGCTCGCGTCCATCCCTCTTTAAAAAACTTCTTGGTCCTTTCAATTTCAAATTGTTGTTTTGCAGTGATTTTCGCGCAATAATTTCAGACGCGTTAGAATAATGTTTTACCTCAAACTGAGAATTTCCAGCGAAGCTGCGACCTCCTTGCTATATGCGCCCTTCATTCATCTAGACCTAGATATCGAGGTAGCGACTACTACTTAAACCTCGACCTCGATCTCGAGGTCTCTTAGGTATGTCTTTACCCTAAGATTGCGGTTTTATTCGAACTTTTTCCGTGGGTGGACCGCGGACTTCCCCCAAATGAACGCTTAGCCAGCGACCCACCGAAATCAAATCCAGGTTACACCCCTGCTCCCAATTGATGTATTCTTCTATGTATGTAACATGCAATCAGTGTGTAATTCATTACAGGAGGGGAGGAATCTCGCTAAAAATTTAGCTTCTCTTTTTCTGGTGGGGAAAAGAAGAACGATAAATGTGGGAGAAATTTCGCCCAAGCGCTTGGAGGGACAGTCACACCTGGCCCAGGAGGGGTCTGCAACTCTTAAGTTGCCAAGAGTCTAAGTTCTTTCTCCTCTAAAATTCAGTAAACGAAAGACTGGTTAACTACTGTGTCAGTTAGGTTACATTTGGAAGAACCGTCTGCTAAAAACAACTGCCAAATAATCAGACATAAAGCATAGCTAATATTCAAAATGTCCGAAACATATGATATTTGTGAAACGTAAGAGAGAGAGAGAGAATTAGACCTGCACATAATAGTATCCCTGTTATAAATTTAAACAAAAGAATGCTTTCCGTTAGGTTTCTTAAATGAGAGGTAAGTGTATTGGACTTCTACCTATGGAGTTCGGGTTCGAGTCCACGCAAAGCATATTGTTTTTCAGCAACATTTATTCTAAGCATTCAACAAGTTCTGTTGATACTTATATGTAGTCTTAGGCAGTTTATTTATTTTCAATTATGAGTCTTCTTATTACATGTTTTTCTTTTACTTACAATATTGCAAATTGGATTTCAAATCTTACAACGTTAATTCCACTCATTGTCCTACGTGAAATTATAATGAAATTTTGCACAGCGACGACAGTCGCGTGGTACTATAATATTCCATTTTTACTGTGATCCGTTTAAATATAGTGTGGAAAGGCCACAAAGAAAAAGTTTGGTAGCTCGTACGAAACACCACAGAGCCCTGGAGGAATTTTATACAAATTTAGCATACGTATATATTACCAAGGAAAAATATACTGTAGGGGTAAGACGATAAAAGCATCTCTGGGAGCAGAGAGTAACCAGACGAAGGCTTTGGGGTGTGTGAACCTCAAACTTTGTAAAAATATTTACAAGAATTGTTGTAAGGTTTCGTTGTACTTTATGTCCTGAGAATAGTTCTGAGACAATTCATTAAAAATCCACAAATTCCGAGGGGCACGTTTATAAGAAATACCTCAAAGTACCAAGTTGGTATTGAGTTAATATTCTAATCAATAATAAAAATATGTGAAGCAACAACACGTGAATAGCTTTAGTCTGCCTACGGAATTAGCATAAATAAAGGGCGAAAAGTTGGGCCAAGGGTTTCCAAACTGGGGGCAAGGGGTCGAAGTTGCCATACTCTGGATTTGCAAAACAATTTCGATTCTTTCTAGATACGTATCAAAATACATTACATTTACTTACATACTACAATATTGAACGTATTTACTGTAATTACGCAATGTACGTAAATAGTAGCTGTTTTACATTAAGTATTGCGGGGCCGCTATGACACAATGACAGAGCGATTACCTCTTGTAAGTGGGGTCCTAGTTCGATCCCATCTCGCGCCAAGTGGTCTCTGTAGTAGACAAACGCGGTGTGGTGGGTTTTCTTAGGGTTGTTCCGTTTCCTCCTACCCTTTTGATTCCACCATTTCATTATTTTATTCACCACTGACTCCCTTAGCCTACTCGGCATAATCGTGGGACATAAAACAAGATTTCATTTTACATTAAGTATGCGATTCAAGGTCTGTGTATTCGCAACTTAGGGTACGTCACGTTTCTCAGAAAGCACTTTCAGTGACCATTCTTAGTAATTCATGTCTTTATTGAGTTTCATTTAACAGAAATGTGCATCACAGTAAAACCAAGTGAATTTTCACCACTCAATTGCAAAAAGGTTAAAATAATACAAAGAAACTCGAACGTGGGACTGCTGCGTGGAAAGGAAGGAGTTTCGAAATACGCCATTATGACACTAAGCGTCCCATTTAATTCATATTCATTATAATTTGAAAAAATAGCGTACTACTTTGCCACAAACATCACAGGACTTCTTGCCTCCAAATTGCAATTCACTTGGAAATGTGTAATATTTTTTCTCACGAACATGAACAATGTCAGAAACGTCTGACGATTAGGAAAATAAAGCAGAAAACCCACACCCACAATCGAACCTAGGACCTTCGGAACTTGAGGCAGCCACTCTAACCACACGACTACGACACAAATACTTATTCAATTATTTCCAAATATACATACATAAATACATATATATATATATATATATATATATATATATATATATATATTACACGTAAGAAACAGCGATTCATCATTTCGTTTATTGAGCATTTACATTCATAACATGTAATACAATCACCTTGTTAGCAATTTTATGTTACGTATTTTATAATATCAAACACGCGTTCTGTTAAAACACTCTGAATTCTGCTGCGAAAGGAAAAACGAAACAGCAGTAAAGAAACAGAATTGTCGTCGATCACAATATACAAATCGCGATGAAAAAGCTTCGTTAGTTCATAATATACCAAGGATGCTTCAACGAAGCCTCTTGCAACTCTGTGTATAGTGTAATGGTTAAATCACATGACTCCTGTTCGGCGGACTCATGTTCGAATCCACAGTAGTGTTGCTTGAATTTTTTCCTGAACAAAAAGACACCATTCTTGAAAATAGCTGCAACGTAATGTAGAAATCCCTCAGTTCCATGCAAAAAAAATAATGCAGGATTCAGAAGTGTCCTAGTCAACAACGATAGTGTGCAAGCCGAGTTCAATTACCAGGCATTTCAGACATCTTACCAACATATCTGAGTGAGCTATTACTGGCCTCCCGTCCAGTGATCTCACCAATAAAGTGAAAATGACATAAAATGAGGCAAACAGTACTTTCACGTCATTTATTTGTCCATGTTTTCTTATAGAAAAGTTATTTTACAGCTGGCTGGAAACATTACCCATATAGTTTGAAATAATTTGATCACTCTGTCATTGTAGTAAATTTGCGTTGCGAACATTTAAGGGGTGGTGGTGCATTTTGTATTAACAAATTGGTTTCCAACATTCGTCAATGTTCATTATGCAAGTATGTAAGTAGAGTAAATGAAAAGCTGCCCTCTTGTAGCTGTTTTCAGGTCTTTTTCAAGCTAAGTTCAATTCGAGTAACGTCGAATTCGTAAAAGAAGTCCTCTCTCTCTCACATACACACACCCTTACTGCCCTGTACCTAATTATACCACTGCCTCATATATGAGTGCAAAATAACCACAAGAAAATACATCTGCTATACAAAGTTTGAGCAATCTACAATTGTCAGGGGCGACATAATTATTGTTTGGGAATAAGGGAACAACAAATCTGCCTCGTCAATTCGTCCAAGTCATTACTTCTAGGTTAGAAGCATTGTCCAAATGCCGTTGATGAAACGAGTGTAGTACAGAAGGTTGTCCGCTTACTATCCGACCACTTTGACAGGCTCATCCTTATATATACCGCGCTGCCACAGCCCATCATGTTCTGCTGGACCCCTAGCATTGTGGACTATCGCAAGGCATGTCTGTTTTCACTGCAACTACCTCCGGCGCAGTACAAGCATGGGAATTCTGTCCCACTCCCCCTCACAAGACTTCCATAGATCATCCAGGGTGCGCAGACGGCTATGTTCAAGACGTCGTTTCATCAGTCCAAGTGCGCATAAAATCCATTAGGCTGGTATCTGGGCTCTTCTGAAAAATGTCTCCAAACTGAATGACTCGAATTCCTGAGTTCTTTGCTATTTTCTGAGAAAATATAGTAATGTTCTGGTGGTGTGACTCGAAGTCTTGTTCATATGACTCATCACCTGGTTGGCGTCCATTCCATACGATTGAAGGATGACTCTCCGGTAGATAGGTGTCCGAATGGAGTCTTGGAAGTATCTGGCATTCACCTTCACGTTTTTGTCCACCTTGCGTATCATCAACTTATCCTCATATCAGAATCTTGTAACGACCGCAAAGAATAGAAGAAAACTTCCCTGTGCGGATGAACAGTTGCGATGCACCCTTTGCAATCCATATCACAGCATGTGATCGCTCAAGCGTGACCACCAGCAGTGAGATGGACAAAAGATTCATCCATTTCTTCCATTCGGAAGCCGTCAGGTATTTGCCCATACAGATTCATACAGTTCGTGTTCCGTTCGGCAATGTAACGCGGTAGAAAATGGTATACATGGGCCTTCCGCACACACTTCAACCGGAGTCGCTTGGGAATTGTTTTGTCAACAGTTGACGGTGCGAGGTGAAATTCTTGACCATATCACGTTGAGTTAGGAAATTCTCTTGGGAAACTAATCAAAGGATTCCGCTTAAGACTATTGGTGTCACTCTGCTTGCAGCCCTTCTCTTGATGTTTTTCATGGGTGAATGTTTCGCAAGGGGTTCCTGTTATGAGTAACAAGCTACAATAACTTGCGCAGTAGTCTCCTCGAATGTTAACCGCATTCTCCAGACACATTTTCAAAATACGTATGCACAAAATGGTAAAGGGCAAAATGGTACAAATACATGGTAAAGGGCAATAACATAACCTCCTTGCTTTTAGTTGATATTTGATAACACTCACCACCAACAATCACGCACCTACAAAGTTAAACACAGCAGTACTATCACTAGCAGACACATGGTTCCAGCATGAAATGCCAGGTGGCAGCACCACATCACAAATTGTTGGATGCAAAGTAAACAATCTCCTGCGTTTAAAATAAGAGTAATGTTATGCTTTTACAACGATGCAATTAGACTTGTAGTGCCCTATAAATTCGTGAACCCTGTATATCTCCATGGATTTCACGAAGAACCATCTCATTCTGCTTCACTATAAAACTACTGATTGGTTTAATGGATGGCGGTGGTAATAGCCGAGTGGTCCCGGGCGTATAATAATAATACCATTAACAATTTTTCTGTCTTGGGGCGCCTTTCCGTAGTATAATTGAATAATTGTCCACTCAAGACATTAAGTAGTTCATTGGAGCAGTTGAAATATATGACAGGGAAATTATTTGCTGTAGTTGTTACTTTATTATTATACATTTCCATATCAATATAGTTATTTCCGTCTATCACCTTTATTCTCTGATCACACTAACTTGCACTAATTATCAACAGAAGTGACGTGAAATTAACATAAAAAACTTTATGAAAAATAGTAACTACAATATTATGAGATATTCTATACATTTGTATAAATATCATCTGCTATGCATATTGAAAGAAATTTTCTAATTTTTCCGAAATACGTACTTGCTTTCAGTTGATTTTCCTTTGTGGTCTATTTATGTACAGATGTCGGAGATTGAATGTTTACTTTTTACAGATGAAAAGACTTACAAAGATGTTTCATACATACCCTACTTACTAATGTGTTTACCACCCATCGTTGTCCAAAACGTCTTACAGCTGCTGACACATACTGACAACTAGCCTATTGCATATTTAGAGGCGACGTCGCAGCGATTCCCAAACCTCAAACACGTGTTTTACCAATGGAGTCCTTGTTTCTCTTTGACCTGGATCCCAATCTCTAACCATTATCGCCCGAAGGTTTTCAATGGAGTTGAGGTCAGGTGATTTTGTTGCCTACTGCAAAACTTTGATTTCTGGATGTAGTAATAACCATTTGTTAGTGTGATGCGCAATATGCACACTGGAATTGTCATGAGCACAAAATGTGCGTACTACTTTTCGGGGATATATTGCCCTAAAACTATGAAGTAAATGTGTTTCTAGAATTTATGTATATTTCTCGGCATTCATCCTTGGAGTTGTCACGATCAATTCTCCGACTTCATATGCAATCATCCAAACCCAAATAGAAACGGATATTCTTTCCTGTCTATGTGGTTGCAAAACATGTCAAAGAGATAATCTTGTGTTGCCTGGTCACCAGACGAAAAGCAAACCTCTTTCGTCCGTGCAAAATACTTTTTCGTCAATGCAAACAAAATTGTTTCAGTAATCCTTTCCGTTTCTTACGTGTTGCTGGGCGAATTCTAATCTTCTTGCCCGTTGACGATCATCTATTGACACCTGCACCAAAAGAGAAATTTACTGCTATTAGTGAAGCTGGTTTCATTTGCATTGAATGTTGAGATGCTGTATTACAAGACCCGAAGTGTATGAGAACAAGGACATTTATAGTTGTTGCTGTGAAACAAGTGTGCACTCTACTCATGCCATTCGTTTTCTATCTTTACAATTTCAGTCTTGTAATTTTCTGCTATATGTATAGTAACTTACATTATGAAAAATTTACATTAAATTTCTAGTAGAGCATAAAATTCCTTCTCTCTTGGCAAATTTTGCTGTGTGTTTGTAACTTTTACGAAAATGGAACTTAGAATTTGGTGATCAAAGTTTCGGAGATTTCTTTTTGTTATAACTTGCTTATTTCTTAATTTTTATTGAAATGTTTTTTTGGAAATATGTGTTTAATTCTTCTGCATATTTCCAAGAAAACATGTGACAATTTTGATCATTAGAAAGAGTGTTATTCTCATTCATGTTATTTCTGAAGACATGCGAGAGAAATTCTGAACAGAAGCCCAACTATAGACCATGAGGAATTACAAGGCTATGTGAACGGAAAATACGCAAAAAACTAAATTCACATTTTTTATATATATTTTGCGGGGAAACTGTTTTAAGGGGCAAAGTCCACATCAAAAGGTCTTAAATTTGCCGCCCGCAAGGCAAGAACTGTACCGAAGTGAATAAAATTGTGCAAAGGCATTGTAGATATAAAATGAGGGAATACCTGTTTCGTTTTTCTGGAAAAACGATTGGGTGGTTCTTAGACCTCTTTAAACAGCCGAGGTCGAAATGTCGATTGTAGTAACACGAGAACGTCAAAAGTGTTCTTACGACAGAGAGAACTGAAACGACAAATAAAAGAATACGTATTTTATTATTTTGTACGGAATAACCATTTAGGGGACAAGTCCTCTCCGAAAAAAGATATTATCGCAGGAACACGTTAATTCCATTTGATATAAACGTAGCTAAAAAAAAAACAAAGAACAACGTGCTTCACGTGAACTCAAACCTGTAACCCTCTACGCAGAAGGCCAGTACGCTAACCATTTTTATTTCATTTTCTTTGTTGCAGTAGAGTTACATATAACACATAAGTAAAGTCAGATTCATGACCATCAGAGAACAGTTCTTGCTTGCTATTAGTAGAGTGACAGAAATCAGAATGTCCGATTACACATTGGTAAAACGTGCAAAGGTGAAGACAATAGTTACAACCTTCAACTAGAGCGACATGGTGAAAATTTGCGAAGAGGGTTTTATTTCTGGTTGGTGGAAAACGTCTATATCTGGTATACAAGTAATCATGATATCCGGTGATACGGCGTAAATCAGGAGTAAGGATATAATGACAGTAGTCGATATTAACCATAGCACTTTGTGTTTCGCGCTGGGAAAGAGACGGAAATCAGGAACGGACATAAGGCGAAATCACTGGTAATAGAAGCTGGCACTGTACGGCACATTGTACTGATCACCCGTTGAAACTTGGCCCAAATGTGAACTGTATTACAACAGTATGTTAAGCGATGTTCCAAATCATTGACACGACCACACTTGATACAAAGGGCACTATCACTAAAGTGTAAGCGATGTCTTTTAGCACGAGTGTCCACAAGGTCGTTCACCACAGTGTACCAACTCGATATTGTCTGTCCAGAAAGATGAGAGGCAAAGATATTGCTCCACACTCTCGGCCATTGACGTGCGGGGTGCTTTTCGTAGAGACGATGAGTGGGGAGAGAGAGTTGGCGAAGTAAATACTGATACAAGTTCTTCACGGAACTAGGCAACGGAGCAGTCAGGGCTGCACACATAGACGCATAGGAACCAATAACATCACTGTAACACCTATAAACATCAGGAATATGGCAGATATTAAGTGGAAGTGTATATGGAATAGTTTTAAGTCAGTAAGAAAGAAGAATATGACTGAGTCCCGTAAGGCTGGTTGTAAGGCACTAGAAGCCTCGGAACCGAAACAAAGCCCGAGCTTTGAGACCGACGTGGATAAGGTTGAAACCACCGGCTTTTGGCGACAGACATGTGAAGGGATACTTAACTCTGAAGACGTGACCATGCCAAAAAAACAGTTTACAACACTCGTAATGCGATGAACAATATCACTGGGGCATAGAAAGCGGCTTACACAAATACCACAATTTTGACAGAGCATGAGTATTCAGAAAGTATATTCGAGACAATAAACACAACTGGCATGATCGATGTGACTATAGAACATACCGGATGCTGTTTACTAGTAAGTTATAGTTCACAGGTACTGTTTCAAGAATGCTAGAGGAAAATGTGATGCCCAAGATTTTTAACCGAGGAAGAACGTTAGCGATAGTTGGATACTCAGAAGAAGCTTGTGTCCCAAGAACCAAAAGCTTAATTTTCGACTGGTTGACCTGAGCGCCAGATAAGGCGGTGTATTCTATCAAAAGGGTGTCGAGGGCGCGAATATCACTGGAATTGTGTATAGAAACTGTCACATCATCAGCATAACTGCAGGCTCGTAAGGTATGACCATGAAGGGAAAGGCTGGAGAGACGAGCATGAATTCTATAAAGAAGAGGGCAAAGAGAAATGGTAAACAAGCTCATACTCAGTGGACACTCTTCACTCACACTTCGTTTGATACGCACAGGCTCAGTGACAAATCCATTGATTTTAAGTTTACTTTGAGCATACAAGATACGAATGAACAGCTCTCCGACACCTGAGGTGGAGATTACGCGCCACAACTAATCATGACGGACGCGGTCAAAGGCTTGGTGGAAATCAAGTGATAGGAGAGCATGGCAGGTAGAAGAGTCTTCAAGGGTAGCAATAACGTCAAAAATGCACTACAAAAGATGATAGATCTTGTTTTTAACACATGCATTTTGGTGAGGACCTATTAACTTGGCTAAATAGGAGCGTAAGCGGTTGTTCAAGCAGCGAGCCAGAATCTTGTAGTCAAAGTTCAGCAGGGTGATTGGCCTCTAATGGCAGACGGTAGTAGGATGCGATTGCTTCGGAAGATAGTCACACCAGCCGCTTTATATGGGGTCCATGCAACGGGAGCAAAATGTTCGTTTAGCACAGCAGTTAATGTATCCCCAATAACTGGAAAGAAACGTTTGTACTACTCTGCTGGAAGGCCATCAATTCCAGATTTTCCAGACGAAGCACTTATAATTGCTGTTTGCACCTTTTCTTTGGTGAACGGAGTTTCTATTGCTTGTGCTTCGCGTTGATCGAGCACACATGGGGGCGATCCAGGAAGGAAGGTGGTATGTCAACGGTGTCAACGTGCCATATAAGGTGGAATAATAGGTGTAAAACGTCTGCTTAATACCTGCAAAGGTATGATCGGTTTTACCTTCGCCATCCTTAATGTTCTGAATATATTTGCGTGTACATCGTTTATATTTTGCAAAGATATGGTAGAGCGACGGTTCTTCTTGAGGGTCAATGACTGCTGATTTGCTGGGGATTCGTTCCCTCTAGCCGACGGCGACTCAGACACAACAGTTTAGCTTGATACTGCTTCATGAGAGATAAGACAGAAGGGTCATGGGTAACAGCACTTTTAGCATCAGCCGAACAACGATAGTAGAAATTCAAAAGAGTTCGGTGATCACGCTCCCGCTCAGCACAGTACCAACTACAAAAGCTTGCAACACGTGGTTTTAGTTATTGATGCCACCAATCAGTAACAGTCCGAAAATGTCGCTGTTGGGTTAACCACATGGTCCACTTGGTTGTAAATGATTCGCAAAATTCATTATCAGCAAGATAACAATATAAGCCGAATGATCGGAAAATATCGTAGGCACAATTTCAGCGTCAAATTTGTTGCCAATCAGCACACACTCGGTCGATGCGAGAAGCACTATTACGGCTAACATAAATAAAGCCCTGGCGACGTGAAGAAGTAGACAGCAAGCTATCTTGGAGATGAAGACCTGTTAACTCCTGCAAGGCCGGACTATAGTTAGAAACTGGAGACTGCTCTCCAGGATTTAAAACACAGTTGAAATTACCAGCAATAAGAAACATATCACTGTTGGGGAGAATATAGGAAGCCACATTAGATGCTAAGAAATTGTTACGATCCACACGTGCCTGAGAGCCACTAGGAGCATATAAATTCAGGAGGTGAATATTACCGG
The DNA here is from genome assembly GCF_964235325.1 of Thermobia domestica. Classification (NCBI taxonomy): domain Eukaryota; kingdom Metazoa; phylum Arthropoda; class Insecta; order Zygentoma; family Lepismatidae; genus Thermobia; species Thermobia domestica. Next base: position 272,144,091 of record NC_137454.1, on the reverse strand, counting down.
GGATACGGACAAAATCTCGCGGCCGAAACATCGCCGCCCAAAATCTCGCCGGCCAAAACCTCGCGGGACAAAATCTCGCCGGGCCAAAACCTCGCGGGGCCAAAACCTCGCCGCCCAAAACCTCGCGGGACAAAATCTCGCCGGGCCAAAACCTCGCGCGGGCAAAACCTCGCCGCCCAAAACCTCGCGGGACAAAATCTCGCCGGGCCAAAATCTCGCGTTGCCAAAACCTCGCCGCCCAAAATCTCGCCGGGCCAAAACCTTGCCACCCAAAACATCGCGTGGCCAAAACCTCGCCGCGAATGAAATTTTCTTTAAAATTTACCCAATGAGTTTCTTAATATGCAATTTCACATTTCAAATAATAATAATAATAATAATAATAATAAGAAGAAGAAGAAGAAGAAGATACAAAACATTGTGTGCGTGGGCTTTCTCGGGTTATTCCCATTTCCTCCCACTTTCTTTATTCGATCATTTCCTTCATCCTGGTCATCTACGTCTCCTTTAACCTACAGGACATAATCAAGGGACGTCGTAAAAACTCATTTATCATTTCATACTTTCATAAATATTATTAGATTTTTGTTAAAATTTTAAGTTTTTGGATGTTCCAAAGTTCACGAAACTAACTCCGTTAGTTGTCATTACTTTCCTTATGTAGACTTTCTTTCCCTATAACCAGTTTAAGAACATCCTGTCGCCCTACTTCACACTGAAATCTTCTAATACAGAAATAGAATTTTCATATGGTATCGCGGGACTTAGTCAAATACCAGTGATACTTCTTCTGAAACAGCGTCTTTTATACCGTCATCCTTATCATCTGTTGGAACATTTACATTTTGGTCAGGCGAGATTTTGGGTATGGCGATATTTTGGGGCGCGAGGTTTTCGAAAACGATATTTTGGCAAGGTGAGGTTATGGCCCGCGAGGTTTTGGCCAGGCGATGTTTTGGCCCGCGACGTTTTGGGCGGCGAGGTTTTGGCCAGGCGAGATTTTGTCCCGCGAGGTTTTGGGCGGCGAGGTTTCGGCCCGGCGAGGTTTTGGGCCGCGAGGTTTTGGGAGGCGAGGTTTTGGCCAGGCGAGGTTTTGGTCCGCGAGGTTGTCGCCGCGAGGTTTTGTACCCAAACCATATTACCGAACCGATCATTGATAATACGGCCAGTTCTGTAGAGTAATACGGGGGAGAAATGAACATGATGTTGAGCAACAATTGCCGTTCCAGTGCCACTGCCAGTAAAATTATTATAAACAGTAAAATTAGGACCAAGGTCTAACACTTCCAATCCAACTTCTTGCAATAATGCTATATTAATAGGTGCTTGTTGTAGAAAAGCCACGTAGCGAGAATTGCTTGGTGTGCCTATGTAAATTATTAATATTAATATTGGCAATCTTAAAGGTCATTGCGAAACGAATGAACCATACATAGAAATGAGAAGTATGAATGCCATTCATGCTCACATCAAAAAACTGTCAAATAGGCACTACAAACAGTGCCGATCACAGATTAAATAGAATTAAAAAGGAGAAAGGAATGAAAAGAAACAATAACACGTCCGTCACAAGTTGCACTAAGTACCAATACTGCTATAACACAAAAAATCAAACATCATTATTAAGACATATGTGCCAAAAGAAAACATTATTACCCATACAGTAACATCGCAGGATTAAAATTGATTCTGCGAGGAAGCATCTAGTTGAGTCAACAGCAGCAGTGACAATTGGAGTGTCACCATCGGGAAAGAGGCCAGTCTCTTTATTTTTCTTGAACAGTTTGTTACTGAGGTCTTGGCGCCTGGAATGTTTAATTCTAGACCGTTCACCAGTACCAGAAGCAGAAGTAGAGAATTTACACTAGGGCACACAATTTGAAGTTCCACAACGAGAGAAGGAATAGCCCTTAAAGGATCCTGGCTTTTTGGGCTATTTTTTAGACTGTCAGTCAAGCAGCTACTGTATCGTCACTATTTATCCTAGGATCATGGTTCATACCTCATTCTCTTCAGAATAGAGATGGCTTTCAAATGGTACCACTTGCATTCTCATATCATATTCCAGAAGCGGGAAAAAATGTCAAAGTGAAAATTTCGGAGGGAAAAATTTGTTTCTCGAACTTTGGCTCCCCTGGACCCCCCTGTGTGATCGTAGCCATCTAAAACAATCTGATAAATAGTACTTGGTATACTGAATGTGTGTGCCAAATTTCAAGTTTCTATCTTGAATAGTAAGGGCGGGAGAATTTTTATCAAAAATTCTCACAATGCCCCAAATTACCATAAAACACTATGATCTCAGGGAAAAAAATTCCTGAGACATCTCTAATTACCCTAGGACTATAATCCGCCAGTCATTCTCTTCAGAATAGAATTGTCTTTCAGGCGGTACCATTCACATGTCTCCATCATATATCTAAGGCGGGAAATTCCTGAAAAAAGGATTTTTTGAGGCAAAATTTTCCTTTTTTCAACTTTTGCCCCTCTGGACCCCCCTGTTTTTACTCAGAAATCGGAGAAAACTTCTGGTAAATACTACTCGGTGGATTGAATGTTTGTGCAAAATTTCAATCTTCTACGTGAAAAAATAGGCCCGCCAGAAAACATTTCCCTACCAGGCCCCACTTTTACCCTATACAGAAGTATATTTGGATAAAAATTCACTGAGACGGCCCTAATTACCCTAGAATAATAATTCGACCGTCGTTCTCTTCAGAATGGAACTGCCTTTCAGACGGTACGACTCACGTGGTCCTATCATGTATGTGAGGCGGGAAAATGACGAAAAACGGGATTTTTGGGGTAAAAAATCCCTTTTTTAAACCTTTGCCCCCCTGGTTCCCCCCTGTTTTAACACTGACATCGGAACGAAAAATCTGGTAAATATTACTCGGTGGACTGAATGTTTGGGCAAAATTTCAATCTTCTACGTTCAAAAATAAGCCCGCCAAAAATATATATACCGACAATGCCCCATTTTCCCTATATAGAAGTTTATTTTTAAAAAATTCCCTGAGACATCCCTAATTACCCTAGGATAATAATTCGACCGTCGTTCTCTTCAGAATGGAACTACCTTTCAGACGGTATGACACACGTGGTCCTATCATGTATGTAAGGCGGGAAAATGACGAAAATCCGGATTTTGGGGGTAAAAAATCCCTTTTTTACCCATTTGCCCCTCTGGTTCCCCCCTGTTTTAGCACCAACATCGGAACAAAAATTCTGCTAAATACTACTCGGTGGACTGAATGTTTGTGCAAAATTTCAATCTTCTACGTCGAAAAATAAGCCCGCCAAAAAATATTGAACATAGGCTTAGAAAATGAGAAAAGAAATGTTTGACTTATGACGTCATCACCTCCTATGTCTGGACGCAGGACGGTCTGAAACCATACGTAATGTCTTCTACGAGGCCTCTGGACTTAGAAAACAATAAAAACCCGGACGAAAAGGCTGAAATAGAAGAGAAATAACGCAATGTAGCATGAAAAACGCGTATGGTACAAATTGTACCATAGGATCCCCAAAGGGATAGTAGCAACAGTGGAAAGTGAGAAATCTTTATCGCCATCCACACACTCTGGAGTGCCAGTTCCAAGCACGCAAAAACCCACTGGGACCGCTGGTGCCATAGAGCTGGTAGAAACTGGCAAAGTATTCAAAGAATCAAGAGGTTGTGAACTGAACTCACTATCACTGGTCGGTTTTCGTGTGTTTGTCGAAGGAGAAGGAATCGCAGTTACCAATTGGATGTCGGGAGTTGAAGCCGGTTTATCACAAGTATTCGGAGAATCAGTGACGACCAAAGATGAGAACGGTGAGGAGACTATCGGTGGACGATCATCGACAGATGTTAACAAGCTGCTCTTTGCAACAGACGGAGCTGAAGAGGCATCATCAAGAATGACGGCAACAGCGGGGAGAAGGGGATAGTCGCTATCCTGAAAACGAGATGCATGCCGCTCATGCAGATTATCTGTTCTTTGAGAAAAAGTAATATCCATGGAGATTTGATGGGATTGAGGTACTTCGGAAAGCGATAGGTTGGGAACCCGAACCTGAGACGTCACTGGTAACCTGGAGATATAAGAAACAAAAGAATTCACTGCAGCATCCAAATTAGAAGTTGAAGGGGCACTTTAACCGCATAACTAGTAGAACAGTGAGATGCGTTATTGAGACATTGGGGACAATTTGAATGTAAATGCTGTGTACTGTGGCAGCTTATGCAAGTTTTCTCCTGTGCAGGATAATTGACCCAGTAATGGTGCTTTTGAATCAGTACAAATGATGAAATCAATTTCTTTATTTCCATTCGTAATAATTTCCTCCCACTTCGAATTTGGTAAACATGGTCACTAGAATATAGTTCATCATTAATATTATAAATACTACCATATTAACTCATAACATCCTTAATTGCGTCATGTGAGAGTTCCATAGGAATTACATGTAAGGGCACAGTCACAACTTGAGTATCAGCCCAAGAAATCCGTAGAACGTATGTGCCTGATGAATCAGTAAATTCAACTACGCCACTAGTCTCATTCAAAACTTGTTCACATAACGCAAGAGACGAAAGTTTGAGAAACATACACTTGCGGTAAATATCAATTTCAAGACTGACAACATGTTCAACAGGAAAGGCAAAATGATCATAAAAACATTCATGAATTGTGAGAGGTAGGCCGCTGGCTAACCGCCCCGAAATCAAATTTCAATGTATTCACTCGTCGTGTGGACATATTCAAAAGATATTTTCAGTTACAAACTAGAAAAAGAAAACACAAAAACTGTCACTAAGGATCCACACAAGTACAGTTAATAATGAAACAAAAAAAGGAAAAATGCTTCACTTAATGGGTGAGTTTGACTCACGTCGCACAGCAAGAGTGCAGCAGGAAGGAGCAGAAAGAACGTGTTTACTCGACAAGGTTGACATCGCTTATCTACCATTCATCTAAGAAACCTAAAGCTATAAAGCCGTCGTTTAAAGCTATAACCGAGGGACACTGTTATGTTCAAGTCTATTGTGTCTCTCTCTCTTATGTTTTACAAATATTACATGTTTCGGACATTTTTGAGTTTTAGTTATGCTTTATGTCTCATTATTTTACAGTAGCTTTTAGCAGACGGTTCTTCCAAATAACATTTAACTAACACAGTAGTAACCAATATTTTGTCTACTAATTTTCTGGAGAGGAAAGAATTTAGTCTCTTGGCTAGCTCTTCTCAACTGAAAAATTGCAGTACCCTCTTGCTGGGCGATTGGTGACTATCCCTCCAAGTGCTTGGGCGAAATTTCTCCCACACTTATCATTCTTCTCCCCACCAGAAAAAGAGTGCCTAAATTGTCAGCGAGATTTCTCCCCTTCTCTAATGAATTCCACATTGATTTGCATGTCACACAGATAGGAGAGTACATCACTTGGTAGCAGGGGTGTAACCAGGATTTGGTTTCAGAGTGTCGCTGGCTAAACGGTCATTTGGGGCGAATCCTGGGATCCACTCGCGAAAGATTTTTGAGTAAAACCGCAATCCTATGCCTTATTTTAACAACTTTTACTAGTGTCGGAGGTTCCAGACCTCCTGACTACGTCATTGCTTGGTAGCATACATTCTTAGTAAACATCAGTCTCTGTTCACTTCCACGTTCAGCCATAATTTTATTCTTTCAAGCCAAAGATAATACATTCGTTCTCTTTCGCATTACCTTTCCTAAAAGTAAATTATCGTACAATTAAACGTTGCGATTTTGCCATTTTCAATGTAAATTTCTGTCCCCTCCTCCGCAAAACAAATCTCATGGGCGCAACCTGAGTGTACGACCCCCCTTGTTCCAAATAAAAAAAAAGGAATTTGGGTATTTTCTGCAAAACTATTGGCGAGATATAGAGTTTCATATCCAGTATTTCTGTTTACTTGGTACTGGAATAGAATTGGATGTAATTGTTTTGTGTAAGTATAATTGTGAAGAACAGACATGGATAAATGTTTCGTGTTGCTATAAATGTATGAAAATTGTTAGGAAAGTTACTAGAGGGGTGGAAAATATTCTTCCCAGCCTGGGACAACAGTAATTAAGTTAGTGCCATTGAAAGAGAAACTAGAGACGGGGAATTTCCTTAGTTTTCCCCCTTATAATAACGTTTTGTAACTAACAAGTGTTCTTTGTCTGACGTATTACTGCCTATCGTTCTGTATGTCTCCGTTTATGAGTGATAAGAGTCGTTGCTTGGTAATCGGGAGTTTCATGGATCGAATCCTGTCCAGGGCAGTTCAAATTTTTTTCATTCTTTGTTTTCCATATCTTAAGAAGTTTCTCCCCCTCTGTAATCATCTGATGCTCTCAACTGAGTTCGCCACTTGAATTCAACAATTGGTAGTGGGACGCTCTCAGGTTCGGGTGAGCTTTTACATGTCTACTTACAAAATCAAAATTTGCGACAAAATATCGATCCTATCCGATCATTTTGTCTCAAATTCTAAATTCGCACATGTGACTGTATCTCTTTCATCATATTTGCATCTGACGTTCTCTAGTGGGATCAACTAAGACGTAAGATGGCTTGGGAGCAAAACTTTAAATCATAAAAGCGCTATACTAATGGGCTTACTCTCACTAAGCATTTGATTAATGTATGTGTTTTCCTACTGAAGTGGGGGATTTGCTCTTCCCACCCTCCTGATGTGGCAGAATATTTATTCAAGCTCTTCAAAGTAATTTCAGTTCAAACGACTGCAGGAGTTTTCATTTCAACAGCAACAGCATTGGGCTTTAATTTTTTGTATCAATTTATCTTCACGAATGGGACAAATATCAAGTAATATGTTTGCCATAAGAACTACACATCTGAGTTTCATATCATTTTAGAGAAATGATGCTGTAGACGGTACTGAGAGTTTCGCCCAAGTGTACGGGAATTTTCAGTGCTTGGTCATTATGCCACCCGCCTTCCTTTAAAACTAATTCGGTTGCAATACTTCCCGGCAAATGCTTCGGTCTCAGCTGGTGGACCACTTTTTCCGTAGATCTCCATATGGCTGTATCATCCAGAAGTGTTCGTTACTGTACAACGAAAAGCGAGACAACCGTCATTCGTTAAATTATTCGAATAAATTATGCCCTCTAACAGTAGAAGTTTACTGTTAACGTTGGTGACATCTTAAAAAATAAAATGTGTGACCAACGAGCAGAATGCGTGACGTACGTAACATAAGGGTATTTATTACATACGTTACGGCGAATAGCAATATATAATGCATATCAAGTTTCATGTAATGTAAGAAATTTAATTTAGTCACACAGACAATATGCATAAGTTGAAGGAGAGTAAATTAAAGTTTTGCTGTAAACTTGTGTAGAATAAAATTCGTATTGTTTCAAGTAGGGTACATATGTATGTTCTACCCCACTTTCCCCCTTAGCCCCTAACTATCAAAAAAAAAAAAATTATGAAGCCACCACTAACCATTGTACTTTAACACAGAAGGATTACCCCAAAGTGAGATTGAATATGCTTTTATGACATTTAAAAATCAAACAAAAATGAACTAAGTATTTTGAATATTTTATATTTAATAAATCATGAAAAAGTGTGTAATTTGTGGAGAATTAAAACAATTCCAAGAGTTTGCTAGAAATGGAAACAAGAGGTCTGATAATTGTAAAAGATGTTATAGAGCAGAGAATCTCAATAAAGAAGCTGAACAGGGTTTAAAATATTCTGGACCGTTGATAGATTATTCACTCTCATCAATAGAACGAGTGATGGAAATACAGAATAAAATGTTAGAGCATGACTTTATAAAAATAATGTATCAATTCTTTAAGGATGTAGATACACCATTTATGATTCTAAGACCTGCTACATTATCAGAATGTAAGTTTGTAGATCCAACATATAACCCCGTAGGTTTTATATTACCAGCACCACAAGTTATTTTATTTAAAGATATAATACGTGTTGGTTTCCCGCCACATCTTTCTAGAAGGAGCTATACTACATCTTGTTATGACTTAACTAATGAAGGAAATATTAATAATAAGTGTGTTGTATGTGGAATTCCTGCATATTATAATGAGAACTTTTGTTCCATATCCCATATAAAACTTCATGATTGGATACAAAAAAGATTGCCAGAATTTAAAGAAAAGGGATATAATATCACTAACTATAAATCACCACTAGATGACTTGTATAATTACTAAGCACTTTCTTTGAATATTTTTTTTCTAACATTAGTTGACTAGCACATAAGAGCTCAAGAAACTAATGCAAAGTATTCCCATAACTACAATGTTAAAGTGAGATTGAATATGCTTTTATGACATTTAAAATCATAAAAACTTACATCTAAAACTTGTAACTTATAGTGCTGTCTTTGATTGAAAAAATACTTTTTATTTGATTAAAATCGACCTACTAATAGCTGAGTATTGAATAAACACACAGCCACAGTATATATATATATATATATATATATATATATATATATATATATATCTTCATTCAACCAACTCACTGATACATGCATACACAATCCAGTTTGCTCTGTGAGAAAAAAAATAAGTTGCATTAAAGCCAAGGCTATCTACTTCCATTGTATATAAGGAAGATTTTGAATGCAAGCTGCGTACGTGACTTCCATATGAACATATGTAAAGGAGAACTTGTTTCTTTTTAAGTCACAAGTTGCATTCCCTAAGGCGGTCATTCTTTTCTTTCTTCTGAGTATGTAGTAATAACAACACCAAAACTGTCACGTCACGTTAGATAGTGACGTTATGCAGTTACAATTTTCTCTCTCTTCGCAGTCGAAAAATTTTTAAACTTTTTTAAACTTCTTAGTTGTAACGTGATGATTTTTACTTTCACGTGACAAACAGGGTTGGAAACTAATTCTTTTTATCATGTTTTTCCAGAATTGTTAAAATTATGAATTAAGCTCTGAAACTTACAAATGAACTAGTACTAAATAAGGTAAACATGATAATTTTTTGGAAACCCTAACATCAATGGCGTACTCGAGGGATGTTATTTTTTAAGTCGTTATAACTTTGTTGTTTATTAACCGATTTTGAAAATTCAAACGACAATCGATAAAGAAAAAAATTTGCCATTTTCTGAATGTGTTGTGGGTTGCATACCTCTAAGGATACTATTCCGAATTTGTTATATCTCCGTTGTTTATTAACCGATTTTCAAAATTCAAACGGCAATCAATAGACAAATAAATTTCCTATCTATTGAATGTCTTATAAATTGCATAACTCTAAGGATATAATTACAAGAAACTCAAATAAATCCCTTATTTATACATGTATTTTTAAAATTTAAATGACATTGTGTTCTATATATCCAAAGGTCTTAGTTTTTATAGTATCAGACTATAAAAACACTTAAAATTACAAGTTCAGATATTGATAATGAAATCATAAAAACATTTATACACTTAAAATTACAAGTTTTATTTTTTGGATTCATTTCTAAAGTAAAACTGATGTATTTTATAACCATTATCTAAATCTTTCAAACCTTCATACTTAACAAACAGCTTATACTTTTTCAAATCTTTCAATACTTGCTCAGTTTCATCATTATATCTTTGTGGTAATAGCGTCTTATATTTCTCATCTAAATGTACTAAAACTCTTTGACCATAACGCTGTGTTTGAATCAATTTCCATAATGTTATCTCGTACGCTTTACATTTTTCTAACTCATCTATGCGAAGGAATCTCAATGCTTTAACATCATTTTTCTTATTCAAATAATTAGCCATAGTTTATTTATTATAAGGAAAATGCTCGTTTTATGAGAAATTCATAAAACCAATCCTCATTTACATACATAAAATTTACATAAAATTTACATACAGAACTCAACAGTTGGATAATTATCTTTTAAACCAGTGTATTTGATTTTTATTCCATCTTTAACGATCTCGTCAATCATTTTATCTGTTAAGTGTTTTGTAAATCTAGGTGGAAGAAATACCTTAAACTCTTCACATTCAACTAAAATGCTCTTCCCAAACTTAGTTTTAATCTTTTCCATTTTCACAATCTTATATTCTGTATTTAATTCTAATTCTCTTAATCCAATAACTTGTTTTTGTTCAAGACTTCCAAGTTTATTTAAAAGCTCAATATGACTTGACATCGTATTTATTATATAGAAAATCAACGAACACTCTTCAATTTTTATCTTCACCAAAAAATATTTATTCATTTTTTATCAATTTTGTTTATGGAAAAACTTTAATACATTTAACTATCTAAAACTCTTCTACTACTTTCTCATTCTTAGGATCATATGTAAAGTTCTTTTTTCCAATTAAAATCGCATAACATATAGTATTAGCAGCCACAGCTTCTGCAAAGTCTACTACAATCTTTATGTTTGTTCTCTCATTTACCGATACATTCTTCCTCTTACTACAATTAATCACATACATTGGTCTATTATCTATAAACTCTTTAGGATCATAGTACATTTCGGTATTGCCACATGTTATTCTCTTAAATGCAGTATAATCTTCGTACATCTTAAAATAATCCTTGTTAGCAATATCTAAGTTTCTTGATTCTTTTGGAAATACCTCATTTCTTCCATTCTTAAGATAGATATTCTTTACCTTACAATGATCAAACTTACTTGCATCTGCTGTTTGTTTGCCACTTCTATCAGTTTGGAACATTACAATTACAAAATCAGGCATATCAAATTGTCTAGAATTAAATTGAGTAGTAACATCAAACTCCAAGAAAGAACCTACAACAGTCTTTTGAACACATTGATAAGTATGGAATGAAAACATGATTTTAGGTTCTTTAAGAATATTCAACTTTAACTTGTTTTCATAATTAGATTCGTATTCAACAATAGGCATTCTTATCTCCATACTTTTTATTGTTATTTTTCCATCATGAGGAGCTGCTGCACCTGCTCCTGATCCAGTCCATTTATACAAGACATCGTTATTGTTGTTAGCTTTTGCAAATGTTATTCTCAATCCACCTTTCCACATAACCTCTTTATAATCACTTAAAAAGCCAGGAATTAATCTTAATGGATATAAAACACTAAAGTCCTTTCTTAGACCAAGTTTATCATCTGTTTCAAATCCTGCTTGTTTTAGATATTCAACTTCTGGCTTGGAAATCTTTAATGTTCCGATAGCTGTTGATGTTATTCCTGGTAGCTCAATCTTATCTATAACAACACCATGCTTTCTAACCTCAATTTGAGAAAAGAAGAATGGTAAGAAGTTATCTACAAGTTTTATAGTATCATTTGCACCAAATGTTCCTCCGACTGATGCACCAACAACTTCAAAAGTCATATGACAATCTGCTTTGTGTGGATGTATAAAGCCATCACCCACGTCGAAATCAAACTCAATATCTTTGTTAGCTTCATTCAAATTATTAAATGTTCTTGTGTTAGCTTTAAAGCTTTGTAACTCGTAACTCTCAACACTATCCATTTATTATAAAGAAAATCTTGAAACAACGCTTTTATGGGATATAGCCATAAAAGAATCATACATAATAACAATTAAAAAACTTATAATCCCCATCCTAACTTAACCTTAGCATTCATAGCAGTACCAACCCCAAAAGCAGCTAATCGTTCACCAATTGACGCATCACTACTAAATGCTCTTTTACATGCTTTACTTTCTAGTTCCTTATCTGCAATATGTCTTGACTCTGTATCTTTATTGTCTCTGTAGTATATATCATGTTCTTTACAAGCCTCATCTAATGGGTTAATACCTTCATCACCTCTCTCTAACCTTTCTTGAAGCTTCGTAAAAGGCCCGCAAAATCTAAAACCTGGTATATGTAACTCCGGTATTCCTTTCATGTTTAAAATCTTATTCATTAGTCCTTTCCCAAGCTTCTCATCATTCCAGAATCGTGGTGGTAATGTATTTAAGATCTTAATCAAATAACCTATACCTTTTGGATCATTAGGAATAAATTGTGAAAGCTTATTATTAATCATACTCACTATACCTACTTTCTCATTATAAAAGTTATTATTACCAGCCTTTTCTTCTCCATCTATAACTATTAACCGATCAATTAACTTTCTCACATCATCCATCCATATATATTCTTTAGGTATCTCTGTATATTGTTTAATTCCTTCACCAGTCCTTTTAGGAGTTGGAGGTAAAGATGGTTTAATATAATTATCCCAAATAGGCTTGCTTGATAATATTAATGTACTTAGAACCCCTATTAGATGCTACTTTTTTATCTCGATTATATTTTTGGAAGGCAGCATCTGATTCTATTATTATTTCCTTGTACTGTTCAAAATCATCATCATCATAATCTTCAATGGTTTTATTAGTATTCATTGTTAACAATTCCCATAGACCTTCTGTTCCCTTATAAGTTTTACCAGTAATTATCAAATCATCACCATTCACTTTAACTTCCGAATTTCCTATCTTATTTATTATTTTTCCATCTTCTTCTACAGTTCTTATTCCAAACACACTATCATTTCTTTTACTATAATATTTCGTTGCAATCTTACCAAATGATTGTGCTGTTGTTAAAGGCTCTACTCCTTCAACTTTGTCTTTAATTTGTTTTCTCATTTGTTTTATTTCTCCTGTTATAGGCGTATCACTACTACTTGGGGAACTATCATAAGTTATCTTTTTAGGTGTTTCTAGTAGACTGGGATCTATTGAAACCGTCTTATGTACAACTGGAACAAGTTCAGTTATTAGATTTTTATTTTGTTCTGCTACTTCTTTGATCTCACTTCCTAAGTTTTGAATAGCATCAATTACAGGTTGTTCTTGTGTCTTAAATTTATCATATATACCTGCTCTTTCTTTCTTCCAAGATTTGAAGCCCTTTATCAAGAACTCCTTTAACTTGATATTCTTATTAATATCTTTCTCATCCATTTATTATATAGAAAACGAACAAACGTCAAAGAACATAAATAAACGTCAATAAACGTCAAAGAACATAAATAAACGTCAAAGAACATAAATAAACGTCAATAAACATCAAACGTTTAAGAAGTGTTTTATCTTGTTCCTATACTTACCATTGTTTACCTTCCTTGTCATATCAATTACTATAAAACCATAATCTTCTTGCCAACATTTTGAACATATCTCTTTAAATTTATCATAAGACATATCTCCTCCAACAAACTCATTATACACATGTTTAAGATTAGTATCATCTTGTCTGAATATGCATAGGAAGTTAACGTTATCTCTTATAAGCTGTTTAGGTACTTTTGAATATGTTTGTGCAAGATAGAAACAGTCTAAATGTCTATGCCTACCTCTTGTAAAGTAATTTCTAACAGTATCTTGATTTTCCAAAATGTAATCGTCAAACACTACTACAGAGTACTTTTCACATTCATCAATAGGTACAATAGAATCATTACCGCTTAAGAACGTTGCTATTTGTTTCTTAAACTTTAGTTCTGCCTTTTCAAATCGATCTTTTAACTGCTCATACTTTGGCTGATTCATGCTTTTAGAATATATGTAGAAGTAATTATTGTTTAACCAACCTGGCTGTAATAAAAAATTAAATAATAAAAACGTCTTACCACACCCCGATGAACCTACGATAAGACAACGAATATCATCAGGTATAAGCTCTCCATTTCTTTTCTTAACTGTTGTTTCTTTTATCATCTCTTTTACATCCCAATTAATAGTTTTCTTACTCATTTATTATAGAGAAAATCGACTCTTTTATGATCTTATATCTTTAAGTTGTTCTCTGATCTTAAGCAACGTATCTTTTATATATTCGTTATCCATTTCACCATTTAATGTTATTATCATCTCTAACTGTTCTTTAAATGAGTTAATACAAGTGACAATGGTTTTATATTCGTCTTTTCTTTTGCTTATGTTTAACTTAGAAGACAAACCTGTTATTATAGCACTTCCAGTTGCAAGAGACGTTGTTAATATTGAGTAAATTGTTACAGGTATAAAAATATTAATATATCCAGTTGTCGCAGAAAGTATGACTGATAACGTGATCAAAGTGTAGTATGCATATTTAACAATTCGTAGTTTTCTCTTTTTTTTCTTTAAACTGTATTCTAACTTTTGAATAACATCTTCTATTAACTTGATTACTTTCTCTCTTGGAATATCTCTAGGTAAATCAAACTCATTCATTTATTATATAATAAATGGCTAAGGTATTTAAGTTAACGAGTGATACTTCCGTTTTAAAGAAGAAACTCCATTACGAAATAGACAACAGTAGCAACTATTTAAGTATAGGGCTAGGTGGGTTTTAAAGTACATATTTAACTCCAAACATAACAACAGTAAAAAACAGTTTCTCATATGGTAATAGACAAGTTTTTATACCAGAAGGGCAATACAGCTTAAACAGTCTTAATGAATATTTAAAATCTCAATCCATCAACATAACATTATCAGAAGATCATTTAAGAAATAGAGTTAAAATTGAAACTGATAGTAATGATGTTACAATTGGGAGTATAGGTACTGTCCTCGGGTTTAATGTTTTTGAAGTTTTAGAAAAGAACAAAACACATATTGGAAGTAAGTTACCAAAGTTTCATCCGTTTGATACAATAAATGTTCACTGTAATATAGCAGATGGCATGTTTGTTAAAGATACAGAATATACACATAGAGAAACAGGAATTTTAGCATCATTTAAAACAGATGCTGAGTTCAAACATAATATTATTTACGAGCCTACTTATCCATTATTTTTCCCTATATCCAAAGACAAGGTTGACAATTTTGAGATAAGGATAAAAGATGAAAATGATTCCTTAATTGATTTTGGTGGAGCAACAACAACTGTATTTTTACAAACTAAGATTTTCTCTTAAATAAATAGGAAGATGTGTTCTATTAAAGGTTGTATGTTTAGTGTTCCTTATAACGAACTAAAGGATCTAAATATTGATCATGTATTAACAAAGAAACAACTTAACGATAAATCTAAGAAAATTAAAGAAGGTAAAGGAATGGATTTAACTTTAACTACTGCACAAATGAAAAAGATTAAGAAAGAGCATATGGGTGGTTTTATCTTTACAATTCCAGCCATTTTAGCAGCTTTAGGTGCAGTCGGTTCATTAGCAGGTGGTGCAGCAGCGATTACTAAAACTGTATTGGATGCTAAGAAGAATAAACAAGAACTTGAAGAACAAAAAAAACACAATATGGCTATGGAAGAAAAGCAAGGAGCAGGTAAACCAAAGAAGTCAAAAAACTAAAACCATTGACCAACTTCGATATAGAGAGGTTGGTTAAAGAATTAAAGATAAAACAATTTAGAGGTGTATTTATGAGTGATGAACTTCCACAAAAACCCTATATAAATGAATGTGGTGTAGTTAACTTTGATAAATCAGAAAACATTGGTACTCATTGGATATGCTATTGGAAAGATAACAACATAAAGTACGTGTTCGATTCTTATGGTGATGTTCCTCCTAAGCAACTAGTACAATATCTTGGTACCGAAAACTTATTTTACAATGACGAACGAATACAAGACTTTAGTTCAGTTATATGTGGTCATCTTTGTGTTAAGGTTTTAAATCTTCTAAATCAAGGGTATTCTTTTAGTGATGTTATGTATATGATTAAAAATGATTAAATATTATTAAGTTTAAGTACTTTTATGGCTTATAGTCATAAAAGTTTTGTTTTAAGATAAATATGGAAGCTATACACAATAGATTTTTAGATTATTTTGAGGAAAATGAGGATGAACTAGATGCACTAGTTAGATTTAATTTTAATTGGTATTTTCGGGATGTTAGAAAGATAGACTTAAAAGATAAAAACAACGCATATACAGTTGTTCAGTTATGGAAAATGTTAATACCTAAATTTTTGTATACGGAAGAAGAGTTGGTAAAGTTATATCCAATAATTACCTTAAAGGAGTTGTTGAAAAATTATAGTTCTAGACCATTAAAATGCAGTAATTGTGGTAGTAAGTCATTAACAAAAGGTAGGGGTACATATGTTTGTGATAATTGTTCTGTAGCGAATGGTTTTGTTTACAGTACTTGTGAAGGAATGAGAGCTTGCGTAAGAAAACCATGGTATGATACTATAAAAAGATTTAAGTTACAGTTATCTCGTTTACAAGCTTTACAGTATAGAATTATTCCTGAAGAGGTGTTCAAGGTGTTAAATGATGAATTTAGAAATATATCAAAACATTTAATATCAACAAAAGATGTTCTAAAAGTATTAAAGAAAAACAAATACACAAAATATTATGATGATTTTATTTAACACACTATCACCTTACCGATCAAAAACCATTAAACTTACAACATATGGAAGAAACACTTATAAACGACTTCGAAAACTTATACAAAACCTTTAAAGAACAGTATCCAAAAAGAGTATTGTTTATTAACTTAAAATGTGTATTGTACTATGTGTTGAAAAAGCACGGTGTTCATGTTGATATTGATTCTAAACATTCATCTAAACAAATAGAGATGTTAAAGAAATGTTTTGAAAAATTAGGATGGACATTTTCTGTATAATAAATGAGTATGGATATTTTTGGTAATATTAAAAGTAAGGTAAGTGATATTAGTGAAGAGCAGTTAAGGAATTTAGATAATGTTGTTAAGAATGAAGAATTTGAAAAATATAAAAGAGACACATACGAAAATTTAATGAGTCGTACAAATTTTAAATCTGAACTAAATAAAATTTTCACAACAAATTATAGATCGTGGATTGATTTTACACAAAATGATTAGTTAATATTACTAATGGTATTGATCAACAAGATGCTATTACGTTAAACCAGCTCGAGTTAGTGAAAAGCGATATTAACAACCAATTAGAGAACGACAGAAAACGATTTGAAGATGCATTAGAAACGTTACAAGACACGTACATAAAAAAAGAAGATCTTCAAAAGGTTAGGATGGATACTACTAAATTGATTATGCAGAAAGAAACTGTATCTCTACTATATCGATTAAGAGCTAAAAACGTTAAGGAGCCAATCTTTAGAATATTTAATCTCTCTAACGGTTACAAATTTCTCTATAATGGGAAAATAATGCATATGGAATTAAGTTTGGATAAATACTTTTTAGACATATATTTAGGTGATACTTTGATTGAAAATATACCTTTTGGTTTTAAGAAGAATGATATAATAACGATTAAACCAACTAAAAATTCGGCTATGGAAGAAGGTCAATTATTGTTTGTTGTGATGTACATAGAAAGAGAGCTTTCCTAAAGACGTTTGCTATATAATAAATATGGATATTTTTGGTAATGTATCTAATGCTATTGATAAACAAGATCTTGTAACATTAGAACAGCTTGAATTAGTGAAAAAAGAGTTTAATTTACTTACAAGAAAAGAAATTGTTGAAGTTCCATGTCGATTGGCAGAAGATGATCTTGGGAAACCAGTCTTTTTTGTACATAATTTAGCTGCTGCCTACAAATTTCTTTATAGAGGTAGGTTAATGCATATAGAATCGAGTTTTAATAAACATCTTATAGACTTATTTTTAAATGACGTTTTAGTTGAAAGTTTTCCATTACACTTTAATATAAATGATCAGTTAGCAATTAGACCATCTAAAGATTCTGAATTGAAAGAAGGTAAGTTATTATTGATTATTATGTATGTAGAAATAGAACATGAAAACGAATCAAGTGATGATGATGATGATAATGTTAAAAGTATAGTATTAGGTAATGATAAATTTTAAATTTTTTTTGTTGATTTTCTATACAATAAATAATGATGATGTATTGTGTTAAGTGTAAGAAGTTAACAGATACGGAGAAAGATACTATTAGAATTGAACAAACAAAGAATGGAAGATATCTAAAGAAAGGTATTTGTTCTGTATGTGGTGTTAGTAAAACTCAATTCATTAAAAAGCGCGATTGACTATATGAAGGTGAAGGTATTAGAGAAGACATTATAGAAGAAATTCACAAACCATCTAGAAAAAACTTTGACACATTAAGTGTAGTTATAAAAGGTATCGATGATCTTTGGCAAGCTGATCTTGTTGAAATGGATAGTGGAGTATTAAAAGGTGTTTCTAAATTAAATAAAGGTTATAAGTATTTGCTAACGATTATAGATGTGTTCTCGAAATATGCGTTTGCTGTTCCTGTTAAAGATAAGAGTGGTAAGAATGTTACAGAAGCATTCGAATCCATAGTAAAAACGAGAAAACCTAGTAACTTACAAACAGATCAAGGTAAAGAGTTTTATAATAAAGAATTTAGGAAGTTAATGGATGAAAATAAGATTAATCACTACTCAACCTATAGTGGTAAAAAAGCTTCTGTTGTTGAGAGATTTAATAGAACACTTAAACAAAACATGTGGAAAAGGTTCACAACACAAGGAAATTATAAATGGATAGAGATATTACCAACACTGACCTATAGAAGTTAATAAGAAGAATGAGCGAACAATATTGGAAAAAGTGTATAAAAAAGAATATAAGCGTGTTAAGCCCAAATACAAATTAGGTGATCATGTTCGTATAAGTAAATCGAAAGGGTTATTTGAGAAAGGATATACACCTAATTGGTCAACAGAAGTATTTGTTATTAGTGAAGTTATTCCATCTAATCCACCTACATATAGAATTAAAGATTTATAAGAAGAGGATGTGCAAGGTAGATTTTACGAACCAGAACTATTAAAGACGAAACATAAAGATGAATACTTGGTGGAGAAAGTGTTGAGAAAGAAAGGTGATAAAGTATACGTTAAATGGCTAGGTTTTGATGATTCACATAATAGTTGGATAGATAAGAGTAATGTTGTAGTGTAAATATATAATGTCTTTTATGGTTATTATTCCATAAAAGAATAGTTTAAGAATACATTGAACAGGCGATGGAGGGCGATTCTACCAACCGCTCATTTGTGTGGGTAAAAACTGCAAAAATGATTAAATCAACATTTTTATATAATAAAATATGAGTACTATGGATAATTCGTGTAGTTTAAATGATATTTGTTATGAACAGATTAAGGGTAATTATTGGTATGGTATTTTTGGTGATTTTAAATTGATTATAGATAAGAGTACAGGATACTTTAACGCTACTAAGTTATGCCAAGATGGAGGAAAGAAATTTTATAAATGGTTAGAAAATAAACAATCTAAAGAGTTAATAAAAAAATTAGAAGAAAAGTATCAGTCTAAAAAAATATATTACATGATTTTAGGAGGAGGACAAAGGATAATCACGGGTACATATGTTCTTCCAGACTTGTTCCAAGAAATAAAAAGATGGTCTCGATTAAAAAAAGATAATGATAAGTCAGGTTTTGTTTATATAGCAACTACCAAACAGCACCAAGAGAAGAATATATATAAAGTGGATTATACAAAAAACCTTGAACAACGCCTAGGTCAGTTTAATGAGTTTAGACTTGACTTCGAGCTATTTCATTATGAAGAAACGTATAAGACAAATGATGCTAAAAAGTTAGAGTCACTTGTACATAAACAATTAGATGAATTTAAATATAAAGGTGAATTTTTCAAGTGTGAACTCAACACGATCAAAGAAGTTATAGAAGAAATTCAAGATGATGAAGTAATCGAAAAATTAAAAGGATTGGAGTTAAAAGATGAATAGGTGTAAAAAGGTAAAGGCAATGAGTTTTGGACGCCACTATCAGAAGAAGAATTGATTAAAGAAATTGATTGTTTATATGATAGGTTATTATCTGATAATTAAGGTTAATATTAAATAACTAAAGTTACAACTTTTATGATATAATCATAAAAGATAATTAAGGTTAATATTAGATAATTAAGGTTACAACTTTTATGATATAATAGTCATAAAAGGTAATTAGTTAAACATTAAACAAACCATCTTCTGTAACATTGAACGCTAAATTCAATATACTACCTAAATCGGGATTATTATGATATTTTCTTATTATAACTCTCCAATTTACGTAATGTCTAAATAAATATATAAACTCTATAGAGAGGCGTTGAAAAATTGAAATGTTATGCCAATGAACTCTGTCTTTAAACTCTGCAATAAATCCTTCTGTTAAATTTTGAAACAATGAAATTATTTCCCAATCTACTTTGTCAGCGTAATCTCTTATAAGGTTTTCTGATAATTGTTGAGTTCCAGATAAGCGCCACCAAGAAACTTTATCTGCATGTTTTCGTATAAAGGCTTCAGAGAGTTTGCTTCCATAAGATATAGCATCAAAATCAACTTTATCTATAAACTCATTAATAAATTCTTCAGATAGCTTTTGGTTATACGATACTTCTTTCCAATCAACTCTATCTGCAAATTCTCTTATAAAGTCTTCTGATAAGTTTTGGCTTCCTGAAATAATCTCCCAATCAACTTTATCAGCTAATTCTCTTATAAACTCTTCCGATAACTTTTTCCATAAACATATTTCGCTCAAATTAACTTTCTGCAGATATTTGCGTATGAAATCTTCTGTAATGTGATCATAGTTATATTCCTCCTCATAATCATTATAACCTATAGATAACCATTGTTCATTAGTCAGTGAATCTAATATCTCATCAGACAAATTCATAACATTTGCATAGAGAATGTTTTGTATAAGAAATGAGTTGTTTTCTTTAGTGGCTTTCTTGAACAAATGATCTAACATACCTATGGATACGCTAAAATTTATTTTGTCTTCATCATTATAACCACCAATATCTAAATATTTACATACACAATCAAATATAGGTTTGTAAGATAATATTTCCTTAGCACTAGTCATGTTTGTTTTTTATTCTTAGATTTTTAAATTTATTTCATTTTTGTTGGTTTTCTATATAACAAATATGGAGAAAGAATTTGATTTATTACATGATGGACTTAAACTTATTCATCATGATCTTAAACTCTTAGCAGCACTAGTAGAGAAGCAAATACTGTTAAAGGAAAAAGAGTTATTAGTAATGCAACAAAAAACATCTGATTTGAATAGTGATGATGAATATAAATATGGTAGTGATGATTATGATGATGATGATGATGAGTAAGTTTACAAAAATGATTTAATTTTAATATATGTATATGTGACTTTGATGGGTTATTCTCATCAAAGTCGTGTTCTAATACAACGCGTGATATGTAGACAATGGCAGGAGTGTACAATGTTAAGCGTTGTATTAGGATATATGGAACTAAAATAGTACAAAAATGAAGTAAAAAATTTTGGTGTAAGTAAAAATTGAATAGTAGAATTTTCTATATAATAAATAAGATGAGTGATTATAATAGATTTACTGTAGTAGAGTTAAGACGACAATGTAAAGAAAAGGGAATCAAAAGATATTCCCGATTAAGAAAAGCAGAACTAATAAACCTTCTTAAACAATATGATGATGAGCAAAGCAGAAGACAGATTAGAGATATATTCCCATTTAAAGAAGAAGTAATTGAAGAACCGAAGCCAACACGTATACCCATAAAAGTAGAATTAGAAGAAACAGCATTCAAGAAGCGTTTACAAACTATTAAAGTTGAAAACATAGGTGGATATAAAGACCCAATAAAATTTTTAGATACAAGTGGAAGAGTTGCTATTAACAAAATCAAAGAGGAATTAAAATTTCATCCAGTTAAAGTAAACCTTGTTCTCATTTGTGATTATATAAAAGATAAAGAAATACAAGAACGCAATTTCAAAACATCAAACGAGAGAATATTAGAATCAACTGACTTAAGTGAATATATATCTTATGCAAAACAAAAACTTAGAAGAGAAATGGAAGAATTTCAAGGCCGAGGATCAGGATGGACATTACATCAAATTAAACACCTAGAAATCAGATTAAACAAGTATGTACCATTAAGAGCTTCTTCATATATTGAACTTCCTAAACCAATTAAAGATAAGAAAGCGGTAATGAATATTCAAAATAAAGATAATAAATGTTTCTTATATTCTATTGCAAGTTATTTAAAACCTATTGATAAAACCGTTTCAAAAAATCCTCAAAGACCCTCTCATTATAAACAACTTGTTAATGAATTACAAAAGAAATATTGTGATGGTATTGAGTTTCCTGTACAGTTAAAAGATATAGTTAAATTTGAAAAAAGAAGTAATATCTCCATCAATGTTTACAGCTATGACAAGAACTATAATGTATATCCACTTCAAATCACAAAAAATAAGCAGGAAACTCATATCAATTTATTATATGTAAAAGATGAAAAAAACAGTCATTTTTGTTTGATAAAAGACCTATCACGATTAATAAGAAGTCAAGTGACAAAACATACTGAGAAGTTATACTTTTGTGATAGATGTTTAACAAGACACTTTAGAAATGAGAAGCAGTTGCAAAAACATGAATTAGATTGTAAAGAGCATGAGGCTGTTAGAATAGAACTTCCTAAACCATATGACAATCAAATAAAGTTTCAAAACTATAATCGATCATTATGAGTTCCATTTACGATAATAGCTGACTTTGAATGTATCTTATGTAAGTTAAAAATAGAGCATAATTGTAGTAAAACATTAAAATATCAAAAGCATAAGCCAATGAGTTTTTGTTACTATGTCAAATATTCAAATGGGGACTATAAAGCTCCTGTTAGTTATATAGGTCCAGATGCTGCGAAAGTATTTATTGAAATGTTACAAAAAGAAGCAATAGCAATTATGGAAATATATAAAAGGGTAGTTGATATGATCCCGCTTAGTGACGAGGAAATAGAAGTTTATAACAATTCAGATACTTGCCATATATGTGAGAAAAACTTCAATGACTTGCTGTTGAGAAAAAAATAAATATACTGAAGAAGAAAATACAGTTCTACAAGGATAAAGATGATATGAGTGAAAAAATAGAAGAATGGAAGCATGACTTAAAAAAGTGTTTGTATAAGATAAATAAAAATAAAGCAAAAGTAAGAGATCATGATCATTTAACTGGAAAGTTTAGAGGTGCAGCTCACAGTTATTGCAATTTAAACTATAAAAATCCCAACTTTGTTCCTGTATTTCTTCACAACTTAACTGGTTATGATACGCATTTGTTTATTAGGGAGTTAGCTTATGATACACAGAAAATTAAACTGATCGCTAATAATGAGGAAAGGTACATAACATACGAAAAATATGTAAAAGCAGGACCAAAAAAAGATGGAATAAATTTAAGATTTGTTGATTCATTTAGATTTATGTCAAAGAGTTTAGCAGAGTTAACAAAGAATCTAAAGCCAGAGCAATTTCGAGAAACATTGAAGTTTTTTCCAATTGATAAGCTTGATCTAGTTACTACAAAAGGCGATTATCCATATGACTTTTATGATTCATTTGAAAAATTGAAAGAACCTGTTCCATTATCTCCAGATAAATTTACAAACAGATTAACAGGAGAAAAAATGAGTCCTGAACGTCATAAGCTTCATGTACGAGTTTGTAAAGAATTCGATCTGAAAATAGGGGAAGATTTAACTGAACATTATAACAAAACAGATGTCCTTCAATTAACAGATATATTTGAAAACTTTAGAGATGTGTGTTTAAAGGCATATGGATTAGATCCTGCTTGGTATTATACAGCACCAGGTCTATCGTGGGATGCAATGTTAAAGATGACTAAAATTAACTTAGAAATGTTAACTGATTATGATAAAATACTAATGTTAGAAAAGGGTATACGAGGAGGAATCTCACAATGCAGTAAAAGATATGTAAAAGCTAACAACAAATATATGCAAGATTATAATAAGGATGAGTGTTCAACATACCTAGCATATTTAGACGCAAACAACTTATATGGATGGGCTATGAGTCAATACATGCCTTATAAAGACTTTAAGTGGGTTAAACCTTACATAGATATAAAGAACATTCCAGATGATTCAGAAACTGGCTACATATTAGAAGTAGATTTAGAATATCCAAAGCATTTACATAACAAGCATTCTGATTTACCATTAGCTCCAGAGAACATGTGTCCACCCGGCTCAAAACAATCGAAATTATTAACAACGCTTTACAATAAGGAAAGATATGTAATTCACTATAGAAACTTAAAACTTTATATGTCACTTGGAATGAGATTGAAGAAAGTGCATAGAATATTAGAATTCAAACAATCAGACTGGTTAAAGAAATACATTGATTTAAATACAAATATGAGAACGCAAGCTAAAAACAAGTTTGAAGAAGATTTTTATAAACTCATGAATAACTCGGTATTTGGAAAAACAATGGAAAATATTAGAAAGAGGCAGCCCATACAATTAGAATGTGATCCTAAGAGGGTAGAAGCATTAATTGCTAAACCTAACTTTGATTACAGAACAATATTTAGTGAGAACTTGTGTGCTATACATATGAAAAAAGAGCGATTAACATTTAATAAGCCAATATATGTTGGTATGAGTGTGTTAGAACTATCAAAACTGTTAATGTATGATTTTCATTATAACACGATGAAGCCGAAATATGGAAACAATATAGATTTATGTTATATGGATACTGATAGCTTTATATATGAGATTGAGACTGAAGACTTTTATAAAGATATAGCAGAAATAGTTGACCAGTTTGATACGAGTGAATACAAGGAAAATAATATATATGGACTACCACTAATAAACAAAAAAGTAATAGGTAAGATGAAAGATGAGAATAAAGGTAAGATAATGACAGAGTTTATTCGATTGAGATCAAAGATGTATGCTTATAGAGTAGAAAATAAAGAAGAGAAAAAAGCTAAAGGAGTAACTAAATGTGTAGTTGCCAAGGAGTTGCAGTTTGATGATTATAAAGAAAGCTTATTTAAAAATGTTAAAACGTATAAGGATATAAACCTCATTAGAAGTTATAAGCACGATATATATAGTATAACCGTTCATAAGCTAGCATTAGATTCTTCAGATGATAAAAGATACATATTAAGAGATGGTGTAAATACATTAGCTTGGGGGCATTATAAGATAGAAGAGGAGTAGTTGTAATTTTAG
Source organism: Thermobia domestica (assembly GCF_964235325.1). Lineage (NCBI taxonomy): Eukaryota > Metazoa > Arthropoda > Insecta > Zygentoma > Lepismatidae > Thermobia > Thermobia domestica. Next base: position 272,119,047 of record NC_137454.1, on the reverse strand, counting down.
TTATAAGTTTTAGATGTAAGGTAGTTATAAGTTTTTTTAGATGTAAGTTTTTATGATTTTTAAATGTCATAAAAGCATATTCAATCTCACTTTGGGGTAATCCCTCTGTGTTAAAGTACAATGGTTAGTGGTGGCTTCATAATTTTTTTTTTGATAGTTAGGGGCTAAGGGGGAAAGTGGGGTAGAACATACATATGTACCCTACTGTTTCAGTCCAGTGATGACTAAATGCAAGACCAAGACCAAGACCCGGGCAGTCTTGGTCTTGGTCTTGCACATCCAGTCTTGGTCTTGGTCATGCACTAGAACAGTTGGTTTTGCACACCCAGTCTTTATCTTGATTTTGGTCTTGCTTGAATTCTTGCAAGTCTTGCTTTTAAGAAATGTTATACTTTTCATAGGTAAAATTTACTCTGGATATAAGGGATAATAAATTCTACAATATTATCGGAAATATGATGCATGCTTCTAAATGTAATATAGTTTACTTCACGATCGAACTCGCAATAGAATCAAGGTCATACAAGAATGAATCTGTTTTTACCTTTTCTATAATCTAAGATTATATTTCAAATTGCGTAATTGTTGAGTAATGGAAACTGTTCAGTGGCATTTATAATGCTTTACATTTTCTGTACGTAAATAAGTATACAGATTTTTTAATTCCAAAATTGTTGGAATATTCAATTTTTTCTCTGTTTTTATGTAGTCAAAATAACACTAATTTAAAATACATTGTTCTCATAGATGCACTGAGTTTACTTTAGTGTAGGTATGATGATAGTGTACAACATAGAGGATGATCTTTATTTTTTAATGGATGTCCTCGCTTCACTACTTATAAATCACGACATTTCATAATTTTTATATATTTTTTAAGAGATCCAATACTCCATTGATTCCCAAACTGGGAATGCTGCCCCTGAGATGCATGAAAGGAAATAGAGACTGCATGGATTACTGAAATACCATGAACTGCAAAATTATTTTTACACTCTAAGCGTCATATTTTCTTTCTTTCCGAGCACGATTAGCCAATCTTCGTATTGAACAAACTTCCAATTAAATATCGAGATTTTGTTTTACCGATTCCAATATGTATTCTATGGGATAGAAACATGGACATTACGAAAAGCGATGAAAAAATGGAGACTTTCGAAACGTGGGCATGGAGAAAAAAGAATTAGTTGGGTTGAAGGGAAAACGAAAGAGAACGTGATAGAAATATTAGCAGTAAGAGAGAAAAGAAGAATTCTAGATGTAATTAAGAGGGGAAGAGGAACTGGTTGGAACCTTGGCTGAGGAGGAACTGTATTATGAGGGATGTGCTAGTGGGTGTGGTGGAAGAAAAGAGAGGGAGGGGCGAAGAAGACTGTAGTTGAAGGAGGGTACTAAAACAGAAAATTGCTACCTCAAGATAAAGAGGCTAGCTGAGGACCACCGTACATCAATGCTTTTCAGTTGCAGCAAGTGACCTGCCAATAATGGCAGATTAGGTATGATGATGATATGTTTAGCAATATTGGCCAAAAAAGGTAGTGAAAAAATAAAAATAATAATTATTATTATCAAACTTCTTAATATGTTATAGTAATTTGTGTGAAAACTGACGACTCACCTGTCTATTTCTTTTGTGTAAACTTAGTTTATATAAATACTTTTGGCCAATGGCGTATTTAGGGGGCTATCGGACTCAAGGCTCCGAAATAAATTGTTTATATGCACAGTTTCATTAAAATTTGTTAAAAAAAACTGTCATTTCTTCTTCACGTGTCGTGCATATCAACCCAAAATAAAATCCTACATAAGCCACTGTTTTGAAATATATTAATAATACAAAATAATGGCATCAAACTCCAAGTTATTTGAAATAACTGTACAAAACACCCTTACTTGTAAATATGAGTTATTTATTATTGTATAATGTTATATCTCTCAATCCTCAATGTGCCGTATATCTAAGGAGGCTAAAAGTTATAAACAATTATTCAACATACAAGCATCCGTCCATGAAATTAAACTTGCGGTCACATGCACTAAGTTTTTTCAATGTTATGAAAATGTTATTTCGATATTAATTTTATGAGCACACATTAAAAATTTCCAACTGATGCTTGAGCCTAGGATCCAAGACCATACCCATGTAGTCGGCACCTATGGTGTACGAATTACCAATGTTAAATAGTACATTTCTCTTTAGTTTTGGAAGAACACCACTATGTTTTGAAATGAAATGAAATATCTAGTTTAAGAGGACTCCATACCTCCACAAAAACGCTCAGAGCAGAGAAAAGTCCACAGTTCTATCTTGAGTCGTAAGTGAGAAAAATGTTCAAAACGGAAACTGCTCTGCGCGTTTTTGTGGAGGTATGGAGTCCTGTTAAACTAGATATTTCATTTCATATTCTTCACAAAATATGTCGGCACAAATCCTTCAGAATAAAAATTTCAAAACTATCATCCTTAATCAGTAAATTTGGTATAAAAGTATAGAAAAATGTAATTTTGATATGCAATTATCTCCAGAACCCTACATACTAATAGAAAACTGTTTTGAATGAATTGTGCATTGATCATTGCACTTGACATTCCCACTGTAACTTCCAAAGTCAGTTTCAATATATTGATACTGTACGTGGAAAAAGGAATCCTTGTAACAGGTTAAAGTTTCTCTACACTGTAGCGATATCTTGTGCTTAAAGTTCGACACTGCCTAAGCCCCACCCACAGTAGAATCCGGAGGGATACAATAAAGTAGTTCTCGAGGGAAGATCCGCAAGCGACATCTACTGGCAAAGAAAAGCCAGGTGTAATATTTTATGACGTGTGCATTTCAAGAGTTCATTGAAGTCCCCAACATGAAGCCAAGGAAGAAAGTAGAATGTATCTACATGAGCGCAGAAGCAAGGAAAAATAAGAAAGAAAGAGCTCATTCTGCAACAATGGAGACGAGAGAACATGCAAGGGTAATATTGTGTATATACAGTGCGTTGCACGAATAACACTAAGGTCCACCTCCTGAAGAAATGAAGGCAGATAGAACATGAAACCTTTTGGAACCTTCAAGGGACATAAAAGGCAACATTATGCTGGGAAGGAGAATCCCCCACAATGGTGGCTAAAGGGGGTTACTGGGGGTAACTCAAAAATTTTAAATAGCAACCCTCATCGTGTGGTACCTCGTTTGAAAGGTATTCACGAGTAATGACCACTTGTGAAAATTGTAAGTCGCTAGCATGTCCGTAGCCAACATGGCGGCCATTCGTAAAGGACGGTCGAAGTGCGTTCAACGAATAACACTAAAGCTTGTCTCCAGAAGAAACGAAGGCAGATAGAAACATGAAACCGTTTGGAACCTTCAAGGGACATAAAAGGCAACATTATGCTGAGAAGGAGAATCCCCCAGAAGGGGGGCTAAAGGGGGTTACTGGGGGTAACTCAAAAATTTTGAATAGCAACCTCCATCGTGTGGTACCTCGCTGGAAAAGTAATCGCGTATAGAGACCAGACCGTGTCCACAACAAACTCTAAAGTGTAACGTAGGTCTAGTTCGGAACGAATGCACAATACACATACCACACAACTAACACTGTAACAGTATTGCAAATACAAAACTTGCAAATTGAACTGAAACCGATAGAAAAGAGAGTACCATAATATTATTAAAAAATCTGAACACTCCGAGGCTCGAACCCCGGACTGCACGTGTACTGAACCAACACTTTACCATTGCGCTACTGTCGAACTGCTACTCTTACGGACGAGGAGATGTAGTTCATGACGACGAGTTGCCCGTGGCGACGCTTTGGTGTTGGACACACGTACTTTAGCAAAGCTACTCTGTTAACTCGTGCACCACTATCAGATGTGCTTTTCCGACCAACAGTGCGCTACATTACAACCCGGAACAGTAGGTCTGAAGGACGTAGACGTGTGTTTGTGCTGGTGCGTTTGACCATCCTACATTGCATACATAATGTGGTCTCTTGAACAGAGAATTGAATTGTGTTACTCTTTGGTGCTACGAATCGTTCGTATAGTGCAACAGCACAGTTGTTCAATGAACAAAATGTGCGCAACCCAATCAGTTTTTCTTCTGTAAGCCATTTATTAATCAAATTCTTTACGACAGGCAGTGTGACCAATGCCCCAAAGCCTCGAAACCCTAGTGTTGCTACGGAAGAAAAACAGATACAAGTGTTGGCGGAGCTGAATGTGCATCCTCAACAATCCATAACAACTGTGGCTCAAACGTGTGGTGTGTCACGCACAACGACATACAGAATCTTAAAAAAGCATACCTTCCATCCATACAAACTACATATGGTCCAGGAGTTAAATGAACATGATCCCGATATGCGTATCGAGTTTTGTGAGCAGATGTGAGAGGCATTGGCACGTGGGACCATTGTGCTGACAAACGTGTGTTTCAGTGATGAGAGTACGTTCTACTTGAATGGCAAGGCATAACTGCCGATATTGTGTGACACAAACCCTCATGTATTTCGTGAAGGCAACACTCAACACCCAGAGTCGCAGAATGTCTGGGCGGGTATCTTAGGTAATCACATAATCGGACCTCTCTTCATCGATGGAATATTAACGGGTGAGAAGTACCTAGCGCTGCTGCAAGACTTTATTGAACCGTTGATTGTCGAGGCAATGGAAGAGAATCCGCAAGAATTTGGAGAGATTCCGCCCGTTTTTCAGCATGACGGCTGTCCTGCCCATTTTCACCGCCTTGTGCGTGACTATTTAGATAGTGAGTTTCCGCGACGATGGATTGGTCGTCGTGGCACCATTGAATGGCCAGTCCGTTCGCCAGACGTTACTGCACCCGACTTTTTTCTCTGGGGCTATTTGAAGACTATATTGTTCCGCACGCAGCCGAACAGCATTGCGGAGTTGCGCCAACGCATAGTTGATGCCTGTCATTCTATACCGGTAATGACTTTTACCCGTGTTCGAGAGGAGTTCGTCCAACGTTTACATTACTGCCAGGAAGTGGGCGGTGCACACTTCGAGCATCTCCTGCATTAATGAGGTATGTCCCAAATCATACTATGTTACTCTCTGCTTACAGGTTTGCAATGTTTCTTCGATCATAGTTTACGGATGGCCGCCATGTTGGCTACGGACATGCTAGCGACTTACAATTTTCACAAGTGGTCTTTACTCGTGATTACCTTTCAAACGAGGTGCCACACGATGGGGGTTGCTATTTAAAATTTTTGAGTTACCCCCAGTAACCCCTTTTAGCCCCCATTGTGGGGGATTCTCCTTCTCAGCATAATGTTGCCTTTTATGTCCCTTGAAGGTTCCAAAAGGTTTCATGTTTCTATCTGCCTTCGTTTCTTCAGGAGGTGGACCTTAGTGTTATTCGTGGAACGCACTGTATATTCTAATAATATATTTCTTCTATAAATCTATTCGAATATATATATATATATATATATATATATATATATATATATATATATATATATATATATATTCTAATTATATTCATCTACTGACATTCGTTTCTTCCCAGTAAGGTTCTTCTGTATTCAGATAAAAATTGCATCTCACAGAAGCTTGAAACAAAAATTAATTTTCAAAGAGCTTCGTCTCGTTCTGATGGCAACACTGTCGAAGCAATAGCCATGGATGTTGCCAGATTCGTGATCCCAAATTCTCCGTTCGAAGCACGGGCGTCACATCTCCCCCCAATATTTGTAAAACAATTTTCAGCTTCTCCCCCCCCCCAACAAGATTTCAAGTACATTAGGTCAACTATGATTCAAAAGAGGCACAAACAACTATGTAGCAGTTTGCTACGTTCACAAAACAACATTGGACAAAGTGGACATGGAAAAAGTAGCATAAAAGTTTGTTTTCAATTGTGAAAAAAGGTAGTAAGTTGTTGGCCCTATAAAGGCGAAGGTGGAATAAACTGTAAAGTTACTGTTTTGTTTAGATGGTAGGCAGCAAAGCGAGTTTCGTTTAGATAAAGTAAACAATTTTCAACTATTTTTGCAACTATACACTAGCTGAACCTGCGCTCTCTAAACAGCACATCATTCACATATGAGCATGAATCTCCTTGTTATCCCTCACAACATCTGTACAAGTCCCTTTACAGATACAGGGAAGAACGTCTTGATAAAAATAAGCAAGGGGTACGATAAAGAGGGGATTTTTTCAATATCTGGCACCGTTCGCAAAATTTGAGCCTACTTCCAGTTGGAAAAATCAAATAAAATATTTAGCCTATGTTTTACGTCCCGCGGTTATGACCGTTAGGCTAAAGGACACGGTGATTATGAGTAATGAATGAAATGTTCGAATGAAGAAAGTGCGAGGAAGCGGAAAACCCACTCCGACAAAACCCACACACGCGGTGTTTGTCCACCACAAAGCTTATTTGGCGCGAGCTGGGATCGAACCAACGACTTCGTGCACCAGAGGTGAACGCTCTACCACTGAGCTACTTCCAGTTGGAGTTTCTAATTCATGTATGATCAGTGTTTTCTTCCTTCTTCCATACACATACAATTAATTATAATGTCAGTGATACATGGTGTTCATTGGGCAAAAAGCTATAACAGCCACGTTTCTTAAATATTCAATTAGAACTGGACAATCTACACAAAATTTTTAATCGACCAGCCAAACTGCACATTTCTAGCAGTTGTGGGTTTGGAGGTCTCATTGTCAAAAAGATAAACAATATAAAATTCTCTTGACCACAAACATAAAAGCCTCATATAACATTTTAATATATAGGTTGTTAAGCCGTATTTACATTAGTTATAGGCTTGTAGGCCTAAAACTTGTTCTCGAAACTTTATTATTTCTGAGTATTGATTTCACACCAGTTCGTATCATTGATATTACTGAACTAAATTTGTTAAACAAGGTTGTTCTTTCTGTTTGAATTAACAAACAAACTGTAAAGTATGTTATGTGTGTTTTTAGTAGCCCATTTTCCAAAAAGAGAAGAAAGAAAGAAAAGAAAAGAAAGGAAAAGAAAACTGTCAAAGGTTAAAATAGAACAAAAATTTTAAGTTTTTGTTTGCTTTTTGAGTCATAATTGCTTTAAAATGCAATGTACTAAGATTTTTTTTTTAATTTTCTGGGAATTGATACCGGACCCCAGCTTTCCTGGAGGGTACTCTATACTTCAGTCAGCCTGGTAGTCTGTCTTAGCCAGAGTTTATGCTGCTAACGCCAATGGTTCGTAGACGTGAAACTTCACATCAGTATTTCTCGCCGAATGAAGAAATTGCACAAACATATGTAATGTGAGCTGCTTGCTTCAAAATACAGATGATAAAGTTCTTTTTAATTCGAACTCCAACGGGCTACAAAGAAACTTCGAATTAACCAGAATACAGAAAGTTACAGACATCAATATAATAATACATAGTTTTATACCTAACACTGTATTAATATGCAGTCTATTCTACCTTTCACCTTCAAACTATTATGCTTTATTCATACCCCATCAAGTAACAGTATAGCGATTCCATTAGCACGCGAAATATCTAGCACTCATCTTTCACTTTTATCCTTCTGTTCATTGACCTTGCTTTGTCCCTGTCCTGTAGGTAGAGTTATAGTATGACGGCATATGAAGGAAGTTGAGGATCCACCCATGATTTTCGTCTCACACATGAATAGAGAGAGAGAGGGGGGGGGATGAGAAAGTGAAGAGTCTCAAAGCAAAACACGAGCACATTCATCGAAGAAAATGTGCATTTCAGTGATGGAAACAATTTCTCGCTTACTGCTTATTTTGAAGGAAACTTCACGCATTCCCACCACTGTTATAAATATACTGGTACACTTGGACATGCTATTTTATTACGAAACGTCTAGCCTGCGACTCAGTGATCTGTATAGAACTAGTCCCTTCACATTCCTTTCTTCTGGAGATCACACATACACGTAACGAGTGAAAGTATGTAAAATTAGAAATGAGATGATGGGAGTATTACTAGACTAATCATTGAGTCGCCAACCCACAGGCAAGACGTTTAATAATAATAATAATAATAATAATAATAATAATAATAATAATAATCTATATATATAAAAGAGAACGCACAAAATCCTTTGTCCGCTCATCACGCTAATACGGCTGAACCGATTTCTTTCATTTTTGGGGGGTTGTTAGGATTTGGACCCTAGATGGTTTTTATCATATCACTTTAATTTTCAATTACCAGTGTCTTGAGATAATTGACCAATCAGGTGTCCATACGTACAAAAAATCCTTTGTACGCTCATCACGCTAATACGGCTGAACCGATTTCTTTCATTTTTGGGGGGTTGTTAGGATGTGGACCCTAGATGGTTTTTATCATATCACTTTAATTTTCAATTACCAGTGTCTTGAGATAATTGACCATTCAGGTGTCCATACGTAGAAATCCTTTGTTATTAGTTCATCATAGGTATAAAAATAAACGTATTTATATGCAACCCGCATGACCCTGTGACTCGGCGGGTTAACATAACTGACAGGCGCTATAAATCACTTGAAAGCGAAAAAGTAAAAATTATCTAAGTAACAAAGTTTATTGCGTTCCGGGATGACCGCAGCGAAGCGGGGCGGGTTGGGGTGACCGCAGCGAAGCGGGGCGGGTTAACATAAATGACAGGCGATATAATGTTAACATTAGTGCAATCTTCTATGGTTTTTATCATATCACTTGAAAGCGAAAAAGTAAAAATTATCTAAGTAACAAAGTTTATTGCGTTCCGGGGTGACCGCAGCGAAGCGGGGTGAACGCTGCTAGTAATAATAATAATTAATAATAACACTAGTCAACTTTTTTTCTGCCACATGAGAGAAAACACCTGATCTTAAAGGAACTTTGGCCGCTGAATTCCAATCTGCAATCCGTTTTTCTCTATCACGCACAGTTTTTCCGTGACAGAGGAATTTTCGGGAAATTTCCCCCCAAATTTCCCTTTTTCTTCATTTTTGTACCTCTAGCTCGGGTACCCTTAGGCATATAAACATACAGATTATATTCTAGATTAGCTTGATTTATACGTAGTAAACCCTGTAAGTTTCATCTGAGTCGCATCATTCTTCATTGAGAAATAAATATATTTCTATAAATATATGCTATGTGTACTGTCCATTTTACCATATACAATAGGTGCAGAAAAATCACATGTAACTTCCACGGGAATTACAATATAAGCAAGGTTTATACTTCAGTGGATTTGTAATGAAACATACTTTACAATGATGTACACACCATGTCCGCCATTTTTATAAGAGGGAAATTCTAGAGGGATTTTTCGTGAAATTCCCTAAAAAGGTAGATTTTTTTGTCTCATGTCACTGTTCATATAGTGATACAGAAGCGGGAATTACGCCAGAATATAGATTTATATCAATTGAATAAATCAATAGCTCACTAGTAAACAAGGTTTTTGCCACATGAAAGAAAACATTTGATCCTAAAGGAACTTTGGTCGCTGAATTCGTTGAATTCGTTGAAAGTGCAATCCGTTTTTCTTCATCACCCACAGTTTTTGCATGACAAGGGGAGGGGGCTGAGAAATTCCCTCAAAATATACCTTTTTTTCCAAATTTTCGTAACACTGGCCCTTGAAATATAAATACAAAAATGACACCATATAAAACTTTGATTTATACTTAAGAAACCTCGCAAGTTTCAGAACAATCGCATTATTATTTCTAGAGAAATAAATGTAGATGCATGTATGTTGTTTGTACTACTTATTTTAAGACGTGATGTTGCGTTCTTTGCACCGAAAGAAAAAAACACAATTTCATTTACCCATACAGGCACAAATACAAAAAATGAGAGTATACGACATGGAGTAAGAAGTCTGTGGTTTTTTACCACCTGGCATGTGATTGCATTGATACAGCTGTACAACAACACGTGTTTAGCTGATGCAATAAAGCTGCGCAAAATCGGACTCTACTGATAAATTGTCAGGTCCATGGCAAATAGATAAGGAAGTGTTGTATAACTGCATGCATATTGTAGGTTTAGTTTTAATTTGGATTTACCTGTGACAAGTGGTCGTAAGTGCGTGTGCGTGTTTGTTTTCTTTCTCCGCTATGAAGAGATCGCGGCGTGCGTGTATAAACTCACCGAACACTTTCTGTTACGTGTGTGGAAAATATACTCTGAAAAGTCAGCGCCGTGCATTAACAGAAACGTTAAAACAAGCTTATTATAGCTATTTTAGGTGTCATGTGTGTGATCAAGACAAAGTGTGGGCTCCCCATGTGTGCTGTGTAACATGCTATTCTACTCTTATTAAGTGGAAAAGTGGCGATAAAACTCGAGCTATGCCTTTTGCGGTGCCAATGGTCTGGCGAGAACCAACCAGTCATGCTGAAGACTGTTATTTCTGTCTAACAAAAATTTGGGGGAATTCTAAACGAACAAAATCTAATATTGAGTACCCAAATGTGGCATCCGTTCTAAACCCCATACCACTCCCAATACCTGATCCTTATGCACAGTCAGAAGAATCTTCTCCAGCAGAAGAGCAAATAGATGAGTTGCCCGAACCATCAACTTCCTTTGATCCAAACTATAGCCCAACAAAAACACACCTCTTCTTGTTAACCAGTCCGGACATAATGACTTAGTGAGGGATCTAAATCTGAGTAAGCAACAAGCTGAGTTGCTCGGATCGAGATTTCAAGAATGGAATTTACTGGCTCCTACCACGAGAATTTCAATTTTCAGACAAGGGGAACGATTAAATCAGGACATTCAAAAAATGGAGCAACGTTATCAAGGTAAATGGGATCCTCGAATGATGGGCGACTACTGCTGGTTTTTAGTTAGAGAAAGTGACTGGCACTACAAAAGGAAGAATTAATCGTAAGTACAAATGTTCTATTTTCATACTTTGTAAAGCAGTTGTGCATTTGATCCATTGTGAGATATTGATATTTGTTTTTGAAGGTCAATATTAATTTTTTGTTTACTATCTTGAATAACGTTGAAAAGGCGTGGAAACTAAGAATTTCGTTGTATACTTTTGGAGTTAAAGGTCAGTTTTTCAATAGGATTAATCTGGCGCAATTCCCGTTTCTGTATCACTATATGAACAGTGACATGAGACAAAAAATCTACTTTTTTAGAGAATTTCCCGAAAAATCCCTCTAGAATTTCCCTCTTATAAAAATGGCGGACATGGTGTATACATCATTGTAAAGTATGTTTCATTACAAATCCAATGAAGTATAAACCTTGCTTATATTGTAATTCCCGTGGAAGTTACATGTGATTTTTCTGCACCTATTGTATATGGTAAAATGGACAGTACACATAGCATATATTTATAGAAATATATGTATTTCTCAAGAAGAATGATGCGACTCAGATGAAACTTACAGGGTTTACTAAGTATAAATCAAGCCAACCTAGAATATAATTTGTATGTTTATATGCCTAAGGGTACACGAGCTAGAGGTACAAAAATGAAGAAAAAGGGAAATTTGGGGGGAAATTTCCCGAAAATCCCTCTGTAACGGGAAAACTGTGCGTCATAGAGAAAAACGGATTGCAGATTCGAATTCAGCTTCCAAAGTTCCTTAAAGATCAGCATTCTTCTTTCATGTGGCAAAAACCTTGTTGACTAGTGTAATAATAATAATGATAAAAGTAGTATTAAGGTTCTGAGAATACAAGTCCTTGCGTTTCAGTCACTCAGCCATACTTCAAAGTGTATCAGGTCCAATATATGTGAAGGTTATTTGTCTATGTCCAAATTACCTTCATTGTTGCACCTTAAGGAAGCGTTTTCACATTCTCCCCTCGTCCGATTTTGTTCCCCACGAACTCCACTTGTGGTTTGACCTAATAAACAATTTGTAGAAGTCTCATTTGATGGATTCAAGCATTCCGAAGTCATCGTGAGATGTAACTAGATGGTCTAGCTGATCGAATATCAATGAAGAAAATTTTAATTTTTAAATAAACCTCGTATAAATGCACTTTTAAGAATTTTTCTCCCAGCAAACAGACGAATATGCATGTATGTGTGTGTGCGTCGCGTTTGCGACAGAAATCTTGGTGATCCTCTCGTCTCCCCAAATAAGGTGCTAAAATTCACCACAGAGAACAAACTTCTTCTTAAAAAATTCCTGCCTATGGGTTGTCATAGCTATTTTTAGCTTTGACATCACCAGGCTGCATTGAGGGCCTGTCCACTGCGTAGAAACGCGAGAAGACGGGGAGAAATATTAAGTTAGTCTAACAATTGTTCCTGGTGTAACAACAGCTTGTTACCATGCAGGCCGTTCTGGACGAGTAAAAACACATAACACTGCGTGTGTAATTGTATATTAGTTACGTTGTAAAGTACAGTGCCTTAACACAATAAAAGTGGGTTAATGATAATTAAAATGTAGCCTCTAGAAGAAAACTTGAAATCTTAAAACGTTTGCACGGGATTGTTAATTTTAAAATCGTCTTGACGATGACAAGCAGCAGAGCAGTGAAAAGCGTCCAACCCATTGGAAAGAAGATAGAATGATAGCAAGGGAATTCACCCTTAGCCTTCAGGACACCCCCCTGAAACCACCAAAAATGATTTTTCTTCAGCATCAAAGCGAATGAAAGTGACAGTGCGAAATTACGAAAAATAACGATGTAATGAAATACAACCGGTAACCCGCGACTACCGCGCCTTCCGCGATTGCAATACGAATAATTGGACCTAATGTTAAATTTCATTATCATGTTCAATCATTGAAATTAAAGTGCCAAATGTAAAGTAGTTTGTGTTTGTGCTGTTTTAATGTTGTTAATTAAAGTGAAAAGTGAAGTCTTGCGTATCCTATACGAAAATAATTACAATGGTATAAATTTACATTTTCTAATTTTAAGAAATAATCCAATTTACTTTCTTTTCAGCACAAATAATCAGTGCCTATGCAACGTAATAATTTTCACATTATTAAATTGTTTTAACAAAAGAGACACTGACCAAAGCTTAAAACTTTACTTTATTTTAAATTATAATTTGTAACTGTTTCGGATATTTAGCATATCCTTCTTCAGACACGATCGAAATTAATGAAAATACAGACATATATATAAATGTTGTTATAACAGAGTGTCTGAAGAAGGATATGCTAGATATCCGAAACAGTTACATTTTATAATTTAAAATAAAGTAAAGTTTTAAGCTTTGGTCAGTGTCTCTTTTGTTAAAACAATTAATCCAAAGCCATGAATAGTCTTACTATTAAATTGTATCGGCATTGAGAATACAATTAGAATCAACTTTTATGTCGATTTTCCAGAACGTTCCGACCCGAACTCTGAACCGTGTTGTCCAGTGGGTATATGGTCGGCTTTGGCAAAAGATCCAAATTGTTATCAAAATCTAAAGGAGACGCCCAAAAGATAAAGGATCGAATCCCGGACCGTAGTAAATGACCAAGCCCTCCTAGGGAACCGCAGGACACAAACCACTTACTGTCATAAAATGGCGCCCAATAGCACAGGAACGTATGGTAAAATTGCATAAAGGCGACGCTAATTGTATTTTTTATTGAGATAAATTGTAGTGCCTTTTTAGTGTTGTTTAATTTACTTGTTTTGGCATTAGCAATTTAATCATCATGGCCGTAAATAGAGAAATTATACCTGTTTTGCATGAAATGCGGAATATATGGAAGGGAAGAGAGTATTTAATAGTAGAAAGTCAGTTCAGATGTAGAGAACAACCATTTACATTGTTAGAAGTCGAAAAGACTTTAAAGGGAGATCAGGAAATATGTGTAATTCCTAAAAGAGCTAAACAGGAAATTGCAAAATTTCTTTTAAAAGGAAACATAAAATATATTGCTGAAATTGAAGATAAAATTGTTGTTAAAATGGATGAATTACGTAAATCTGATATTTATCGAAAAGTCAAAGATTTGTGTTTTTGAATCAGAATTTGTTTCTTTTTCGGATGTTAAACGTAAGTTGAAAGCTCATTATGAAAACTCACACATCGTACGTATTGCGAAAGAAAGCTGAAAGAATGTACAAAAGGCATATAAAGTATCACAATGTTAGTTGTAACAAAGATTCCAGTGATGATCGGAGGGCAAATTGTAAAACCGTACCACCAAAACGGGTTAGGTTTCCTGATTCTCCTGAAATTGTAACATTTGTGCATCCTTCTGTAAAAGTTGGTAATTTAGTAAATATTCGAAATTACGAAATTTGCAAAAGCAAAACAGTACCATTAAAAATAAAATTTGCTAAAAGTAAGTTAGAATTTGTTAAACGTGAGTTTGAAGGTATTTTATGGGATATTGCCCCTGTAGCCCAAAAAATATACGCACGAACAGTGAAAAATGAATATGTTGAAAGTTGTACTATTTTGCCATGTGTTAGTCTTCAGCCACCAGCTATTGTTTTAAATCAAGCCAACATTGAATTTCTTGACAATAAATTCGAACAGGTTGAAAAAATATTTGATTGTGAATTAAATGTAGGAAAAGAAATAATTCCTTCTGTTAGTCACGTTAGTGTTGAGTTGGACAATGCCAAAGAATTTGTTCTCCCTCTTTCAACTAGTGTTATTGTAGAAAGGAGCAAAGCAGAAAAAGAAAAAAGTAACGAGCGCAACCCAGCTGTTAAAAAGGTTTCTCGATCGCAACCCTTAACCATCGAGCTGGTCACGTCTACCGTAGCTGTATGTATGAATCAGCGGCCAGCTGCTTCCGCTATTGTTTGTTTTGTAAAGGAACGAAAAGCATTCATGGGTGCAATGCGTGCTTCAATACGAAAAGGTTTACGAAAGTAGTAATAAATTGCGTTGAAAATTAAGGCAAAAGTAGCCCATCACGCATCCTTGTAGTGTATTATGTTTGTTAAGGGAAAACTGCTTCTATGGCACCTTCTAGCCAATAAATTGGAATGTGTTCCCTTTCACAAAACTTGTTTATTTTTTGTGTCTCTTAGGGTTGTTGAAGTATGTCATGAACAGAGTAATTTTCTAAGCTGTGAATTGAAAGTCAAAGAAATACAGATAAAACAAATGAGATGCGTTACTTTGTGCGTAGTTATTTACACTCAAATTGTGTATTTAGAAGAGAGTAAAAATGGCTTTATGCCTTGTAGGCCTTGTGATAGTATCAAAAACTCAGTAACGTAGGAAAAGAAATTAAAACCTGTCAAGAAAATTTTAGTAGGTTACAAAATGTTGTTTGTCAAATTGTAAGGAAATATAATTTGCAAGTTCGTTGTAGCAAAAGGCACCGGCAACATAAAAAGAAAGTACATAAAGTCAGACGAAAATTAAAAAGAGTCAAACGTATGTTGTATTGTTCTTCTAAATTTTCCGAGTTTGTTCGTAAATGTTCTTTGAGAAATTAATGCCATAGTCAATGCAATGCTCAGACAAGTAGTCGTAAACGCAAAGTTGTTTTGTCGCACCATGGTAATCAATATTCTGCATGTATTTTTGAAAATGGTGTTCAAAATATCAAATCAAATCACATTAATCATTTGGAAATTTACAATGTAGTAAACGTGCTAGGTGCCGACCACGCACCACAGGTTGTTAACAAAAATCACAAACTTCTTCAGGAAGAATGAGGTAATTGTGTGAATAAACCTCTTACGTCTAAGCGATTTGAAAATGAATGTAATAGCAATGTTAAATGTCAATCACCAATTACTATTAGTGATGTGTCATCAGCTGATCGTGATGCAGTAACAAAGGCCAAGCACACAGATAAATGGAAAAACCTAGTGAAACGAAAAAGACAATCTATTGTTCAATCTGAATACAGTGAAATTGGTGTGCATAGAAAAATAGCGCAAAAGAAAAGTAATCGCAAGTCAAGCAGTAAAAAGTTAGTCAATTTCTTGTGTAATACAGTGATCATAATTATTGAGGAACCAATTTTGTGTTCTAAACTACTGCTTCTTAACGTAAACATAATTGGTGTAAACCACATAGTAGCTTATACATTCACATTAGTCGTTTATTGGCAAATGAAGTTTTTCGAAATTGTTTTTGTGTTCAAAAAACCTCGAGTAGGTGTAGGATAAACAAAAACTTAGTTGAGCCGGACTGCAAGTATTTTATGAAATCGACACTTGTAATGATTTTGGTAATTAAAAAAAATGTGTAAAAACACTTTGATATGTCCATCTATCAAATGGACGTTAGTAGGCGTTCGTGACCCACTATGTGACCTCCGGACGGCCGATGTCTTTCTATTGAAGAAGGAAAAATATGCCAAGTGACTTACCAAGGCACGAGATGAGGTTCCCTCCCATTTTTGGGTAACATTATATTTATGTAACGCCCGGCGTAGGCAGTTTTTGTATTATTCCCTTCTTGATTCTTTTAAATTTCAACCGTTTTACTCTATTATTAACCCTCTTCTCCGGGTTGGAAATAAGTAACTTTAATGTGGGTGGTATCTTCTAAATTTAGGAGGGCAGACACTTTAAAAAGTGTAATGGTCTGACAAACCATCCACTGCTCAGTCCATCCTTGGAAAATTCTTATCCAGAATGTAAAGTATCACGATTAATTAGTGTTGTTGTAAATTTAAGTAAAATTTTTGATATCGTAACTAATATTTTGAAAACATTTTCGTGTATTCTTACTTGAATTTAAATTGTGTACCATTTCCTTATGTCATAGTAGTAATGATAATTAAAATAATACTACTAATAATAAAGAAATAAATGAAAACTATATACATTCATTGTGTTAGTTTTCCGATGTGTTGCAAGTTGTTTTTAATGAAAGTAAATATTGAATATGAACGTTTTCTTATGATAGTAATACAAGTAATTCATGTGAAACTTAAGAGTACAAGGCACTACACTAGTAAATATTTTATGTTACAGTAACTATTCAGTATACTTGTAAGTATAATATTTTTGTGTTTATTGTTACACAACGATAGTAATTAGTTACTTAAATCCTCAAATATACTATCTTGAAAGAAAATGATAATAATTTTGTTTATGTTTTGATGTGCTTCGAATTGTGGCACTTAAGTATTTTAAAACGACAAATATTAATATAATAAAGACATTAATAAACTTTATTAAAATATGGCCCAACCATAATCCGAAATTCGTCTTGTATGGCCCACCTGTTCCTTACCGTACTACCGAATGAACTTTAAGAATTTCTCGCCTTATCTTCACAAGAAGACTTAATTGATGTTAACCCTTTGCAGACTAGTGAAAGAAATTTGGTGACAACAGTAAAGTGAACAGTGGTGCAGGGTTCTGTTTCTTTTTCAGTCCCCTCAAAACAAACGTCTTGTCGAGCGCCTATGGAACCACATGGTCTAGCTGATCACATATCAATGAAGAAAATTTTAATTTTTAAACAAACCGCGTTAAAAGCACTCTTAACAATTTTTCTCCCAGCAAACAGACGAATATGCATGTATGTGTGTGTGCGTCCCGTCTGCGACAGAAATCTTGGTGATCCTCTCGTCTCCCCAAATAAAATGCTAAAATTCAGCACAGAGAACAAACTTCTTCTTTAAAAATTCCTGCCTATGGGTTGTCATAGCTATTTTTAGCTTTGACTCACCAGGCTGCATTGAGGGCCTGTCCACTGCGTAGAAACGCCAGGAGACGGGTAGAAATATTAAGTTAATCTGACAATTGTTCCTGGTGTAACAACAGCTTGTTACCATGCAGGCCGTTCTGGACGAGTAAAAACACATAACACTGCGTGTGTAATTGTATATTAGTTACGTTGTAAAGTACAGTGCCTTAACACAATAAAAGTGCGTTAATAATAATTAAAATGTAGCCTCTAGAAGAAAACTTGAAATCTTAAAACGTTTGCACGGGATTGTTAATTTTAAAATCGTCTTGATGACAAGCAGTAGAGCAGTGAAAAGCGTCCAACCCATTGGAAAGAAGATAGAATGATAGCAAGGGAATTCACCCTTAGCCTTCAGGACACCCCCCTGGAACCACCAAAAATGATTTTTCTTCAGCATCAAAGCGAATGAAAGTGACAGTGCGAAATTATGAAAAATAACGATGTAATGAAATACAACCGGTAACCCGCGACTACCGCGCCTTCCGCGATTGCAATACGAATAATTGGGCCTAATATTAAATTTCATTATGATGTTCAATCATTGAAATTAAAGTGCCAAATGTAAAGTAGTTTGTGTTTGTGCTGTTTTAATGTTGTTAATTAAAGTGAAAAGTGAAGTCTTGCGTATCCTATACGAAAATAATTATCATGGTATAAATTTACATTTTCTAATTTTAAGAAATAATCCAATTTACTTTCTTTTCAGCACAAATAATCAGTGCCTATGCAACGTAATAATTTTCACATTATTAAATTGTATCGACATTGAGAATACAATTAGAATCAACTTTTATGTCGATTTTCCAGAACGTTCCGACCCGAACTCTGAACCGTGTTGTCCAGTGGGTATATGGTCGGCTTTGGCAAAAGATCCAAATTGTTATCAAAATCTAAAGGAGACGCCCAAAAGATAAATGATCGAATCCCGGACCGTTTTAAATGACCAAGCCCTCCTAGGGAACCGTAGGACACGAACCACTTACTGTCGTAGAGACACACACAAATATCAAGTGTCTCACCTAGGAGATTTCACTTCTGTAATACTACTACTACTACTACTACTACTACTACTAATAATAATAATAATAATAATAATAATAATAATGTTAAAATTTCGGACAACATTGTGTCTAAACAATGGGGAGACCCAGACCCGTATCCAGTGGGGACTAGAGGGGGCCGGGCTCCCCTGAATTTTTGCTGCCCCCCCTAAAATTTTTACGGTAGGCTTGCAAATGCAATATAATATGGTGATGAACTATAAATGGTTGGATCGGCCCCCCCCCCAACTTCAGCCGGGTCCCCCTACATTTTTGGGCTGGCTACCGGCCTGTGGAGACCAGAGATGTTCCTGGTTCAAGTCTTATCCTGTCTATCATGTTCCGGGTTTCGAATGCCTATGTAAGGATTGTTCCCCATGTTTCATCTGCAAATCCTTTGTCTCAATATATTTCATAGACCTTGCAGATTATATTGTAGTTTTCAAAATAAGTTCAGGACGTTTGAGGTTGAAGATGACCGGTGACCTTATAGGGCCATATGTGGTATTGTACTGATCGAAATGAAATAATGTATTACAAACACTGTAGCTTCCGTTTGAATAAATTAAAAGTACTGTACTGATTTTCAAGTGCTTTACCTGAAAATAATGACATTTACCTCGAGAAAGGCCAGAAAAGAATGGAGATTAATTTTGTCGACACGTTTTTAATAGTGGCATGGCACAATATTTTCTAGATTCTCTTTTACATGAAATGTTTATTTTCTTTCTTTTACGAATTCATTTTTCAGATATTGATTTGACCCCACTTCTCTTAGTGTTTCTGATCGTTGTTTTTCCCATTATTTTTTAAAAATATGTTAACAGTTTTATTTCTGGAAAGTAATTTGTTTTGTTATATAAGCACTAAAGTAACAAAATCTTTTTCTAGTGTTATAGAGGAGCCAGCAAGAGAAGGTCTCTGACAGCTCGCAGCGGCGTTGCTACTATTCACTGTCAAGACTTTTTCGGTACATCCGTAATTCCAATTTAATTTGTGGTGTAAGACAGAGTGACGTGGTTGATAACACTAGCACCAAAGTAAAGGCTGCATTTTTCCTCCGCATGAACTAAGAAACATTTATTGGTTTCCATTCTTACATGAGGGCAACTCTAAGGAAGTAAAGGCGTCTGAGCCTGGTGCTGACCCTTTCTGAGATTGCCTAAATAACTTATAAAATAAAACATTTAACTGTAATTCTCTGCAAATGCACATGGAAAACTACATTTTTTCCATGCTTTCGTAGAGTACTGGAGCAGAAGAAGACCGCTGCTCAACAAAGCTGTATCCGTGAAGTGAGCGACGGTGATGAAGCTACTTCTTAGAGAGGAATGGGGTAAATTAGATATGAGGAGGCACTACAATTAAGGGTATCGTTTGCTCTACCGATAAGCTAGCCGCTTGAGGTGAACTCAGAGAGAACAGATAGGAGCAACCGTCAGGGAAAGATTGAACATACAATGTGTATCGAGAGGACCACGTCCAACTCGGAATGTAGTTCGCTTAAAACATTGACTCTCTCAGGTCGTAGGTTTGTAGATATTGGTTATTTTATCAGCGAAATACAAAGAATAAGTATTCATGGACCATTTGGATGCAACCTCAGTGATAGGGACATTACTGGACAAAACATAAAAGTACACAAATCCGATATTAATTTAAAATGTGGGATGTGTAACTTGGTTTCCACAGTGTCCACGAAGTCAGTCTAATTTCGGCATTCATGGGGCTCCAATATGATGCTGGGGTTTCCTTTTTTCATATTATCGAAATATATTGTTGACACAAAAGGTTCCAAAGAGGACTTTATAATAGTTAGTTTCATTCCAATAATGGGTCCTCAAGACTACATTGAATGCTTGGGCCACCGAACTAATGTGAACGGAACAAACTACAACGAGTAACTACACTCCGGAAGGGATCCCTACCATCCTGCCTTTGTCAGTCCGAGCATGACTTATTGACAGTTTGAAGACAAAGTTTTAACAACGTACTATAAACACTGCTATAAAACAATGGTACTAAACTGATTTATAAGCACTTTATATTTTTGATACGCTGTAACTAGTGTTTTTAAAAACAGACATCGGATGGAAAATTTGTGAAAAGCGTTTTTATTCGGTTTTTAGTTTGGATTTCATTCGTGATGTTTCTTTTTCTGTTCTTTCTTTCTTTCATTTTTTCATTTTTTTTTTTTTTTTTTTTGCTACTTGATGAAAACAGGAAGTAAGATATAGCTGTTAATAAAATAATTATGGTGTTTTTAATCACGAATAATAAATATTTTTGTCAGGAAATCTTAAAGAAATTAAGTGAAATTTCAAAGAAAATCAGTCTTATGTAGGTAGGGTCTGTGTACAAAGGCTTAAATTGAAATAATAATGCACAAATTTATAACGTTTGGTCCGGGGTAGTAGTTCTTGGTTAAGCACAATAAAAGCTACCTGGTACATAACATTTATGGAGAAAAACACACACACACACACAAAAGAAAAAAACAATATTTTTTTTCGGACGGAAACTAAAATTTTCCGTTTTTTTAGGCCTCGAAATCACTAGCTGTAACACATTTTTCCTTTATACATTGTAGCTGCCCCTTCCTGAAAATCAACGGCCCCTCCTAGATAAACCAGCTGGCTACGCCCTTGTTCTGGTGTAATGTAATCCGATCTACATTCATCCTCCGCCCATTGGCATAACTACTGTGACCATTATGCAGGTCTCTTTCTGTTTACGTAGCTCGTTAAATTCCACATGTTTAGAGAACTGCTCACGCTATTTTAGCGGTTGTCACAAAAGAGTTATAATTAAATTACACCATGATGGGAAAAGTGGAATTTTCATGGGAAAAGTGGATTAATCTAGGGGAACAACCACATAACTTTCTAAAGTTTTATTACATGCTTAGTATGGTAATATACAACAACAATATGATTTGATAGTATAATTCATATGATTTGATAGTGCATTCTATAGTTTAACAATTTAGTATAGATTGATTTAACAGATAAAATATTCAGGTAATGACGTATGATGTTATTGGGGATGAATGATAAAATGCAAGTATGCGACAATAGTTCTTAATCTTGAAAGTTTTACTGTGGGTAGACAGAACATTTTATAGTACTTAATGACATTTCTACTCAAGAAATTACTGATGCAGTAAGTGCTCATACGTACCTTGCTGTAGTCTCGTAACTCTGAGAATTTTGACGACGCTTCTGATAACTCGCTACCGACGTTCCGTTGATGAATGCCTGGTCTCGAATCTCTGATTCCGAATCATCCGTTTGAGACTTTGAGGTCCCTTTGTATTATTTTTCGAGGGACACAGCCAAGCCTCGTATCAATCAGCTCATTCTTTGTGTCAGATCCCTAAATATGGAAACTTATTGCTCTTTTGCATTCTGATTGGTCCACATACCACACCCAGGATACATGGCATGACAAACATTTACACACGTGGACGGCGTGAACAGTCACAACCGGAAGAATTCAATGGCATGATTTCTAGACTTCTCCATAGATTCTTAATTATTTGACCAATTTCCTCACATTAATGCGGTGTCACGTTGTCAAAATCGTGATTGTATATTCTGTATGGTGACTTGTATAACCTTCAACAAGTAAAATTCCTACGAAAATTGCGCAGTAAAGCAACATCAATCACCTTCAGAAGTTTTGCGTATTTCCTTTCTCTGTTGCTAGCTGTAGCAAGCCAAGAGAAGAAAACTGTCTATTAAAATGCTTATTAATCCAAAATAACCTTTTCACTTCATTCTAATAAAGAGCAATGTAACCATATTTTTGGACCCAGCGTCATACTACTATGGCACAAAACTAAGCGATGAATCCTAAGTTTTCGGAAACGCAAACAATGTACATACTGAATAAAGTGTGTAACACAGCGGTTTCCATTTCATGAATATTTGGTGATTGTATGCATTTACACTTTATTCACAGATATAGCAGTCCTTTTTGTAATTAGAGCTCAGATTTTTGCTATAATTACGATTCGCTCTTAAAAAAACACGATAAGTCAAAAAAACGTTAAAAATGCTTGTCATAAACGTTGTGGAAAATGAACCAAAAGACCCTTGCAATTAGTGTTGTAAAAAAACGGGTTTTTTTCTGTGAAGTTTTTTTTCAATAAAAAACATTGTTCTTTATCATGTTTTTTTTCAAATGTCTGTTTTTTTTCTGGCAACTATTATTTATTGATTTATGTTGCAGATTATTGAAATAATCAACAGAACTTGAGTCGAAGCCCTCGTAACTTACAAATCGTTTGTTTCTTTGTACCTATATACTAGCAAAATTGTGTAATTATTCCTTTCGGACCCAGTCATTTTTGGCGTTTTCCTACATTTTCAGTTAGTGACTTATTGCTCAAAAACCGTGTATTCAATTGATATGGTTAAGGCCTTGTTTTTAAGAAAATGGATGTGGCTATTTTTTGGTGTAAGTTACATTGCAGTCTTGCCAACAGGTGGGAAATTATTGAGGAAAATGTAGGGGTGAAAATTTACAAAAAATTACCTAACCGAATTTCAAAATTTTTCGTATCTAGCACCACTGCTGCAATATGAGTTAAAGTCATCTAAAACATTCTTTGGTGTATTGACAAGGTACGGTGATATCCTGAAGTCGCTGGCTTCCATTCAAAGAGGGAAACAAAAAATTCTCTTTCATCATACACATGAAATTTTGACACTTTTTACGCCTCAGAAGCAAAAATCAATAGATATGCTGAAGCTACAGCTTCTCTAATTACCCTATTGAAACATTTTATGCTGCGTTCTGTAGGCCAAAGAGGAAGCTTTCAGGTAGTGGAACGTTTGTTTCAATGTAGCCAGCAAGAGGGTAATAATAGAGGGGAAAGGGAAATTTTCCGAAATTATCACCTAAAATCGGGAATTAATTGTTTTGGTTGGAAACACTGCCATCAAACAGACGAAAACTATCGGAAAATAAACCTTGGTACCACAAGAATTTATCCTACAAGTATCATGGCGACATCTAACAAAGTAAGCATGAAATTTTAAAAATATATCTTATTCTACCTCAGAAATTCACCATTATCTTGCCATTTACAGAACATGATTTATTGTAAACCTCAACTGTACTTTCCCTAATTATTCGAATGAAACTTTTCATGGTGCGCTGTGTAGGCTAAAAACGAGGCTTTTAGACACTGTTACGTTTGTTCGAATGTAGCCAATAAGAGGGAAATAATAGAGACAAAAATGGAATTTTTCAAAATTTCCACCTAAAATCTGGAATTAAAATTTTCTGTAGCTGGCAACACTGCTATCAGACACACACAAACTATCTTAAAATAAGCTTTGGTATCCCTCTAATATATCCTACAAGTATTGTGACGATATCTAAAAGTAAGTATGTCAATAAAAAATATCTCATTCTACCTAAAAAAAGAATCACAGTTATCTTTCCACTTAGAGAACAAGGTCTACTGTAAACCTCAACTGTACTTCCCCTAATTATCCTATTAAAACGTTTTATAGTGCGTTGTGTAGGGCAAAGACGAGAGTTTCAGCTACTGATACGTTTGTTCCGATGTAGCGAACGAGAGGGAAATAATAGACAAAACAAATAATTTTCCAAAAATTTCCCCCTAAAATCTGGAATTAAATTTTTGTAGCTGGCAGCAGTGCTACCAGACAGGCTCAAACTATCTTAAATTAAACATTGGTACACCACTAATATATCCTACAAGTATCATGTCGATATTTAAGGAACAAAGCTTCTAATTACCAAAAATATATTACGGTAAACAGAAAAGTAGGGATAAACTAGAAGAATCAAGGGTTAGAACCTAAATACGAATTTTCCATGCGCCCCCTAATTACCCCATTGTAACGATCTGTACCCGCGTCTGTTCAGTAAGGACAAATGTTCGACTGGCGTAAGCTGACTTGCACGCGGACGTATAGATACGGATTTATAAACAAAAATTTCGAATTTTTTGTCCAAATTTAGGGAAATTTTAATTTCCCTAATTAGCAACACTGCGCGCAGGCCCGTCCAATTGATGTGTACAACTAGGTATCTATCCGAGGTATCTGTTTGGCAAGTCTTAAGGAGGTCTCTCTACAATGAAGGTAGCTAAAGGGAAAAGATGTAAAGGAAATTCGAAAATTCTCGAATTTTTGACTGGGCTGAAATTTGAGAAGAAATTTCGACCCCGAGAAGAAAAATAAATTAATATAATAAACTATGGTCCAACCATATTTGGCAAAAATAATATCTCGATATCTTAATTAGTATCCACACAGGAGCGGATTAGAAAAGTGACACACCCATATGTGCCACTTCGGCCACCTAGGTCCGAAAGGGTTATTGTACATTAGATTACATTTGTTTGACTAATAACTCGTGCTGTTGTAGTAGTCATAGTCTCGACTAATAATAATATCGTTGTTGTAAACAATCACTTTATAAGGAAAATTTTCTCTCCTTTTTACATATTAGTTCCAATATTGTTATTGAGAAATGCAGAGTGTTTCAAAATGAACATCGGGGTTTTAAGTCTTCGTAGTACTTATTACATGTTACATACAATTATAAATAATACATCAAGTAAAGGAGCACCTCAAATAGTCTTTGCTACAAGTGTGCGATGTGAGCTTCATTCGTCACACGATACACATCTAGTCGATACGCGAGAAAGGCCCATAAACTTTCCGCCATATAGCACAAAACACATTCAATTTAGTGGAGTCTAGTTGCAACTGTACCATCTCATGAGGATTTGCTGACCTCCAGATGCGAACATTATGAGTATTCACATTAGCTCTTAGGTAAAATATCGATTTATCTCTGAAGACGACACGATCTAGAAAATCATTGTTATGCAGCAATATTTCATTTGTGAAATTGGCACGGAAACCGTAGTCTGTGGGCTTTAGACCTTTAGCAACTGCAAACGATAAGGACGTAGTTGCAAACATCTCCTTAATATTCTTCACACAGACAGTTGCACTGTAATTACAGATTCAGTCTTGTTAAAACACAAACAGCTTTCTGCTCTCTAGTCTACATCTTTGCTGCTTGCTCTTTCTAACGGCAGACAGAAGAAACAATGCATGTACATGCGTGCGTACAAAACTGTTTGAGTTGCTCTATTTGATAATATTTATAATTGTAAGTTAATTGTAATAGATACTACAAAATTTCAAAACCCTAATATTCATTTTGAAACACCCTGTATTACTTCAAATTGAGTCATCCCATATTCATGTCTTGTATATACATATCATCAGGGCCAGCCCTAGGCAATTTGTCGCCCCGTGCAATGGCATAATTTGCCGCCTCCCTCTTTCTCCAGAAAGAACAAATCTTAAAAGTCACGATTTTAAATATGCTACTCCAGCATAAACAACGAAGGGGAGGGTAAGTGCAGTCCTACTCAGAAAAGCTTAAATACTTACTAAAAGTACAATCTCCTTGTGTCTGCTTTTTTTTTCTTTAAATATTAATCTGTAATGTTAGTGAGAGATAAAGGAAACACACCTGCAAAGGAAAAATGGTAATCCTTTTTACAGAATTCAATATCGAGCTTCAATCTCAATGTATCAGTTTGCAATTCCAGTGCAACTAGCTCTTTTATCTTTATTTCTTGATTTTTCTTCTACATCTGTTAACATTAAAAAAAAAACTTGTTTCTATCTTCAATGATAAGGAACTTGTTTGTGACAAAAAAAAAAAAAAAAGAAGTAGTTGTCATATCAAAACTGTGATAACTAACTAAATGGAACAGATATTCGCTACTATTCGAGAATCGAATTCTTAGATTTGACAACAATCAAGCAATTTGTGCTGAGATTTATTTGACCATTTGCTTTAAAATTGTCCATGTGACCTTAAACTAATGCGACCTAAACATAACTTATTAATGTAGTATTCAAATATTAGGTCAGCTTAGTAAATGTAACTATCATCATCATGAAGTCTGTTTCCAAGAAGAAATATTTAATTTAAATAATATACTTATGACAGATTTTGCCGAACCCTCCAAACTTGCCGCTCCATGCAAATGCACGTGTTGCATATATGGTAGAGACGGCTCTGCATATCATATATATCTAGTCGTCAAATTATACATGTGTAATATTTAGAAAAATACTAGTATGCAAATTAGTATTAGTTTTTACCTTTAGAGAAGTTATACTGTTCGTGACATTATTTTTATACTTATTAAAGACCTGCTTTCACGAAAAAACAAAATTTCATTTCTACTTTTATTTCTAAGTT
Organism: Thermobia domestica; assembly: GCF_964235325.1. NCBI lineage: Eukaryota > Metazoa > Arthropoda > Insecta > Zygentoma > Lepismatidae > Thermobia > Thermobia domestica. The sequence continues at coordinate 272,092,138 of NC_137454.1, read as the reverse complement.
GATATTGATGAAAACTGCTGAAACCCGAATTGTTAGTAGGTATGCTATTCATATAGATTGTAAAATATTTGTAGCGTATCAATATCTAGCGTTTAATTTATGTTGCATTTTACGGTAATTACACGTACATAAAAATATTTAATACTTAAATAGACGTAAGATGCATTACAAATGACTATTTGAAAAAAAAACGAAATTTAGAAAAAAAAAACGAGGGCCAATGTTTTTTTTTTTCTAAAAAAAACGTACATTTCTGAAAAAATACGAACGGTTTTTTTTCTATTTACAACACTACTTGCAATATACTATGACGTAAAATATTATACTAAAATATGTTATTTTCACTGTATCTTAGCTGAGATTTACTACAAATACGTCAAAATAAGTTTGAATTAAAGTACGTCTTCTAGCAACGTAAAATTATACCTACGCAATACCTTTATCATATGTTTGATGCAACGAAACAAATTATAGTTTCACAAGAGGGGTCATGTGTAGTGCAATATTTATGTAAAGTGAATATTATCTCGACTTGTGGAGAAACAATAGGGAAACTGTAGTCGCATTCTTATTCTTAAAAAAATAACTGAAAAGCGCGAAAAATGTACAGAAAAGCTCCAAAAAGGCAAAAATATCCAGTCCATCAAAACAGCAAGAATACCAAAAAATGCTTTTAGGATGAAAGGTCAAGAATATTATTTTTCTCATTAGATGGACAGATAATGTATTTTGTTTTTTTCCCAACACGAACCCCCCCCATATATATATATATATATATATCCTATCCCCAGTTATCTACCATTCTACTACGGAAAATGTTGATCATGGGTCGGGGAGTCTTCGGTATTATATTGCGGCGGGACATGAAACGTAGTTACGCTTTTGCCCGTAAGAGGTCGAAAGAGGCGAAAGAGGTCTTCGTTGTGATTTCACGGATTTTCGTTCACAATTTCCGCAGCAGTCGCCCCACACAGAATAGCTTCTTTCACCCCCAAGTCCAAGACTTTCTCATCAGCTGAGCAGTTGGCTTCAACGTGTAGAACGTACAGACTATTTCCTGACTTGGAGTCTGACCTTTGCGGCCGTGACTTTGGGTCTAGGACAAATATGGCAATGACCAAATGCGCCAATCGTGAAAATGGACAAATCTACCAATGGACAAATCTGCCAATTGACAAATCTGCCAATTACCAAATCTGCTAATTACCAATGCGCCAAACGCGAAAATGACCAAATGCGCCAATTGCGAAAATGGACAAATCTGCCAATTGGCAAACGCGCCAATTGCAAAAATGGACAAGTCAGCCAATTGACAAATCTGCCATTGGACAAATCTGCCAATTACCATATCTGCCAATTACCAAATCTGCTAATAACAAATGCGCGAAACGCGAAAATGACCAAATGTGCCAATCGTGAGAATGGACAAATCTGCCAATTGAAAAATCCGCCAATTACCAAATCTGCCAATGGACAAATCCGCCAATGGAGAAATCTGCCAATGGATAAGTCACCGAACTATCATTTTATTTTAGATGTATTCTTCAATCACCACCTCACAGTATTACAATAAAGAATAATAATAATTATTTACGAAAGAAAGCGGAAGAGGGTATTTTATTTTAACGTGTGTTACTTTTATAAATTCGCAATTATGTTTCAAAATGAATGTTTACTGATGTTGGTTGTTGGAGTTTAGTATCCCATTGCTGTACTTAGGTTATATGAGACGTGACGTAACGCGTTTGAATTTTAATCCATCTCACTGGGAAACGAACCCGAAAAGACTAATGTTTGTTGTAATTATTGGATAGCCAACAAATAATTTCACTGGACAAAAAATTTTAACTTTTTTAATGCTTCGGAAAAGAAAAGTACATATTCTTGTGCAAATGAGGATGCTGAATGCGAAAATAAAAATTAAAATGATGAATTGGTTCGAGTTTAAGTGTAATCGATAGAAATGTGTGTCATGTAGTGTTGACACTATTCTTGAATTTTCTATTTGGTCTTTCACTTAAGTAGATATTGCTTCAATTCTGTTCATCCAATTATCTTGGTTGATATGCCATTCACTTCAGAATAAACCAAGCTTGCAAATGGTACTATGCGCATGTGTACATGATGTATAAGAAGAAGGAAATTCAAGGTAAAAATGGGAATTTACCGTTCAAAAGTCCCTTTTTTCACATGTAGCACATCTTGGTACCTTGGCCCCGACTAAAGGCACCCAAATATAATATACCTTTAAAAACTACTGTAGTTTATAAGTAATACATGTGTTAAGTTTCATTGTAATACTTACAACAGTTGTGACGGAAAAAACATTTCTCAGTTCTGCTAGACAATACCAAATTTCATATAGGAAGAAGGTGAGATAACTATAAAATCAAATGAATCCGAACAGTATTATTTGAAATGAAATGAAAACTTTGATTTTACTTCCCACGTTTATGCCGGTAAGGCTAAAGGAGACGGTGATGATGAGTTATGAATGAAATGGTGGAATGAAGAAAGTGTGAGGAAACGGGAGAACCCTGAAGAAACACACGCACACGGTGTTTGTCCACCACAAGGTTCCCTTCCCGGGCCCCAAGCACCAGAGGTGAACGCTCTACCACTGAGCCAGCGCGGCCCCTATTATTTATTTGAGTATCATGACTTATACGTCATTCTCTTCAGAATAAAACAGGTTTTCAAATGGTATAATGATAATATATATATATATATATATATATATATATATATATATATATATATATATATATATATATATATATATATATGTGTGTGTGTGTGTGTGTGTGTGTTGTGCGAGAAAAGGGGAAATTGGGGTAAAATTGGGAATTTTCCGTCCAATAACAATTGGCAAGAGCAGAGTTGCTCCAGTAGCCCTGATATCGTTTCTCCATCATAGATATAGCTTGGTAGAAATGTTTCCCATGTTCATCAAGGACTGATCCGCAATTTTCTGGGAAGAAATCTATGTGGGATTGCAATATATTTCTTTTTAGTGATGCATTACACCCTATTGCTTGGTAGAAGGTATTAGGTACACCTCTACTTCCTTATAGTTCTCAGATCGCTCGTTTTCCAAAACATTCGTTACCACTTTTCGGAAAGAATCTCATTCAAACCTGAATTTTCTAACACTGCATCAAATTCAGGATCATTGAGGAGTTAGCGAATTTGAGTGCCAATAAGGATTCTTATCTGATTTTAGTTTCTGCAATTTGTGGAAGTTTATGCAGAATATATTTGAAGAATGTTTTGATGCGTTTATGAATAGCCGCCATTCATCGAGACTATCGTCTATCATAAGACCAGTTAAGCCTACATTGTTACAACGTAATATGTCACTTTCTACTGAAAATACTGTTAGGGATTCTGACGTGTTCAAAACACGAACACTTTTAGATCTTCAGAATAAGCTCCCCATTTCTTGAGTTTGGATGCCAGCAGTTCTGCGCTACTTTTTGACAATCCCAGGTAATTTAATTGAGGTTGAGTATCATATGGTGAATAGATAATGATATTTTCGTTTTGTGAGGTTAGGATTGGTGGAAGACGATGAATCTGCAGCAGATTTTTACAATGTGGGTCGACATTGTTCACCTTTTGCTCTTCATCGGGTGAAACACCGGAGTAAGGTACAGAAAGTTGTGGAACCTTTAGTTCTTCAGAGTGTGGCACAGTGACGAACGTTTCAAGGAATATTTGAGAAAATAGCAGTCCACTTTTTTCTTTTTTTTTGAATAGACCTTTAATTGGAAGAACTATAGAAAAAAATAACAGTTTGAAGTATGTCTGTCGGTTCTCTCCATATCATTGGAACTCCAATGGCACGCATGGCTTTTTCCCGTGTAGCCAATCCCGCAAATTTGTAGAACAAGTATTACAACATATATGTGGTGCTCACTTTTTGTCCACATCTCCCACTTTACAGCCAAAGTACAAGTGATAGGCTTTCTTTATGATAGGAGCGAAATTCCACTTTTCGCTTCACTTCGTTAAAAACAACAATTTGTTCTGCACTGCAAACACATTTACGCGACATGTTCCTGCTTAATATAGTCATAGAAAGATTAATAATAATAATAATAATAATAATAATAATGATAATAATAATAATAATAATAATAATAACACCCAGACAACACTCACCAATACGTCCGAGATGGCAAATTGTATCTACAAAAGAACGTTACACAACATGTTTTCTCTGGCACTCTTCAATACAAGCTAAACCGTGAAGTGGTTGATATTTCTTTGTTAGCGATGAAGTGCGAGTAATATGGATAGCCAGAGATTACGCAGGAATTTATTTCGGGAGGGGCCCTATGCTTTTCGGGGGTCCAAATACAATTTGAAGCTAAATTATATTAAAATTTGTAAAATTTCACCTGAAATTAGACTAAATTTACAAACAAGCCGGGGTGTCAATAGCTTCAGGACCCACCCCTGCGTATGTCCCAGAGGATACCAATGAAACTAACCGTCAAACAATGGAAGTTGATTGAAATAAGTAGACAGCTCCTGTTGCCACGAACCCTTAATTTGCCCAGCAGAGCACATCGGGTGATAACGTATTTCCTTAAAACCCGAACCAATCTTCAAAAACTAATTTCATATTCGTTATGAGCACCCTAAAATTAGTAAGAATTGGTTAGTTTTATCTCCGAAGCATTTTCACTGTTGACCAGTGTTTTCAGAAAAATTTCTCTTTATGTAGTTAATACGTTTAATGTGGATTAAATATGATCCAAGATTAGTTGATATGAAAGGAAAATTAGTATAATTGAGTTCACTTTTCATCTATTAGTAAATACACATTAGTAACTAGTGTTTTGTAACTTGTATGCTTAGTGCATAAAAGTTTTGTTATCCTGATAACAAATTCCTAAAGTGAAAGTCACTACGAAAGTTTTGAGATGTGAAATAACTTACATACAGTAGAGCGTCGATTATCCGAGCGTCGGTCAACCGAACGACCGCTTAACCGAACTGTGTACTCGCTCGCACCTGTTACTCTCCCACCCTACCGTCCATCATCCCCCTCACTCCCAAACCGTTTCCCACAGTAGTCGCCGCACTGAGCCACCGCTGGCGGAACATTGCTTCTAATGGGGCCTTCATAAGGCGCTGCTGACCGGCCAAGCCGCCAGTCGCTGTGTTTCAACAATCAGCACACTTCTGTCGGTTTGGCACTGACTGTAGAAGTACAGTCCAGTCCAGTTCAGTACAGTACAGTACAGTTCGATTATCCTAACAAACCCGAACACCCATGTCCCCCAATTACTTCGGATAATCGACGCTCTACTGTACTTAAAATAATTTTAACACTTACATTTTCTAAAGTATTGACCATTACACTGTACACACTTTTGCATCCTCGAAAACCACTTTTGGAAGCAGTGTTGCCAGTCTTTTTCTTCAAGTCTTGAAAATTCATTCTAGTAAGCCACTACAGCTTCTTCAGGCTTCCCACGCATGCTATCTTTGATCCTGGGGAACAGAAAATAATCACACGGGGCCAGGCCAGGGCTATACGGCGGATGAGTCATAAGTTTGACCTCCGTAGATTCTAAAAACTGACTTGTGATGTTGGCCGTGTGTGTGGATGCGTTGTCATGATGAAGAGGGATCCCACGCAATCTATTCTTGGACGCCGTTCCCGAAGCTTCTGGAACACTTTTGTTAGATAAACAGTGGTGTACCACTGAGCAGTAACAGTCCTTTGTTCTTCAAGTGGAACAGTTGCAACATGGCCAGATTTGGAGAAGAAAGTTGCGACCATCTTCTTCCCCACACTTCGCGGTCGCTTCACTTTCGTGGGTGGATTTTCGTCTGGAAAGATCCAAACTGTAGACTGGCGTTTATTTTAAGGGTCAAATTGATAGATCAAAGTCTCATCACCAGTAACAATGTCAGAGACGCGTCGAGAATTGCCTCCATGAAATCTTGCAAGCATTTCTTCACACCATTCCACATGCTTGCGCTTCTGCTGTTGAGTCAAAGTGTGTGGCACCCAAAGAGATGAAACCTTCCTGAACCGAAGGTGATCATGAAGAATTTTTGTTACTGCTGGCGATCCAATGTTCACTGTAGATTCAATGTCGTTGAAAGTTGTTCGAGTTTTTTCTTGAAACATTTGTTCCACTGCGGCAATGTTTTCATCTGACACAACTGTTGCCGGACGTCCAGCTCTCTCTTCATCTTTAAGCGATGTCCGGCCTCTTCTGAATTCACCAAACCACCGAAAAATTGTAGCATGGGAAGGAGCAAGGTCCCAAAATGCCCCCTGCAAACGGTCAAGGCTTTGTGTCTCGTTCAAACCACTTTTTAAATCGTAAAGGATAATTGCCCGAAAATGTTCCCTTTCGAGCTCCATTCTAGATAGCCGAATACTGCTCACATCAACGAACAAGTGAAGGCGATACGGCCACGCCGATAAGCGAGGTGAGTTGAAACTTGCTTCGCTTCTTTGCTTTGGATACCACTACCGAACGCAACTGTTGGAATTCAAATACTGTGCCACAACAATGCGTATCTCAAAACTTTCCTAGTGACCCTCGTAAAACAAAATGTCATACGTGCGTGTAAAAACCCATGTAAACTTTTCTAGAACATGTAGTAAAATATCCTATTCGTAGATATGAAAATGGATGCTTTGTTACAGCTACTTACTAATATAAAAGTGAAACTGAATTATATCGTCATTAACCATGCGCGCTGATGTTGGGGATTGGACTCCCTGGATGTAGATATCTTTATTCGAATTTGTGACAAGGAACTACATATATTTCAATGCCTCCCCAAAGTTATACAGAAGTCGTTGTCGCTGTCATTAAGATCTTTATTACACCAAATCTAAGATTACATTACTCAGTTAATGAGATATACTCCAGAATGTTGATTGATTTTCTTCCTTTAACACTTTCTGGATCCTGGCTTTTTGGGCTATTTTTTAGACTTTCAGTCAAGCAGCTACTGTATCGACACTATTTATCCTAGGATCATGGTTCATACCTCATTCTCTTCAGAATAGAGCTGGCTTTCAAATGGCTCATATCATATACCAGAAGCTGGAAAAAATGTCAAAGTGAAAGTTTCGGAGGGATTTTTTTCTCGAACTTTGGCGCCCCCTGGACCCCCCTGTGTCAACGTAGCCATCCAAAAAATCTGAGAAATAGTACTTGGTATACTGAATGTGTGTGCCAAATTTCAAGTTTCTATCTTGAATAGTAAGGGAGGGAGAAATTTTATCAAAATTTCCCACCATGCCCCAAATTACCACAAAACACTATGATCTCAGGGAAAAAAATCCTGAGACATCCCTAATTACCTAGGGTCATGTGTCGCCCATATTCTCTTCTGAATAGAACTGCCTTTCAGGCGGTACCATTCACATGTCTCCATCATGTATCTAAGGCGGGAAATTGCAGAAAAAAGAGATTTTTTTGGTCTAAATTTCACTTTTTTCAACTTTAAGCCCCTCTGGACCCCCCTGTTTTAACGCAGAAATCTGAAAGAAAATCTGTTAAATACTACTCGGTGGACTGAATGTTTGTGCACAATTTCAATCTTTTAGGTGCAAAAATAAGCCCGCCAGAAAAAAATTAGAAATTTCCCCATGTTACCCTATACAGAAGTATATTTTGAAAAAAATTCACTGAGACGTCCCTAATTACCCTAGAATAATAATTCGACCGTCATTCTTTTCAGAATGGAACTGCCTTTCAGACGGTATGACTCACGTGCCTCCATCATGTATATAAGGCGGGAAAATCCTGAAAAACGGGATTTTTTGGGTCTAAAAATCCCTTTTTTTAAGTTTTTTCCCCCTCTCGACCCCCCTGTTTTAACGCAGAGATCTGAAAAATATCTGATAAATACTACTAGGTAGACTGAATATTTGTGCACAATTTCAATCTTCTAGGTGCAAAAGTAAGCCAGCAAAAAAAAATATACCCACCATGTCCCATTTTTCCCTATATAGAAGTATATTTTTCAAAAAATCCCTGTGACGTCCCTAATTACCCTAGGACAATGATTCGACCGTCATTCTCTTCAGAATGGAACTGCCTTTCAGACGGTATGACTCACATGTCCCCATCATGTATGTGAGGTGGGAAAATGACGAGAAACGGGATTTTGGGGGTAAAAGTATCCCTTTTTCACCCCTTTGCCCCTCTGGTTCCCCCCCCCCTGTTTTAGCACTGACATCGGAACAAAAAATCTGGTAAATACTACTCGGCGGACTGAATGTTTGTGCAAAATTTCAATCTTCTACGTGGAAAAATAAGCCCGCCCAAAAATATTGAACATAGGCTTAGAAAATTAGAAAATAAATTTTTGACTTATGACGTCATCACCTCCTATGTCTGGACGCAGGAAGGTCTGAAACCGTACGTAATGTCTTCTACAAGGCCTCTGGACTTGGAAAACGAAAAAAAACGGACGAAAAAGCTGAAATAGAAGAGAAATAACGCAATGTACCATGAAAAACGCGTATGGTACAAAATTGTACCATAGGATCCCCAAAGGGTTAAAAATAACACTGCCAAACACATTATATATGTATAAATCAATAAATCACATCGAACCAAATAAAATGAGATGCTCGAGTACAAATTTGCATGGTTAGTTTATAAAAAATATGCTGCACTAACAACTGAATCTTTCGTTGCCAATAATCAGTGACAGCTTTCATTCATTGTCCTAGTTGTTTGTAATCGTAGGTAATAACAATCAAGTTAATTAAAAAGTCTTGGTAATAAGTATTTTCAAATTGGTTAAAATGAATCCGAACCTGTTTTCGGGACGGGTAATTTGAATAGGGACATCAAAATATAAGCCGTCACTTTAGAATCTTTTTAAAGAAAATTACAAAAGTGTTTACTTAAAATATTAACTTTATTTATTATTTACAAGGCTATGAAGAAATATATCTTCACATTCTTTCAAATATTACAACTTTCACAATTACAAATTAGAATTTCTCACTAAGTACACGATCGTACAAAAAATAAATACCAAAATTTATAGTTGTAAAACAATTTTCTTTTGTTATAACTTTGGGTTTTAAAATTCACAACTGTAAATCATATCAAGAGGACAAAAGTTACTTGTAATATGGGCAAAATTCCTACAATCTAAGAATCCAAAAAAGCTGACTCTCGGTGAACTATATTTAAAAAAACTAAATATTCTAAACTTTCTAAATAGAATAATCAAAAATTATCTCAAGATACGTGTTTGTAAACAAGTCATGATTATACTAATTACTGCTTACTTATTAACGATGTTATTACTGCTATAATAATTGCGTCTCTTCTTACTTTCTTATCTATTTTCTGTTAAAGATTATAGCTTCTTATTGAAGACATTTTATTATTAACTTATTACCAACTACATTCTGTTACTTATACATATATTGGTTTCTTTCGAAAATATAAAAAAGAAGCTGACATCCGCTTAATGAATTAGGTCAGCCAGGACTGCTTGTAGATTTCATGGTCTGTCACACAAATTCTATGCGAGGTCCAACCAAACTTGTGAAATTTCCATCCCCGTAAAGGTCATCAGCACAGTTGTAACTTCGTTTTTGTTGAAATAACAAAGTACCAATATTTATATGGTTCAAGTCCTTTTTTATTATTTCTTCCACTACTTTTAAGGGGCCTGTGACTAGTGCTCTCAAACGGGTCGGGTCAGGTCAACTCGGGTGGGGTCGGGTCAGTCGGGTTAGCTCGGGTTGGGTTGTCGGGTCGGGTCAATCGGTTCAGCTCGGGTCGGCTTCCCGGGTCGGGTTGTTGGGTCAGGTCAATCGGGTCGGATTGGGTTGTCGGGTCGTGTCAATCGGGTCGGTTTGTCGGGTCGGATCAGTCCGGTCAGTTCACTTTGGTCAACTGAGTTTAGGTTGAGCTTAAACTCGGCTGGAGTCGAAAGCTGCTGTTTTTCACTAGCTGCCTAATTAAAAATAGCAATTTTCAATTGATTTTATAGAAGCCATAAATCTATTTTGAACACTTGCAGCTAGTGTTTTTATGGTAAACGCTTATTTTTGTACTTCTGTGTACTTTAATTTGTAAATGTGGAAGATTGATTTTACCAATCGACTGTAATATTAATATCTACGCCATAATAATAATTGATGGAGTCTGGGTTTAGAACAAAACTAGAAGTTGCTTAAATGAAATTTTTGAGTTTTACGTCCCACGGTTATGCCGGTTAGGCTAAAGGAGAAGAAGTTGTTTAAGCAAGGTCAAAAGAAAGATTGGATATGGACGACCAAGTCCAAGCAGGGCTGCGGTGGCTCAGTGGTAGAGAATTCATCTCTGGTGCATGGTGTCCATGGTTCGATCCCAGCTTGTGCTAAGTAGGCTTTGTGGTGGAGAAACGCCGTGTAGTGGGTTTTCTCGGGGTTCTCCTGTTTCCTCCCACTTTCTTCATTCCACCATTTCATTCATTTCTCATGGTCACCGTATCCCTTAGCCTCGGTGCAGAATCGAGGGACCATAAACTGAATATTTCATTTTATTTCACCAAGCCCAAGGACATCGATACAAGAACAAGATAAAGATTGGATATGCAAGACAAATTGCATAGTAATCTTGCTCTTGGCCTTGTTTTGGTGATCCCCAAGTAGCGATGAGCTTATTTTCTTACTTTCCGTATAGTATGATGGGATTAAGCATGGTTCCAAAGAAAACGCGTTCCAAAATCAAAAAAGTTATAAAGCTCTGTATTTTTTATCCTATCCACCTGACCTTCTCCGCAGGATAATAAATACATAAGTTTCTTCTGAGCCTGATCATAACTTTCTTTTGAGTTTATTTTGAGTTTAACGTCCCGTTCAGCAGCGAGGCTATATGAGACGTGGACCTACTGATTAACGTGGAATCCGAACCACATGAGCTCCCGCCGGGAATCGAACCCGGGCCTCCCACGCCAGTAACTTTCTTTTGTACGAAAAAATCCAAATAGAAACAAGTCCAGGATATCAGCACTGGATAGACAGTGCTGGAGAATTAATATGTCATAAAAATCAAAGGCACGAAGGGCGTGTAGTAGTGCTGACACCTCTCCGACCTCCGATGTCCCAGCCACTGCATGTCCGTAACACACTTCCATGTACTGAACACTGTGGGTTAGTCGTTTAGACCGCGCACCAATTCCTGGGGGTAGGTCTCATCGATCATATTAAGTTCTACGCTTGGACAGAAGAAATCCATCTAAAAAACATAAAATTAAAACAACTATTTTGAGTTATCAAGTTCACTTTTATATTTCAGTTAAATAATAATATGTAAAAAGGAGAGAGGGATCAATCAAATATATTCAAGCTGCAGTTAAATAATAATAATGTGTAAAAAGGGGAGACCAGTCAATTATTTTCAAACTACTGTTAAATATGTCAAAAATACAGCAATTAATCAAGCTAATTTATTAAGAACGAATGAAAATTCACTTTATATTTAGTTGTAAACTACTCTTTTTAAAAATAGGTAATAAAAAATCCATTTCTATTGATTAATATTTGTTAAGAGCAAGTCAAGGAGAATTAGAATATGTATGATTTCTTTCTTTTCTTTTTAAAATTCAGTAACTATAAGCGATATAAAATACACACCTCTAAATCCTTAGTTGGTATTTAGCAATCTCTCAAAAGAAGAAACGACGTCTCTACATCGACACTCCTTCTATGATTATAAATGCAATATGGAAGCGTTTACTTAAAAGGGAATCTTTTGCTGATGCAGCTTCCACTCACGGTTCAGCAATGCTTCTTTGTCTGTAATATAGTTGGCTTCAATGAATATTCTAGCTCTTTATTTTTTCTTTAAAATTATATATGTATAATTATGTATAATTTCAAAGCCTTTGCTTATCAGGCAAGACGAAGTTCTCTACAACCTTTCACGTGTGACGCCTTAAAAGGAAATGATGCCGACACAGGTTAGATACTCATTATATCACGTCCTATGATGTATGGTGGCATCGCCACTACTAGTGACACCTAATGACATGATTTTGAAACACATCAGTTGAGTGGTAGACGATCTTCAGTGCACACGTATGTGAGACAATGTTCCGTATAATTCTATATTTTAAGATGAGTATGTTGCTGTTTATTTAAATAAATTGTATACGGGCATCACATATGTTTCCATTGCATGACAATGCGTTACCACACATTCGCTATTTCAATAATTAATGTTAATGTGAGGGACATTACTTTTCTTCACCACTAATTATTACTATCAGAAGCAAAACACGTCTTCCATGTACTAGTTTTGTCTCACCCGCAAGATTGTTGCAATATAACATTTTCGGTACCCCCATAAATATCCATTTATGTTTTGGTGATCCTAATACTCAGTACCACTTTTGGGGCAGTACCAGTAGGAGTGATCTTAACACTAAGTTGTACTATTTGGGATGAATACAAGTATGAGTGAACTTAACATTAAGTCGTACTATCGGGGTGAATACGGGCATGAATGCTCCATAACACCACTGCATGTATGTGTACCGTAGCTTCCAGCGTTTTCTTCCAAAACCTGAAACCACCCTACCATCATTTCATATGTTTAAAATGGCCAATCCCGTACTTCTTACATTTTCAAAGGAGTTCCCACGTGTGCATGTCCAAAGACAGTAGACAGTCAAACGTTTCTTCTTCTTACATGTTCGGAACAGTCATAAAACAGCCCCTAACATCATTTTTTGTCACCAAGATACGGAGCAGTACTTCTTAAACCTTCGAACAGGTCCGCGTTCATTCGTATAGCAACCGTTATAAAGGCATTGCGGTGGCGTTTTCCTCGCAAGTCCAAAGGGAGCCTGTCGCTTTCATGTTCAAATAAACGAGCATGTTTCTTTCTTTCGAGTCTAAGTCTGGAAAGCCCCCATGTAGAAAATAAACGTGGGTATTTACCAACAAATCTACAGGAACCCCATGCGCTTCCACGTAGAAAATAGGCAAACTTGATTTCTTCAATCTAAGTCGGGGTGCCACCGCAAGCGGAAATATATCACCCCTAAGAAATACGCATTTTTTTCTGTAAGTCTCATAAGTCTCGCTAACAGTTTCTTCCACGAAAAGGGATAATACGGCCCATGCTACTCCTCTTAGTCTAGGAAATCTCACTCTCACTGGTTCATTCTAATAAGATACCAATATACATTATAAATTGTAAGAGAAAACCATTCTTTCATCAGTGGTGGCTTTGAGCGAGGCCACCATGCTTTTCTAAAAGCCTGTCTTCCCTCGGATACTTTCGTGTAAACTCTAAATAGAAAGATAAGCGGATCCACAAATTATCATATGTGGCTTGGATACTCAGTATTCTTAGCTATATTACTACTGCATTACTATGGATCAATTATCGCTGTTCAGATCCGCTCCTTAAAATATATAGCAATAGTTCTTGCATTTTCAGTTCATTAAACAGATAATAATTTTGTCTTAAATGTTATCACTGTACTTTACATTAGGAAATAAAAAAAAAAAAAAAAAAAAACATTTCGGTAGAATAATAATAATTTGCTTGTAGGTATGTGGATAACGTAAAAAGCCTGTTTGCTTGATGCATAAAAGTATGTGTACATCTATAATAATAATAATAATAATAATAATAATAATAATAATAATAATAATAATAATAATAAAACTTCTTCCTTCCTAACCAAATAACGTATTTCCTGGCATAGCTCTTTGATGTTAGGATTGCCCGCTAAACAAAACAGACATTTCAAACATTATAAAGTTTGGTTGTCCATGAGACAATTCTCAATTCACTTTTCCCTTTTCCGATAAATAAATCACTCTGTTTCTCCTAACTTCCACAAAAACAAAAGTTTACACTCTTTGCGTTACCTAATCATTCCCAAGCCTATGTTGTCTCAATACATTATTTCAATCCATGATAATTAAATTATTCACAAAATTCAGGGGGACTGTACCCCTTAACCAATCTTTTCAAAACCATAGTGGGCCAGCAGTAGAGGACGTACCTCTGGTGCGTGGGCGTCGTAGTTCGATCCCCAATCAACTATTTGCATAACAGTTTAAATCATGTCTGTGTATTTTTCTCGTGATACGCCCGTTTCCTCTAATTCACTTCAACATTTATTCAAACTTCGTAAAGTTTTATTGGAAAATACCTAAACGTATTCAACTATTAATATATATATCAAAGTACTTGTTAATAATAATAATAATAATAATAATAATAATAATAATAATAATAATAATAATAATAATAATTACTATTATTATTATTATTATTATTATTATTATTATTATTATTATTATTATTATTATTATTATTATTATTATTATTATTATGTAAAAAATTACGTTGGTTTTGGTGTCTCCGCTTGAACAACGCAGACAAAAACGGACAGATACCGGAAACAACTTCTGAGACTTCCGAGACAAGTGTAATCGATTTATATATACACAGTATATTTATTGACATTAGAGGAGGGATAAAAGAGATGGAAGGAATGGATTTCCAGGTTTTATTTTCGTATGTCCTATGAAATGCCGATTAGGTAATAATACATGTCATTGTATAAACAGGAAAAGGAGGATATTCCGTTTCCACAATACCTGCACTAGCGCAGGCGGGAAAGTGAATCAGCTGCAGGGACAAGCGCCGAGCGGCGTCCGGCGCATATGCCAAATTCAGTACTGGACGCCAATGGGCGTTCTCAGCAGCGAACGTGTTAAGATTGTCATCCGCCATCTTGGAATCAACTTGTTTATTTTAAGTAGCAACATATTCGTTTAACATATTAAACAACATCCTCGTTCGAATAGAAACCCAATGGTAAGGTTATTTTTTCCGAAACCTGCAACAGTTTTGAAGTTGTAAATAGATTTAAGATATGTTATGTGAGAAATGCTGTGAAATGTGCTGTGTGAAGTTTGCAATTAAAGGATAAAGTAAAAACAAGTTTTGCAACATCTCACATTACATATTCTTTAATAACCAGGAAAGAGAGAGCTAACACACAAGAGACAAATACAATCACATGACATGTTCAGCATGCCTACCGTTCTGTTTTATGCAAGTTCTTAACTGTGAGACCAGTGTTTGTGAACTCTGCGAAGCATATTTCGTGATATTTGTTCATAGGCTGTAACGATTCTCCTTTTCAGGTAGCAAATGTCATTAATTTTACACTGGTAGACAATAGCTTTAAAGTGTCACCAAAGATAGAAATTCAACTGAGTTAGGTCGGGATACCTTGCTGGTCATTCAACTGATCCAAGCCGACCTATCCAGCAACCGGGAAAGTGTTCATTGAGCCGTCGATTACGTTTCTACCATAATGCGTCCGTGCTTCTTCATGTTGCTAATATTTTTGAAATCACCCTTCCTCGTTCAACAAAAGTGATAACAGTGTTTTCAAGCATACCTCCATATTGTGCAGCATCTAAGGTCCCATCAATGAAAATAGGTCCAATAGGTCCCATCAATGAAATCATGTCCAATAAATTTTTCGCCTCATATTCCACACCACACCATTACCTTAACCTGCATCTTGCATCTTTGATCATCTATCTAATTAAGATTTGTATTAGCCCGGTACCGAGAAATCCTACGGTAAAGTTTTTTTTTAAAAAAATCTGCAACGGTTTTGAAGTTGTGAATTTATTTAGGACAGATTATTTTATCATTTAGACTTAAATTTTGTTATGTGTGGAACATTGTATAGAGGGGAAATGATTGTCTCTTTACTTTTTTATAGGAGGTGGGACAGGATGTTAACTCGAGAGGCAAGAATCGTAATTATCCTTTGGCTAGAAGACGCAGTTCAGGAATAATAACAGCCGTCTTCAAAGAGCGACATCCTAATCCTGAGCCGGTGACAGACAGTGCTGTATGAAAACTAATCCGTAAATTCATGGCAACGGGAAATGATCATTTACCTCGATCACGACGACCACGAAATGCAACTGATCTAGACACATCAGTAGCTGTGTTGGGTTGTATTGGTGAGAAGCCCTACGGTGATCATAATGATAGAGTCTAAAATGTTGAAAGATTCTTAAAAAGGGAAAGTGGAACCCTTAAAAATTACACTTGAATCAAAAACTGTCAGATGATGATTCTGATAGACCAGTGGAGTTTTGTGAGTAGACGTTGACCCAGATAGCTCGTGATCCAGTCTTTGATCATAACATTGTTTTAAGTGACGAGGCAAATTTCTATGTAACAGGTGAGGTTAAGAACCAAAATGTCCGGTACTGGACTAATACAGATCTTAATTGGATAGATGCATCAAAGATGCAAGGTGCAGCTAAGATTACGCTGTAGTGTGGAATATGGGGCGAAAAATTTATTGGGCCTGCACAATATGGAGATATGTTTGAAAACACTGTTATGTCACTTTAGTTGAACGAAAAAGGGTGATTTCATCAATATTTGCAACAAGATGGGGTACCGCCACATTACGTTTGTAATGTAATCGATGGCTGAATTAACGTTCTCTCGGTTGCTGGATAGGTTGCCATGGACCAGTTAAGTGACCAGCAAGATTTCCGACATAACTCAGTTGGATTTCTATCTTTGGGGACACTTTAAAACTATTGTTACCAGTGTAAACTTAATGACATTTGCTACCTGAAAAGGAGAATCGTTACGGCCTATGAACAAATATCACCAAATATGCTTCGCAGAGTGCACAAACACCGGTCTCACAGTTAAGAATATGCATAAAACAGAACGGTAGGCATGCTGAACATGTCATGTGATTGTATTTGTCTCTTGTGTGTTAGCTCTCTCCTTTCCTGGTTATTAAAGAATACGAATGTGAGATGTTACAGAACTTGTTTTTACTTTATCCTTTAATTCGAAACTTCACAAAGCACATTTCACAGCATTTCTCACATAACATATCCTAAATCTATTTACAACTTCAAAACTGTTGCAGGGTTTGGAAAAATAACCTTACCGTTGGGTTTCTCTTCAAACGAGGATGTTGTTTAATATGTCACATGACCATGTTGCTATTTAAAATAAACAAGTTGTTTTCAAGATGGCGGATGACAACCATAAACGTCATATGCTACAAGAAGAGCCCAATTTGGTTTTTAAAAACGCAAAATTCTTTGATTATATTCCAGTGATGCCAAAACAACGAGGCTATATTCTCAATGTGGTACACTGACAGACGATATTCATTTACACTAGATTCGAGATTTTTAAAAAATCGAAACATTCTTCTACAATAATGAGAAATTTCGCATTAATCGTAAAGCATATTTACCTTCTTCCCGTACGTCCGTGCTAACGATATTTATCGTAAATTATATGAATTTTGGAATGGTGGCTGAAGCAAAATATAAGTGACTGGTACATGCAAAGAGCATTGAAATATATATATATATATATATATATATATATATATATATATATATATATATATATATATATATATATATATATATATATCATTTGTGATTAATCCAACGCTCACCAGAATTTCCAAAATAAAATTTGCAATTTTTATAGAGATCCACCAAATTATGTTTCGCCCCCTGTGCCTCCCTAAGGCGGTGCGTTATCAAAATGATATTCCAGATTTCATAAACGCAATGGAATCGCTACAATGTCGTTAAATTTCACATTAATTAACAATAAGTGCCTTCTTCTCGTATGTCCCTAATAAGGATATTTAAGGTGACTTCTTTTTTCTGTTTTTGAAAGGGAGTCGTAGTCCAATATAAGCAATATAAGTCACTGACCATGGAAGAAGCATTGTAATATTAATTCCGTGACATTTGTGAATAATCTGACGCTCTCTGGCATTTCCGAAACAAAAGTTGGAATTTTTACGAAAATCCAACATCTTATGCTTCGCTTCCTGTGGCGCCTAAGGCGATGGTTACCAAAATAATATTCCAGATTTAATAAACGCATAACTTTTTGCTAATCCGACGCCAAGTTTCACATTACTTGAGAAAAAAATCAGTTCTTCCCGTATGTCTATACTAAGGACATTTATGGTGATTTTTTTAATTTTTGAAAGGGGGCTATAGCCCCATATAGGTCACTGGCACATGCAAGGAGCATTAGAATGTTAATTCTGTGACAGTTGTGAGGAATTTGATGCTCACTGGCATTTCCGGAATAAAATTTTGAATTTTTATAAAGATCCATCATCAATTGGTTCGTCCCCTATGCCCCTCTAAGGCGGTGCGTTACCAAAATAACATTCAAGATTTGAAAAACGCACACTCTTTTGCTACAATGACGCCAAATTTCACATTAATTATCTAAAAATACCTTCTTCTCGTATATCCCTACTAAGGATACTTATGGTGATTTTTTCTATTTTTGAAAGAGGGCTGTAGCCCCATTAACAGTCACTTTTACATGTAAGGAGCCGAGTTGGCGTGGGTCAATGAAAACTTGACCCACGACCCACTGACCCACCACCCACCGTGACCCACCACCCACTGACCCACCACCCACCATGAACCACTCTGACCCACGACCCACCGTGACCCACTCTGACCCACCGTGACCCACCACCCACCATGAACCACTATCATCCACTGTGACCTACTCTGACTCACCAAAATCCATCGTCATTAACTCTGAACACGATCCACGGCCTCTTCTTTACTGACCAAAGAGTTTACACTTGTAATGAAAGAAGACTGTGAAATTGTCACTAATCGAAGTTTGAATTTCTAGTCAATCGCTCAAGCACCACTTTGCTACAATAACGGTGGATCTGACCTTTACGATATAAAATGGTAAAGTGTTTGTCAGTGAGGAAATTGAAACAGTTCGAGGTGGGGGGAAATTAGTGTGAGCCTAAAATATACTTGTACTAAGAGAGTATTCTTGCAAGTGTTAATTTCTGAACGCATTCCACAAGAAACTTCTATTCGCAGGAAAATAACCCTGTACAATATGGAAAAGGTTATGGTTTCTCAGTTCACAGTATTTTTCTCACAAAAGACTTGAAAAATCAGTTGTTCATAGGGTATAAAGGTGCTCGGGTACCCTATGTGAGAGCATCTCCATAAAGTATGCTCATAATTGTAATTTGTGTAATCACTAAAACACCACGTTAAATTTAAGTTACAAATATGCATAATTGCAATTATTATGAATATTTATTCAAAGTAGTTTACCTAAAGCAAAGAAGAGAGTTACTAAAAAGTAGGCACAACGTTAATAACACAAATAAGCCATTAGTAATACAAGTATACATTTTCCGTAACTCGTAATTTTCCACCTTAAAACAAATCTGAAATCGAGTTTATTTCCTGTTGGTAACTTTTTGGCGGTAAATCATCCGCAGTGGAATGATGTCCATCCTTCAGCCAAGAAATAACTAGCTCGTCTACTTTGAGCATGTCTGGCGGTGGGCCATTAACATTGATGAGCAACAAGTTAGACAATGTTTGAGCCTTTAATCTATTTCTAATATCAGTCATCTGTAAATTCATAAGGGGAAATCCCTGTTCGCACTCTGTCGTGGAAATTGATAATACATCTACCCGATTTCTGCAACTTCTCATCGACAATCTACTAGTTAGACTTGAGTCTGATAACGATTTTTCTCGGTCAGTTTTGAAATACTCAGCAAGAAGTATCATCTCTCTATCACCATACAACATCTTTTCCATATAGACCATGTCAGTTGGCAATGTCGACCCATGTAGAACAGAAACTTCATCTACCACGCCTTTGATAGGGAATCTTGGGAATAAATCATCAATTAAAGCCTGATAAACTGATGATTTCTTATTTGTTTATAAATTTAATTTTTGTAATTACACATGAAAGTTTGATACCATTACCAAGTTCCCTCTCCCGTCTAGAAAGCGAAAGAGAACGAGGTTTCTGGAAAGTATTCAGAGGTGAATGGGAATTTCCCTCCTTCTTCAATTTCAATTACCACACTGCTGTTTGCCATGTTCCAAATTACGATGAATTTCAATTAAATTATCATAGTATAATTATTTCCTTGTTGAATTATCAATACTTTTCAGTGGAAAAAAGGATGAAATTTCAAAGTTCCAAATCAAAGTAAGTAGACCAAAGTAAAGGAAAAAAAGTGTAAAATTTTCCATACAATTATGCGTACAATCCAAACTTAAAAATTTCCGTGTAATTAAGCTCACAGTACAAATTTTATGCCTATTTTTCTCACAATTTTATGGGTTGATTGCCCTGTGCTGTGAGCGTTCCATATAATAAACATAAGCTTCAGTAATTATTATAGCAGAAAGCAATGGATATATGAAGCCAAGCACTGTACTTTTTGTTTCTGATTTTTTTTTTCTGAAATAATCGATCGTTTTCGATCATTTTTACAAACCAACTCACTACCAATTTTCCATATATAGAAAGTGCCTTCCCCCACACACATAAAGGAGAATTTTTAAAAATGCTAGGACACATTCTGTTTATTTTCAATAAAGAGTTAATACACTGAATTTCAGCTCCGTAAGTTTAACGGCTTGCGAGATACTCTTTCTTTTTCGGAAAAATTCGGATCCTCACTACCTCCTTAGGATATTATGCGTTATAATAAAAGCAATATAACATCTCAATTTGGATTAAGGCCTAACTACATACCAGAAGTAATTTCATTTGACTTTGCAATTTGACCGTGATGATCAGGCACACATAGTTACATTCAATTTTTTATAAATAATTTATATATTACAGTGATTCAAAAATGTATTTTTTCCAGTAGTAGCTCTAAAAACCCACAGGTCTCGAAAGCCAAGTTGTAGTGTAAGTCCTATTGCTATTATTACTATTAAAAATATCAATATCCAAAAGTGCCCGGTTTTCTTTTCACTTGGTTAGATATACTCACCTCAGGTAAGTAGACAGAAACAAGTGGAAAAGAAAGGGAAAGGAAGGTCTTGAAAGTAAAACGGAGACAAATTTACCAGTCTTCAGAAGATATTCTCTACAATGCAGTGAGCATAGAGAGTCGGTAGATCATACTGAGTCGGTGGGTCGCAGTGGATCACGGTGGGTGGTGGGTCGCAGTGGGTCATGGTGGGTGGTGGGTCGCAGTGGGTCACGGTGGGTGGTGGGTCACAGTGGGTCATGGTGGGTGGTGGGTCGCAGTGGGTCACGGTGGGTGGTGGGTCACATGCTGTTGACCCACGACCCACTGACCCACTCAGAAAACTTGACCCACTTGACCCACTGACCCACCGACCCACTGACCCACTCCAACTCTGGTAAGGAGCATTCGAGCATTAATTCTGTAACATTCGTGATTAATCTGACGCTTACTGGAATTCCGAAAATAAATTTTCGGATATTGGTAACACATCAACCACCATCTTTTTATGCCCCTTTCCCCCAAAAGGGAGGCCTTTCCAAAATAATGTTTTAGACGGCTTTACTAGCTTTGTGAATGTGTTTTTGCATTTTGTAGCGAATACAACTCATTTGTCCCAAAGTCTCCACGAATAATTATTGGAGAAACAGCTTCAAAATTTAACATTAAATCTCCCATAAGGAAAATGAACTTTCGTGTTTACAATCCTAAAAGGGGGGCTAAACAGTAGTTTTCTCTTATTTCCTTCAAAAATTCGAAAAATTCAGATATTTCTCAATAAGGGTCCCAAATTCTACATTAATAGTGTGAATATTTCATCTTCTCTCAGTGCTGTAGAAAATTACACGAATTACGGAACAGTCTGTATATATCTCCAATATATCGAATGCTGCCTGGAAAAAGGATACTGTTTCCCTGTACAGCAATGAAGGGAAAAGGAAAAGGTGCAAAAGAGACTCATGATGTTTTAAATCAGCGAATCATATCATCTCCTCATTACCGAATTTGCTGAAATATACCCTATGAGTGAAACTAGTTTCCGATACCTTCGTCCCCAAAGAATGCATTACTGTAACTAAACATGATCAGTCTTTGTTTGTCCATAGTGTGAGAACGTTCAAAAAATGATTGGTTCCAAAGTGAACTGGAACCAGCTACCAATGATGAAGGACGTGCTTGTTTAGGGAAGTGTTTTCGATCCAGAGAATAAGATATGTATGAAGAATAAGTGCATGACCTGTATGAACGTCAAAACATACATCCAAGGTCCCTGTGTGAACCAGAAGATCCTGAGGAATTGATTGAAGTTTATCAGTTGGAAGGAAAGCAACCTAGAAACTGTCCATTTTGACTTTCAATCATATGTGACAGAAGTGGAAAAACAGTTATTAGTGTATCGGCGTCACACATACAACGTAAGAAGATTAAAACGGGAACCTTCAAAGAAGAAATGAAAATGGGGCTCCATGCGGATGAAGTGGTTCTGAAGACAGACTTGCCAAAAACTTACACAGTTAAGCGTCAAGCGAAGTTATGAGCGCCCACTGGTCAAACGCAACCGATCCTAGTGTCAAAATTTACACTGCAGTAGCATACTTTAACGGAGTGATATCTGAGGGAGTGAAGTTACGGGGTGATATCTGACACAAAAAAGCATGGTACGTTCGAAAAACCGTGTTCAATGATTTAATCATCAATAAGCTTTTGCTGGAAGTGCCCATTTAAAAAAATCCATGTGTGGACAGATGGAGCGAGCCAACATTTTAAGAACCGGAAATCCATGCCCAGCCTGACGCTGTTAAATGAAGTTATACCACAGACTGGAACTTCGGAAGGAAAGGGGGTACATGATGGAATTGGAGCAAAGGTGGAAAGAGCGGTTTGGATCCCTGTTCTTCAGAGAAAAGCAGTGAAAAACGCTAGTGATTTCCATTCCACCACTATGAAAGATACCCATGAAACTGAATGTCGTTTTATATCGCACCAAGACATAGACAAATACGACCTCGGGTTTGTGTGGACGTGAACTTACAGCAAGTAAAAGGAGTCAAGTTCGCAAGATACGTTGTTCCTGCTGAAAGGTTTGTTGTTGTGATTGCAATTTACTGCCAGGCGAACAGTTGCTCCTGTAGCAGTGGAAGTGACACATTTCAGATCCGGATGAACCTGAGGAAAATATTTCGCACAGTGTCAGTAACGAATTGCTTTCCTCCCAAAATGACATCGAGATCGGAAGTTACGTTACAGTGACGTATGTAAGCGGGCAGAGATATATGTGGGACACGTAACACCTGTGGAAAGTGATGGAATGTACCGAATGAAATATATGCGTAACAATGATCAGGGAAAAGGCACATTCTTTTTTCATCCACTTGTGGAATGAAATCTGGTTTGATTCTGTGGAATGAAATCTTATCCAGAAAGTTCTTCCAAAACCGCGTGAGGAACGAGGTCGCTTCACTTTTGCCCACTATCACCTGAAAGACTTGAACACTACTAATAAATTGTCCCACTCTACGTTTCTATGCACAATTTTCTATATTTCATAATATGTTGAACTTTGTACGATTGTGCGTTAACATTAATAAATGTCGGTAACTTATATTGTTTCACATTTCTTGTGTGACTTTCGAATCGATCTCGGTTTGCATTTTCTACATTTTCACCCCCTTTTTCTCCATGTTCCGACAAGCATTGCAACCTGCACTTTATTGACCTCTCTCCTCCACAATTGTTTCTTCTAGTCGTAGTGCACGCTATTACGTACGTCACGTAACAAGTGCGTACGTCACGCTAATTACGAATTTTTTGCTAAGATACGTATACATCGAAAACCTTGGTACCAATGCAAAGATAAGATAGCAATAGTCAACTACACACGCATTTTTCTTCGAGCATACACACGCAACAACAGAGCAGAATCTAGAGTTTTCTTCTCGATGTCTGACTTCCATGTCGATTTCGTTGTTCGAACGTCACGACGTTTTACTCATTAGTACAGTTTTAATTGGTAATTGGTTGATGGTTTATTTTACACCAACTTAATGACGAATTTCCCGTGTTTTCAATAAAGAAAGGAAGTAAATCGATATCTTCATTACGAAGGCTGGTACACGCAAAGAAAGTCAGGAAAGGAAGTCAACATGTTATGTTCGTCACTTTGCTTTCACCCACTAGCGTTAATCCCTAACAGCACAAGATGTGCTAGGCATGTGCCATTTATGTGTCCCAACTACTTTTTGGGCAACAAACGCATCAACTCTATTAGATGGCAGCTATCGCCGATCATTTGAAAGGGAATATGGATGAACCATGAAATAAAGTAAATAGCCACTCGTCATTTTGTTATAAAATTACATGGCGAGCAGATTTTATTTGATCCCAAACGATTAACGTCGAATATAAGCGGTTAAAAGAGCACTCTGATTAGCCGAATTCAAAAGACCTCAACAATTTATTCCTCTACAAGCGACGTTCTCTTCATCGCCTTTGTTGCCAAGTCGGAAGAATACGTGGCTAGTAATCCAAAGGTTGGTGGTTGGGGCCCATCCTGGGGTACAATTTTTCACTTGTTTAAAGTGTTTTTAGACTCAACTTAATGTAAACACATTTCGCATATAGGCGATTTAACATATTTTGGAAGAGTAATTTTTTGGTTCATTGACGCTTACTGTATGGGGAACATACCTGAAACATTCTAGGCAAGTTCCCCGGGTATATGTCAGGCATGTGCCTAGAGTCGGACATATACTGTGTCTATCACTTGCCATCCATATGATTTTTGTCTCGAGGTACATAAGGCACATACTGAACACGTTCCCATATACCTGAGGAAACATGATAATCATATGCCTGCTATGTAATTGTGCTGTTAGGGATTACGCGATTCATATCTTATCAGTTTCTTTAGAGGTGTGGTGCCTGTAGAAGTATGCTTTTTACATTTACTCTTTCTTTTTTAATTACTATATTTTATTCGTAAATTTTCTGTAGTGATCTATATATTGCAAGGTTTCACGTGTTTTCACACCATGCTAGATGTAATCATGTGTTTCAACACAACGTGATAGATGTAATCACTCCACAGACGACGTTAGCGACATTCAGGAAGAAGACGTCGTCCACCATCGCCAATAGTCCGCAAGTGACGGAGCTCAACGAAAATAGCAGACATTTTAGAATAAAAGAAGAGAGCATACTACAGAAGACATCAATCTCGTCCGATTGATAAAACGTCATAGATGTAATAACTTCAGAGACGACGTTAACGGCATTCACGAAGTAGACGTCGTCCACCACCGCCAACGGTCGGCAAGTGACGCAGCTCACCGAAAGTAGAAGACATTTTAGGATAAAAGAAGAGAGCGTACTACAGAAGACATCAATCTCGCCCGATTGATAAAACTACCAAATCTCTAACATGCCTGGTCATTGGAAGCACCATTATCCCCTCTCTGGGATCGGAGAGAGGTACACTTCCTACACACACTGAGACACATGATCATTGAGCCCTTTTACTATCTCTTTAAGACTTCTGGTCATTGAGACGGAAATACCACATTGAGACAAATTCTCTAAGACGCTCGGTCATTGAGAATTGCAGTTTCCCAGAATTGAAGATGGATAGTCATTGAGAGGTACTCCCATGCGCAAAAAAAAAAAAAAAAATGCGCTGTAACTCACGATTTCTCGCAATTATTCCATTTTCCTTATGTTTATGGGTAAAATTCAGTTATTAGTAAGTGGAGATAATAGAAAGCAATCCATCTAAGCAGATATTTCCAAAAATATAATAAAATCATAAAAATATCAGCAAAAAACAAAATTATGTTCGGTTTTGTGTATACTGGCAATAATGTTTTCGAGGGATTTTTTGCAGAGCAGAGCGCGATTGCAGAGGGAATAACAGAATTGGTATGGGGAGAGTTGAATCAACGAACTGGAAAGTGGAGTAAAATATTGCATTTATTGGCTTAAATCTAGGGTGTAAATTGTCTGTCAAATATAAATTAGCTTCTGCAACCAAGATGTTGTACGGAAATATAGAAACAAAGAGAAAAACTGTTGTCTTAAGTTTGGAAGTGACATGCTCTATAGCCATGAGCATTATTTGTTAAAAAAAAGACAGGCACCAAAATATAGTCTGTGTGATCAAGTGGTTAGCATTGCGGACTGGTAATTCTTATATTCTTTTGACACCAGATCGAATCCCATCCGATCCCATTCAATTTTTTCTATACAAAACATTGTAGAAAGTGTGTAATTTTTATGTTAATTAGAACTTAAACAATATAATAAGGAAATAACTTTCTGTTTCCTCTGATGACGTATTTATTTAGAATTAGTGTACTATTAGTAATAGCGGTTGCTTTCAGTTTATGCTGTTGTATAGATTCTTTTCTCATTCTCTTTTCTTGAAAAGAAGCAAATTTGTCTCCAATAAAGTATGAAAAATATAAATAGACCGAAACAGACATCTTAGTATCAAACGTGATGTATCGTGATGAAATAAACAAGTTTCCCGTTATTAAAAAAGAAAACTATAGAATATTATTGAATTAGGTTTTCTTTAGGTCTTTAGCATGCTATATATATTCTTTATAAGATTATATAAGGCGAGACGTGCGATCATACCCACAAATTTAGCTAGTGAGTGAAAGATGTTTTCGGCATAAATATTTTACAGATTTAGGTGCATGAAACACCAATAGGCCATGGTCTCGACCTTCCTTTATTCCACATTATTATCCGATATATCATAGGAGGTAAAAAGGAGCATCAATCGGCAAGAAGAACTTCAAGTTGTGGTCTTAGTCTGTTTTTGATGCTCCGGACTCGATCGCCTAGCACACCCGTCTATACCATGACTTATACGTCTATCATTCAGTACAGGCACGTATCCAACTTTTCTTTTCGGAGAGGGCCCACACGAATCCTCGTAAGCACGTAATTCTAATGTTTCAATAATAATAATAATAATAATAATAATAATAATAATAATAATAATAATAATAATAATAATAATAATAAATAAATAATAATAATAATAATGCAACAGTTCTGTATTTCTCTTAAACGTTTCTTACTTTTCATTTATGAACCGGTCAAACTGCGTTGTAACACAAACGAAATCAAAAAAATATTTTCTAGAGACATGTAAGGAAAACTTTCTGCTACGTATATCACGTAACAAAAATAGCAAATGGCAATGAATGTATCGTTCTAATACAGTAATGTTATAAACAGAACGGAAACGAAATTGTAATCTCATTTAAAAGTGTTCTTTAATTCTACCTGGTATCAATGGCATTACGGTATATTCTTACAAGTAACACTTCCCAAGTGTAACACTCTGATTTTGATAAAATTTGACAGGTAGATAACCACATAAAATAAACTAACACATGTTTTTATTTTCTGCGGAAAAACGGTTTTAGGGGGCAAAAGTCCCCATCCAAAATTTTGAAAGTTTGTCCCGAAAGGCAAAAACAAGTGGACCAAAGTGAACGAAATTGTGCACAGATATGGCAGAAGTAAAATGAAGGAAAACGTGTTTTGTATTTTCCTGGAAAAAACGGTTAGGTGGACACAGACCCCTCCAAACCTTTGATCATGAAACATCAAAAGTACTAGTAACAATATGTCAGATGTGTGTAAAGGATATGAATTGCAACTACACTTTGTGTATTAACAATACTCAAAAAACAAACGAATGCGGTTTTATTTTCTGCAGAAAAACGGTTCTAGGAGGCAAAAGCTCCTACTCAAGATTTTAAAAGTTGCCGCCTGAAAGGCAAGAGGAAGTGAACTGAAATGAATGAAATTGTGCACAGATATTGTAGACATAAAATGAGGGAATACGGGTTTCGTATTTTCCTGAAAAAGAAAAACCCGTTGAGTGGGGCACGGACCTTCTAAGCTGGTGATTACGAAATATCAAAAGTACAAATAAGCATACGTCGGAAGTTCCTAAAGAGTATGGAGAATTGCAACGAAACTTCGTATAGGAACAATTTGCAAAACAATAAATCAAATGTGTTTTAATTTCTACTGAAAAACAGTGTTGGGGCCTAAAGCCTCTCCGAAAAAAGTAAATATTACCGTAAAAGTGCAGGAAGGAGGGGACCGAAGCAAATAAAATTGTGTGTAGATATTGTATAGACTCTATGTAAAATAAGGACTTTCATGTTTTTAAGATGTCCATATCAATTTTGACACATCAACAGCAAACAGGAAATTAATCGGCACGTGCTTTTGTTTATGCGGAAAAACAATGCAAGGGTTAAAGTTGCCTCGCGAAATACTATAAAATACGCTATGCTGTTTGTGCTTGTTATTCATCTGCCAAATTTGAAGAAATCTGATGAAGACATTTGCGAAACACGAGGGGCTTAATTTTCATATCCAATATCTACAGACAATTTCATTCGCTTCGGTCCACTCCTTCCGACACTCAACGCCTCGGTCCACTCAACAGTTTTTTCTTTTCAGGAAAATAGGAGACACTATTCCCTCATCTTACCTCTAGAACATTTAAGAACAATTTCATTCACTTCGGTCCATTTCTTTTTGCTTTTCGGGCGTCAAATTTCAAAATTCTGGGTGGGACCTTTTGGCCAGTAAAACCGTTTTTTCGCAGGTATTTGTTTATTTTTTGCTTATTGTCTTAACACAAAGTTTTGTTCCAATTCTTCATGTAAATTTAGGCACATCTGACATACTGTTATTAGCACTTTTGATATTTCATGATCAAAGGTTTGGAGGAGTCCCTATCTCACCTAACCGTTTTTCCAGGAAAATACCAAGCCCGAATTCCCTCATTTTTCGTCTACAATATCTATGGATAATTTCATTCACTTCGGTTCACTTTTTCTTGCCTTTCAGGTGACAAATTTCAAAATTTTCTGTTGGGGCTTTTGTCCCCTAGAACCGTGTTTCCACAGAAAATAAACAAAAATCGTATTTGTTTGTTTTTTGTGTATTGTTCATACACGAAGTGTCGTTGCAATTCTTCATGTCCTTTACACACATCTGACATATTGTTACTAGCGCTTTTGATATTTTATGATCAAAGGTTTGGAGGGGTCTGCGCCCTACCTAACGGTTTTTTCCAAGAAAATACAATACACGTATTCCATAATTTTATGTCTGCAATATCTGTGCACAACTTCGTTCACTTTGGTTCACTTGTTTTTGCCTTTCGGGCGTCAGCTTTCAAAATTTTGGATGGGGGCTTTTGCCCTCTAAACCCGTTTTTCCGCAAAAGAATTAAAAAACTTATTTGTTTATTTTATGTGTAGTATCTACGTGCCAAATTTAATCAAAATCAGAATGTTACACTTGAGAAGTGTTACTTTTTAGAATTATAACAACAACGCATTGCCCACAGTTTGGACCCTGACTCAAAGTAATCTGATATAAAGAATCTCAAAATGAAAAAATTAGGTTTATTAACAAGTGTTTAAGGTTTAGAAAGGCACAGCTTGCATGACCTCGCGCTGGATACGTCACTGAGTTAATGCATTATATTTGTTTCTTGCAAAACATGATTATTAGATGCGTAATATGTAAAATTATATCATAGTTTGACTTTTAATAGGTCTTTCCTTAATACATCCATATTATCCGGCGTTCTGCCTGCGGATGTTTTATGTCGGATAAGCAAAACTCTACTGTATTTCCAAAGATAGCATATCCTCAGGGGCTAGAGGTCTGCACGGGCCGGAATATTTAGAACGGACCCGGCCCGGCCCCTTTAATTTATAATATGTAGGAATTAGCAAATTAAAGGCGGAGCCAATGGAGCCCAGGCTTTGGGGCCCCAAGCTCAGGGGACCCTTTAAAATCCGTCTGTTTAATACTAAAATATAGTAATCAATTTAGGCTTAAGACCGATGCTAATTTTTTTTCCGCTCGTTACGCTCATGGTATTCCTAGATTTAAGTCTTTCCATTCAGCAGCATTTAACTGTTAATAATGAATGCAATTATTTAATATTAATAATGAATTTAACTAAACTAATTATTGCAAATTTGGAGCACATTCGAATATTACAGGATAGTTCTCGGTAGTTCCATAAGCCTATGAGGCTGAGGTAGGCAGCAAAGAAAATTTATGCACTGGAACTATTCTTAACATAGGGCCTCCTTAAAATAGTCTAGGTCCCCAAAATCCTTAATCCGCCCCTTTCTATAAGCAATATTTCTCGAAAAGCTGGTATTTTTTTAACATAACAAATGTGTTCGTCATCAAGTTTTCATAAAGTAGTCCCTTTAATCTTTAACTAATTTCAGAGGCCACCGTGTTTCAGTGGTAGAGCGTTCACCTCTGATGCATGGTGTCCTTGGTTCGATCTACGTTCGCGCCAAGTGAACCTTGTGCTGGACAAACACTGTGTGCGGGGGTTTCTGGGGGTTCTCCCGTTTTATCCCACTTTCTGCATTCGACCATTTCATTCATTTCTCATCATCACTGTCTCCGTTAACCTAGCCGGCATATTCGTGGGACGTAAAACTTAAAGATTTCATTTCAAATAATTTCAATCAAAAAACAGTTGCAGGAAGTATGTAGTTTCGAATAAAACAAACTACTATAAACAATTCTGAGTATATTAATCTTTTATGAAATTCTCGCGAACCTTATTTCTAAATAGAAGGGTAAGAAGATTAAATTCACTCTCTTATTATTATAGATCCATTTCAATTGAAGCAGTTGGAATAGTTGGAAAAAATTAAAACGCCATACTCTATATTCCAGTGTGCCACAATCGGTATAACGCTGCACACTGGTGTGTCTAGCAAAGTGAACGGTGTGACGCAAACTTTTTCCTATTATTTGCAGGAATATATGTCAAGTTTCTGTTATTATTATTATTATTATTATTATTATTATTATTATTATTATTATTATTATTATTATTATTATTATTATTATTATTATCAACGATTCTTCCATGGATTAGCTGTCTTTATACGGTTAAGCAACCACAAGTATCATATTGAGGGAATGAAAAGTGAAAATGAGATTTTTGAGTTTTACGTCCCACGTCTATGCCGGTTAGGCTAAAGGAGACGCTGATGATGAGAGATGTATGAAATGGTGGAATGAAGAAAGTGGGAGGAAACGGGAGAAGGTCGAGAAAACCCACGCACACGGTGTTTGTCCACCACAAATTTCACTTGACGGGAGCAGGGTTTTCTTTCCGGAACAAGCGAGCTATACTTATTGTAAGATTACTACAGATAATATTTTTTACTGAAATTAGAACAGATTTGTCTCAGTTATTACTGAGAAAATTGTCCAAAAAAATTCAACCCTTGAGAAAACAACTTCTGTATGTTATCGGAAGAAACGATTTGTGCTGGATGTTAGTTTATTAATGAAAAATTTCATTACGAGATATGAACAAAATTGCTTGTGGCGTTGATGGGAAAACCATCGGGACAAAGCTCACCCTAAGAGTAAACTACTCCTTCGAACGAGTTGTCATATTGTTAGGTTATTAATGATACGTTTATTTATGAAATGTAGTTGAGAAAATTGTGCAAAAAGAACGTATACCATACAGTAAATCACACCATATATATTTTTTTCAGAAAAATTATTCATATACGGTAGAGATTTCTCAATAATATATATATATTTATAAAAAGTAAATAAAATCGTCACAGCTTTCTTTCTTGAGAAAATTGAATTATTTTAAATTTTAATCCAGTAAATTACCCTTACTTTTAGGTGTCGGAGGATATAAAATTGGAAAGATAGTATCTTATTAAAACGTTATGTCTAGAATTCGGTCCAGATACGTAGAACAGCATGGCCTCTATTTGAGTGCATGTAAAAGCGTGACGAATCGAGAGACGAATAGATGGACAGACATCGAAAAATCATTTTTTCGATATGTAGGAACCATTGAAATCATTGAAATCTGGTATTCGGTTTTTATAACTATCACCACACTTTCTTTTTCGTCGCTCGAATGTGAAAACGAACAGGCCTACACCGACATGTAATTGTGGTAATTTGTAATCCCAAAAATTTAATTTGTTATTTTTAATGTGTTGTCAGCTAGAAAAAAAGCTTATGCATGTTACATCACTTTATTATCAGTTTTTCATGCTACTGTATAATTCGGAAGAACGGTACGATTATAGTTAATATCCATCACATCTTTTGGAAGCATTCGTGTTCCTCAGAAATAGAGCTGTAAAATTTAGTTTTGTTTAAAGAGAGCATTCTTTATTTCTTTCAGAGACCTATGATTGCAAGTTGCACTTGGGGATATGAAAGAAAAGGAGAGAGAGAGAGAGAGAGAGAGAGAGAGAGAGAGAGAGATTCAATGCTCTAAAAAGAAACACACACACAGAAACACTAGAAAAGTAATTTAACATCAGCTTTGTTTTTCTTCATGACAACGAGCTATCGCTGTGACTGTGTACTGTGTTCGTCACGCTGTGTGTAAGGCTGCAGGTCGCACATGTTTTGTTTTTTCTGTTCCTGACTCACAGACACACTCGCAGTGAGTTGAAGTTACTTCTGCTGTGTAAAAACGGAGAGGGAATAATTTAAGCATACCATACCACAAACTGAAAACAACAGCTATTAGTAATAGTAAGGTAGCTCAGAATAAATACGTCATCAGAAAAAACAAAAAGTTATTTATTATTATATTGTTTAAGTTCTAATTAACATAAAAATTATACACTTTCTACAATGTTTTGTAAAGAAAAAATTGGATGGGATCGGATGGGATTCGATCTGGTGCCAAAACAGTATAAGAATTACCAGTCCGCCACGCTAACCACTTGACCACACAGACTATCTTTTGGTGCCTGTCTTTTTCTTAACAAATAATGCTCATGGCTATAGAGCATGTCACTTCCAAACTTAAGACAACAGTTTTTCTCTTTGTTTCTATATTTCCGTACAACATCTTGGTTGCAGAAGCTAATTTATATTTGGCAGACAATTTACGCCCTGGATTTAAGCCAATAAATGCAATATTTTACTCCAATTTCCAGTTCGTTGATTCAACTCTCCCCATACCAATTCTGTTATTCCCTCTGCAATCGCGCTCTGCTCTGCAAAAAATCCCTCGAAAACATTATTGCCAGTATACACAAAACGGAACATAATTTTGTTTCTTGCTGATATTTTTATGATTTTATTATATTTTTGGAAATATCTGCTTAGATGGATAGCTTTCTATTATCTCCACTTAAAAATAACTGAATTTTACCCATAAACATAAGGAAAATGGAATAATTGCGAAAAATCTTGAGTTACACTATACGCGCATTTTTTTTTCTTTTTTTTTGCGCATGAGGGTACCTATCCAACACGACCTAACACGCATGGTCATTGTGCTCGTCTAAATTTCACCAACAGACCTACAAATAATTCGAGGAACTTGTACTTATTTGTAAGACTATGTAGTCAAGTGGAAACTTTTATAATAAAAGATGATGGGAAACTCCAAACTCCCGTGTACCATCATTTATCTCTACCCTAACAGACAGAAAACTTTAGAATATTCATAATCTGTACTCTTCCACCAAACTTACTCTGTCGTCAAAAAAAGTCTCTAACTGTGAATAATATTGCATCTAGTATTACCATTTATTCTATAATTTACAATACATCTATCACTTCACATGTTTGTTTAAAAAATAACTTGATCATCATCATCGTAGTGGAGAGGAAATAAGATCACTACTTCAGTTTATATTGCGGAACCTATTCATACAGTTAACAATGGCTACGTGAAAAATAACTAATATAAATACGAAAATTAGAATGAGCACAGCAAAATGTTGCAAAATAGACAAGAAAATTTTTTTTCGTTCTATTGTCCTTATTTACAGCTCTTTTGACACGAAATTTACCACACATATGTCTCTGCCTATTATACACATACTAAAAGTACCCTGCGATATCATTATCCAATTATATTCGCACAACACGACAGTTATAGATATGCGACAATCATTTTGGACATGAGTGTATTATCTGTCAGGAAAGTAAATGTACACCTATTTTTCGAATCTGGCATTCCTGCGCTCCATAAGTGGAGAGTATGAGAATTAAATCGATCAAATGTTCACTGAGGGGCGAAAACAAAAGTTTAATCTGAATAAGACATTGCAAGGGGCACAAGCTGTGAATACGAATAGTGCATAGTGTAAATAAAGGACGACGCCGAAAGAGAAAGCCAGAAACAGCTGTTAAACTTAGAAAACAGAGTAAAAATTGTCGAAGTGGGAACATAAAACACAAATACAGCAAATACGCCGACAACTAAAGGTTCAATATGCCATGGTCTTGGTGTGGTGGTTAAGGTGCTGGCTTACAAATGCAAAGGTCGTAAGTTCGATTCCCCTCCAAGCACATTTTTAAAAATTTTTGTTGATAATACATACAGCTCATGAGAGGGTAAAAGATGCCGTATTTAGTTTTTCGTAGCAATTATTATTGTTAATGTTTAGTACTGATAATACTTTTTGTCTTTGCGTATTGCTTTTATTCTTTTCTTCATTTCGAAAGAGAAGAATATCCAAACAAATGCCACCAAAATTTCTCTTATTTTGAATGTAAACGCCATTTGCAATTAGTGAAGAATAAAAATTGAACGTTCCGAAGTAGCTGCAAAAAGTAAAAGGAAAAACATGGAAATGGACCATACTCATGGTTATTAAAAATACAATTTCTACATGCCTTACACCTCCCGACCACGTTTCTACGTTAGCAAGTAAGAGGCTTGTGTTTAGGTTAGCCTGGTCAATACGTTTTGCAAAGGGGCCCGGTTTAGATCTGACGCACCACAGGTGCGAGAAGGGAGCAAAACACTTTTTCTCTCTCCCTCTGTGTGTCTATTTATATATCTATCTGTATATATATAACGCTATTTGTGAATACCATAACCACCCTAATTTTCAGCGGATTGAGACGAAACTTGGCACAAACAATAATTGTTGAAATATCTTGATGAGTTCGTTAACCAGAATAATGAGATGAAAATGTTCAAAATGGCGGCCCTTCAAACTCTTAAAAAGTTCCAAGGGAACCAAGTTTGGCCCATAAATAGGTATTCAGAAAGTTTTAATAACTTTTCCTCTTTAACTGAAATATTTGTGTGCAGGGACTTATCCTCTTTTATTGAAATATTGGACCCGATCAATCGCCTAAAGAAGGTTCACGCCCATTCGCTACGGTCAGACTTTTTATCTTTTGCAGGAGGGGGTTATTTCCTATCGGAACAAGATGATTGTAAGTGATGATATGGAATTACACATTGAAAGTGAAGTAACTTGCGAAACGTGGTATTTGAAAGAATAATAAAATAAATGTGCTTTCCCCCAACACAGAGAACTGTAAATCATGTATTTCGAGTTCGGGAGCGTGAATGGCGAGGAGTGTTATTACATTTTCTTTTTAGTAACACCTTGCAATGGAAATAAAGATAGGCAACATTAGTGGCAACAAGTAAAATAATAATAATAATAATAATAATAATAATAATAATAATAATAATAATAATAATAATAATAATAATAATAAGTGTTGTTTGTGGCAAGGCAATATCTTCCTCAATTCTTCTTCAAGCGTAATGATTGTAACGCCATATCTCCCTTACAAACAAAATATTAGCAATTTATATCGAGAGAACGGGAAATTGTAGTGATGGGAGCAACGTTGGACAGTGTGCACTCACAGTACTCAGAAAAATAAGCGATTTCAATGCAAAATGAACGAAGAGTAATTGTCATGGGTAGTCATGGGGCCAAGGCAGAGCCCTCTTTAGGCAAAATGTCGATAACTTATATCGAGAGAACAGGAGGTGATAGTGGGATGGGACCAACGTTGGACACCGTGGACCCATAAGGCGCATCGAAAAAATTAGGGGGGCTGACGCCAGCCAGCCTTACTTATTTGCACATAATAATATAAAATTATATTGTCAAAACACACACACGAGTTAGCTACTAATATTTCATATTATTATTATTATTATTATTATTATTATTATTATTATTATCGACAGCGTCTTTTCATTACGTGAGCATGTTTGACATGAAACAAAAGAGAAGAGTAGAAAGAATAAGAATAGTCAGTTACTTTAACTGTGAGCAACAGCGAAAAATACGAAAAGAGTGACTACCTGTAGCTGCCAGTAGCTGAAAAGCCAGTGCTTTGTCCACTTCTTTTTTTTAACTGACTCACCGAACGTGTTTCAGTAACTTACTTATTGCTAATTTTACTTGCTTCGCTAGTTTAACTTGCTTTTTCCAATAACTTAAAACGACAGGGACACGAACACAGAAACATCGAGAACAGTTAAAAATCATAGATTCTCTCCCGCCGGGAATCGAACCCGGGACACTATACACCAAAGGCGCACGTGCTACTCACTAGACCAGCAGGGAGGTCACCTCTCACTCCCTGTGTCGTTAGGAATTACGACCACTGTATTGCCAGTTATCACTTCTGTGGGTTGTATACTATGATCACATGTTTCTTCTTTGCTCGAAGATGTTGTGTTGTGTTTGAGTTTAACGTCCCGTTCAGCAGCGAGGCTATATGAGACGTGGACCTACTGATTAACGTGGAATCCGAACCACATGAGCTCCCGCCGGGAATCGAATCTTTGCTGGAAGAGTTAAACCTACATTCTATGTAAGACATGAGGTATTTAGACCTACATGCTCTTCATATAATGTACTAAAAGGGTCATGCTGGGAATAAGAAAAAGAACATTCTTTGGACAAAACGGAAACTATTGGCATCAAAAATATTTATCTACGAGGCATGCCCAGTAGTATATTTCAGAATAGTTACTGTTTAGTTCAGTAAACGGAGAAAGGGGTATAAAAAAGCAAATATGTCGCGTCAACGAGATCGACCAGTGTTGACAGAGGCGGAAGCAGATGTGTAGTAATACAACAACTTGGTTAAATTGATAATTGGTTCCTTATTCTGTAGTAGATCGTATTTACGGGAGAGCAGAGAAAGACTTACTGACGCTATTATATAGTAAGCTTTGGTAACACGATCATATAGACACAAATGGATGTATCTGTGAGTACTAAAACTTGGATTTAACGAAAGCCGTTTTAGATATTCAGTGGTTTGCAGGGTTGTAAAAGACACAAATCATTTCTTCATACCTCAGCTTCCAGCTACATGCAATTTCTGGTTAGATACTGAAACTGCTGTCAGATTTTAATACATGACGTATTGCAGGATACAAAATGCTTTGCATTACTTGTTTGTTTGTAAACAGCTACTAGCTTAGTGTTCTGAAAGGTTGTGTATAAACTAGGGATAGCCAATTCCGGAGTTATTACTTTTCGGACTCCCGAAAGTAAAACCGGACAAATTCCGGAATTCGGAAAATTCCGATTTTGGAATAATTCCGGAATTCGGAAAAATCCGGAATTTAGAAATTTCTGATTTCGTTAACATTCCGGAATTCGAAAAAATCCGGATTTTTTCGAAATACGGAGTTTTTCTCAATTCCGGAATTTTCTAAATTCCGGATTCTTTGCGAGTTCCGAAATTCTTTTGAATTCCGGAGTTTAAGTGAATTCCATAATTTTCCGAAATCCGGAAAGTGAAATTTCCGCATCCGAAAAATAAATTTATTTTGGTTAATATGAATCGTGGCTGAAATAAGTCTTTGACCAGGTAATGGCGACTGCTTTGAAAGAAATGGAGAGTATGAGAATTCAATCTGATATATTTGTAGTTTCGTGTGGAGAAAAGCAAACTTGTGAACCAACGGTTCAAGAACAACTCAAGTTAATAATGTAAACTTTGCCGACTTCATAAAACAAATACGAAAGACATTTTGAATCGAAGAGATATAACATACAGGTTTGCAAGCGGAGACAAAGAAACCTAACGTAACCAGACTAAAAACAAATCGTTTACCGTGTAGCGATCGCGGTTCAGTGGTCGAGGTGCTTGTGAAGGAAGGGAAGTTCTAACAAAAACTTGTGAACAATAAACTTGAGTAAATATAGCTTTTAATATTATCTTGCTTCTTTAAACCCAATACTGCATCTATAATTTCACCAACAAAATGTTCGGGGCCTCTTTTATTCTTTAAGAACAGCACTAACACAAAAGCACCAATAGCACAACTGGTCATTTGGAATTTCTCTATTTCTTCTAAACATTTTTCTGAATTAAGGATAGATCTAACTTCCCTCAAGGCTTCGAAGTCTTCATCGCTAGTGCTATCATGAAAACTAATGTTCGGAAGATCATCTTCTGAATCACTTCGCAATAATTCTTTTAAAATTCGAGGTTTCCACAACGGTCTCTGAATCATACAATTGCTATACGTTTTCTTGAATATTTATATGACTATTTGTTGACTTTTTCTTGACTATATGATTTTTTGATTTTCTCTTTTCGAGAGCTTCCTTTCCAGGGTGCTTGTAACAATTCTCCCAGGTTCTCTTCCTCTCGTTCCTGTCTTCCGTGCTGCTGCTTGTGGGTAAGGTCGTATTTGCACAGGTGAAATGCTGGCTGTGGCAGTTGCAATAGTAGTCGCAAGAAAATCTAGTAAAGAACTTACCTGTCATGACACTATATTTGTATATTTCTCTGCAGAGGATGATATTTTACCTTCCGTTCGTTGGGGCTCTTGGGATGGCTGTTCAGACAGAATTGATGTTGAATTAGGTCGAGTGCTTGTAGCTTGTTCTTCTGGAGGAGGTCGATCAGTAACGAAGGAACACAGGAAATCATTATCGGTGTAAGTACTAGGGTCCAATGGTTATATTATTTAAATCCACTAGTTATATTACTATTACTGAATGCTCTGTTATACACTTTACCTACAATCTCTGCAATTCCATAAATAGGTAAAACTAAATATACTGCTGTACTCGCCAATGATTCTATCTTGGGCAAATAAATATCAGAAGTTGCGAAAACCGAAGAGCACAGAACTCAAAAGGTAATTTTAAAAAAAATAAATTAATGGCTGTAAAGGTAAATTCTTCGTTTTGGGGATGAAAAATTAAATCAAATACTATTCGGCACAACAGTCAGTAAACAACTGCCAATCGCGTTTGTAGTACCCTTTCTCCGTTCCTCTTTCAAACGAATTTTAAAGACTGCTCCTAGATAACTCTGAAGTCGAGAAAAGTACAGGTGTTCAAAGGTACATTGTTTCAAAGATACAACGCCTTCCCCTACTTAAATTTCTTAAACGTTTGTTTTTATAAAGGTGAAAGAAGAAAGAAAACATTTGACGCCCTTTTCTTTGTATGCTGTCCTTTAGTTTCGTTTTGGTAAGTTTCCTCCAAAATAAAACAAATGAAGTACAAAGGGGTGAAATGAAGTAAACGCTTGATTTGTGGTTTCGACCTTAATGACCAGCGTGGCTAAATAAGTAGAACCTACGTAGAATTTGAAGTGTAGTCTGTACCAATGAAACGTAAGCCACCGTACACCATAGACATGCTAAAGAGGTTAGATAAATCGGATAATACGAAAGAAACGAAGTGATGGTACAATTTGTGATAACCTTGTATGGAATGTTCATTGTCAGCGCCGCCCTTAAGCCGATTGCTCCCAATCAGGTCCAGCGCCTAAGGGGGCCCCAGAGCAAACAAGTGCGTCGTGGTCTGAATAACTAAATTTTGGTCCTAATACATGTTATTAACACATGCCATTGTGCTCGCGGGGACTCCAATTCAAGGAGGGCTCTCTGTCAAGTGGCTATGGTACCGTTAAGATGTCTCTGCTATTCTCGGTTGTCAAATACACACAACAACATATTGCAATACAGGTATCTTAACTTCATAACTTCTTCAAGACTTTGTAGGAATTAAGAATCATCAAGTAGTTAATCTATGTTGGGTCATGGTACTCCGAAGATAAGATTTCGTTCTTCATAGAGTCGAAAATAATCTTTCTGGTGTCACTGAAGTCATAGGAACAGTAAAGTAAAGGATTGTTAGCTTATTAACTTCCAAAAAACAAATAATGAGTTATCTCTTTTGGTTCAGATTTTAATAAGACAACCAGATCTTGAACACCTTCAATGACGTTTAAAGAATCACTTTTGGTTCGGTGAAGCGAGGAAAGCATCTTTAACTGTGCTTTTAATATATCAAAATGTACAGGGTGTCCGAGAAGTCCTTCCCTGATTATAGAAATTGATAACTCAGGCTAGAAATAAGATAGAAATATGAAACTGGTGTTGAATTGTTTACGAACTATAAAAGTTTTGGTCACATCAGTACACTTCCACATGAGCACCCTTGGTAGCACGTACCACATCTAGGCGATATTCAATTTCCATCCACACATTAGCCAACATCACTGGAGGGATCGATGCAACGACTGTGGTTATTCGTTGCTGCAGGGTTTCAAGATCTGGTACACGTGTTCGGTAGACCTCATCCTTGACATAACCCTATAAAAAGAAGTCTAATGGGGTTATGTCAGGAGAGCGTGGAGGCCAAGCTGTTGGTCCATCACGAACAATCCATCGCCCAGGAAATGTCCTATCGAGATAGGCACGGACGTCCAAACCCCAATGAGGTGGTGCACCGTCTTGCTGAAAAACGACATCGGGGCGATACTGAAGCAGCTGAGGAACAGCATACAGCTGCAACATATCCAGGTACACTGCAGATGTGATGGTATCCTCAGCGAAGAAGAATGGCCCGATAATTCGATCGTGCAATAACGCGCACCAAACATTCACCTTTGGACTGCCTCTGGTGAACTCCCTGACCTCCCTGGGGGGTTCTGAACCCCAAATGCGTACATTATGGCGATTCACTACTCCACTGACGAAGAATGTCGCTTCGTCGGAAAAGGCAATTCGTCTGAGATAACCATTATCGTCCTCAATACGTGATAGCATTTCGACCGCAAAGTCATATCGACGTGTACCGGCGTCGGGCAACAAGGCCTGAACGAGTTGCACTTTGTAAGCACGAAACAATAAACGTTTGTGTAAAATGTCATGGAGAGAGCTTTTTGGCATCTGTAATTCACGTGAGGCCCTGCGCACCGATTTCTTAGGACTTCTCAGAAAAGACTGCCGCACAGCCTCCACCGTGTCTGCTGAGGTTCTTGGTCGACCAGACCTCGGAAGGTCAGCAACCGACCCTGTGTTCTTGAACTTCTCATACCAGGCTTTAATGCTCTTGACATCATGTGGAGTCCTCCCAAATGTTGTCTGGAACTGTCTCTGCACCGTGGTTGGTGATCGTGTCTCATGGTACCACAGGACACACTGTGCCTTCTCCTGGTTGGTTGGCATGGCTTCTTGGGCTTCTTACTTATGTACTACAAACCTAAAACAAAAAAAATTGAAACTTGATAAAGCAGAACAAACCTAACACAGACAAAAACTTTTATAGTTTGTAAACAATTCAACACCATCTTATTTCTAGCCTGAGTTATCAATTTCTGTAATCAGGGAAGGACTTCTCGGACAACCTGTATGTCCTTTGAATACATTTAGATTAAAATTGTGTATATGTGAACAGATTTTCCATTAGTATTATTAATCAGCAACTGTTAAATATCCTACAGTACAGGGAAAGTATAGTCCTCAAATCTTCTGATCATGGTGTTTACGACCAAGTCGTAGGCTTCAAAGTATTTTTCATTGTAATATTCTTTCGATGCTGAACATGATCATTGTGGTATTTTGCCCTATCTAGCGTTTTAGGGATTCTTCTATGCCGTAACGTAGGAATCAAAGTTAAATCTTCGTCGCTCTCTAAAACTTTATCTTAAACTTCAACGAAGTCGTTAAATTTAGACTGGAAGGAATGCTTCGTTACTTCTGCTCGTCTATACATCACTTCAGCTTCAGCATTGATATTACTTTGCTGTAATTCTTTTGAAGAATGTTCTGCCAAGAAAATGTAAAAATATATGCAATTACACACGTACTTGTTATTGTCTTTTGTCGTTTTCTTTCTCTCGTAGTAGTTCCTTCGTGGGATCTGCAGCAGAGTGACGTTAGTAATAATGAGTAGGTATTTCACCAGCAAAGGGGATCTATAATTTTTTAGTGTTCACCATTTTTTTGAAAGCAGAAGGTTCTCTAATCAACCTAAACAAAGTGCAGGAGATAAGAGCAGAAGCTTGTCGAGCAAGCAAGAATTCTGTTCTACTATATACTTGACTAGCAGCGTTCA
Organism: Thermobia domestica; assembly: GCF_964235325.1. NCBI lineage: Eukaryota > Metazoa > Arthropoda > Insecta > Zygentoma > Lepismatidae > Thermobia > Thermobia domestica. The sequence continues at coordinate 272,050,112 of NC_137454.1, read as the reverse complement.
CCCCGCTTCGCTGGGGTCACCCCGGAACGCAATAAACTTTGTTACTTAGATAATTTTTACTTTTTCGCTTTCAAGTGATATGATAAAAACCATAGAAGATTGCAGTAAATGTTAACATTATATCGCCTGTCATTTATGTTAACCCGCCGAGTGACACGGTCATGTGGGTTGCATATAAATACGGTTAGATTTAGCTATGATGAGCTAACAAAGGATTTCTACGTTATGGACACTTGAATGGTCAATTATCTCAAGACACTGGTAATTGAAAATTAAAGTGATATGATAAAAACCATCTAGGGTCCAAATCTTAATAACCCCCCAAAAATGAAAGAAATTGGTTCAGCCGTATTAGCGTGATGAGCTAACAAAGGATTTGTACGTTCTCTTTTATATATATAGATTCTAGGGTGCCGAAAAGTCAGGTTTCATTTTTCTCGTTCGTTTATGTATCTGTTCGTTGTTACTCACTCGATGAACACTGAGATCAACAGGGTTGGATGAGAAGCAGAGAAGAAACAATGCGAAAACGAAACAATACTGTCAATGCTCCTGTTATTATTTGTTTCGAAAAAGTTACGGAAATTTTTACTAAATAAAATTTCGGAGTGCGCAATTTCCCGCTGGGCTCTCTAGTATAAAATTTCGACTCGAAACCGAAGCCAATCGTTTGTTTTTCGTTTGTTATTGATTGTTTTGAAGAAAAGATCGTTTGTTTCGAAAACCGTACGGACATATTCACAAAATAAAGTTGTGGGAGGGGGGAACTTCACGCTGCCCCCACTTTCAAATTTCGACTCTAAGGCGACGCCAATCGTCTGTTTTTCGTTTGTTATTGATTGTTTTGAAGAAAAAAATCGTTTGTTTCGAAAAAGTTACGGAGATTTTTACTAAATAAAATTTCGGGGTTTGGCAATTTCCCACTGGGCTCTCTAGTATGAAATTTCTACTCGAAACCGAAGCCAATCGTTTGTTTCTCGTTTGTTGTTGATTGTTCTGAAGAAAAAATTGTTTATTTCGAAAAGGCTACGGAGATTGTCACTAAATAAAAATTAGGGTTGGGCAATTAATTTCTCGCTAGGCTCTCTAGTATGGACTCTAAACCGAAGCCAATCGTTTGTATTTCGTTTGTTATTGATTGTTTTGAGAAAAGATCGTTTGTTTCGAAAAACCTACGGACATATTCACAAAATAAAATTGGTGGGGGCAACTTCACGCTGCCCCCCACTTTCAAATTTCGTCTCAAAACCGACGCTAATAATTTGTTTTTCGATTGTTATTGATTGTTTTGAAGGGAAAAATAGTTTGTTTCGAAAAAGCTACGGAGATTTTCACTAAATAAAATTTGGGGTTAACAATTTCCGGCTCGGCTCTCTAGTATGAAATAAGGACTCGAAACCGAAGCCAATCGTTTGTTTCTCGTTTGTTATTGATTGTTTTGAAGAAAAAGTCGTTTGTTTCGAAAAGCGTACTGACATATTCACAAAATAAAGTTGGGGGCCAACTTCTCGCTGCCCCCACTTTCAAATTTCGACTCGAAGCCGACAACAATCGTTTTTTGTTTGTTATTGATCGTTTTAGAGTAAAAGGTAAGTTTCGAAAATCATAAAGAAATATTTACAAACCAACATTCGGATATGTCTAAATTTACCCCGGTCCCTCCACTTACAAATTTTGATTGTAAACCAAAATCAATTGATTGATATGCGTTTCGTGTTGATTGTTTTGAAGAGAAAATCGTTTGTTTCAAAGAATATAAACAGGGTTTTGCAAAACAAATTTCGGATGTGGACAAATTCACCCTGGTTGTTTTACTTACAAATTTTGATTCAAGACGAAACTGGATCATTTGATATGGGTATGTCGTTGATTATTTCGAAGAAAATTAGTTTGTTTCGAAAAACAAGGATATATTTACGACATATTAAGGGAACGGATTTGTTTCTCTATTGTTGACTGTTTTCAAGAAAGAGGAATCACTTGTTTCGAAAAGCAAGAAGAGAGATTGCGAGGATATATTTGGTGGCCAACTTTTCACTGCTTCTTCTGCTTTTAATTTTCTATTCAAATCTCAAGCTAATTATTTGTTTTTCGTTTCTTATAGACTGATTTTAAGAGAAAATAGTTTGTTTCCAAAAATAAGTCATTTACAAAATAAAATTGAGTGAGGGAACTTCACACTGGGCTTTCAAATCTGAAATTTCGATTCACAACTAAATTCATTCATTTACTTTTTTTCGTTGTTTATTGTTTTTAACAAAAATCGAAAATTATTAAAGATATGTTGATAATAATGTTGGTGGTTACTTTCACGCTTGCCTACACGCAGAGCCCGAAGACATTGATACGGCATAAAAATATATGTCAAACTTGTCCGTAATAGGGCACACACATATATGTCGTAATAATACTAAACACACTGCCCAACAATGTGAATAATATTGTCACTAAACACACTGCAGGAAGACGCTAGAAATATTAATTTTAGTGGAAATAATGCTAGTTTAGTCACTAACAACATTTAAAAGGTGCCAAATTTCTATTCTAACAATGATAAATGAACCAATTGTTTTTGATAAAAAATATCCTTAATAATTTTTAGATCAATCGACAAAGTGCTACATTGGTAACACGTATAACATGAGACAAACGACAACCGCCTCACGTTTCCGCGCATGTATACATGCCCATGTACAAATTGCCCCAATGATCAAAACGTAACATACTAATCCGGCAAAAATAATGAAAACAAGGTAGTAGATCATTTTCAAATACTATAGTTGCTCACATTTTTTATGTTCATGGCGGACATATCCCTAATGTTAAAAAATCGACATATTTCCTTATGTCCACCATTAGAAGGCAATTTATTTGTACACATACTTTTGAAGACATGCATTTTTGTGTCGTTTTGAGTCGTTTCGGGCTCTGAATGTACACAGAGATAAATCCGTTATCCGGACAGCGGTATATTGTACAAATATACGGAATCCTTGTGTTTACTAGGGAAATCAGTACGGAGCATACGTTATCCATATGCTACATACTTTTCACGTTTACATGTTATATCATGCATTTGCAGGATGTATGACATTAAGAGTCTTTCGTGTATTACATACATACACGTACGTTATATACGTCAAATATATGTTACAAACGTCCGTCTGTATATGAGATCCTTACAGCGAATGCACAGTGTTTTCGTTCGTACGGAAATTACGTTTATTCGGAAAACGTATACGGAAAGTATGTATGAAATAACGTTTGCTGTACGTTGAGTCCAGAACTGCAGGATTTACACATGTACCCTACGACTTTTACGTACGCCACATATGTTTCTTTTCTCTATGTGTACTTCCAAATTGTTTTCAAAGCAGAAAATGGTTAACAATGAGAAGAGGAACGCAATCAATAGCGTACGCGGAAGTTCATCAAAGGCTTCAAGCTACTGAGTTCATATAATTTCAAGTGTTTATATATATATATATATATATATATAAGGGTAACCAAGATAATTCTGTCGTTTTTTCACCCACCACCTTCGAACATCGGTATATGTCACCTAATACGTGCCTTGAAGATCAAAAATAGTTCCCATCAGCATCGACAACGATCTGCCAACGTTCTTGAAGACCATGGATTCTATCGCCGTAGAACTTGGTAGGCCGTAAAGCGAAGAAGATAACAAGTGCATCTTCCACCTCTACTTGGGATTTGAACTGGCGTATCTAAAGTGACTATGCGAGGAATGGAGCAGGTGATATTCGGACGGTGCAATATCCGTGGAGTATGGTGGATGCAATAATGATTCCCATCCAAGGCAAAGAATGGTGTCTCCGTTCATCCTAGGCACGTGGAGCTTAGTGTTGTCCTAAGGATCCCACTGTGACTCAGAAGTGCTGGCTCGAGAGTTTTGAGTTTTTCTTGAACACGGCTCAATTGCTTGACAATACACAGTTGTATTCATGCTCTGATCAGCTGGTGGCAGTTCCCGATGCAAGACTCCGCGAGGAGTCCACCAAACACACAGAAGGACATTCGTCTGGTGCAGTGCTGGTTTCGACTGTTTTAGAACCGATTCATGTAATCTTAAGCAATGATGACGGCGCCGTGCAACTTCGTATAGGACCCATTTCTCATTACATATCAACACCCTGTCCAGAAATGGCTGCTTCTTCAGACGAGGCAGCAAAGAAACACATGTGTCTGATTGAGTTGCCTTCAGGCCCGGAGTAAAATCGTGTCGGGCCCATCGACCCAACTTGTAGTGGTTCCCAAGTTGATGGAGGTGCTACCAAATGGTCTCTGCACTCTCATTGAACTGTAGTCCCAGTTCCTCACATGTCTAGCCACTGTTCGCTTCAATTTCTGCCTCAAGATCTTCATTTCATACCCGTGTTGGTGTTCCGGCAGATGGTGCGTCTTCGACTGTTTCGTCACCGTCCTTACGCTTGTTAAAGTACCGCTGCACTGTTCTCATAGTCAAGACACCTTCTCCAAAGGCCTAGCATATCTTCTGCTGCGCACAGTTTGACCTTGTACAGCATTGTGGAGGTCCCTCGTTCATTCTGTCCTTACGTAAGTTCACGGTGTAACTAAACTTCCACAACCAGGTAGTATGTTGGATGTACGAGGAGGGCTGGAAAATTCATGAAATCACCAAGAAGAAATAAAAATTGAAAGATATCATTGTAGTCATTAGGTGACATATCATTGAACTAGGTGACAAAAGTTGCATTATGACTAGATTGACTACACCATTCATGGTTTTTAAAATAATTTGCATCTTCATCCCCCGCAAAGACCTGAAACTTTGCAATTTTTATGGTATATTCTACGGCATATTCAAGAGCATTTGAGGGCGCAACAGTGGGTCCTCAAAAATTCTAGAGAACTATAGTAGAAAGTTTAACCAATTGTGGGGGACTGTAACCTCTAATAATGTGATTTGAGATGTGTTTTTGGGGTTAAATGTGATGATCAGTGTCCGATTGCCACAAAGGAAAGTAACACGAAATTGATGTCCCACAGAAGAAGCCTAAAATATGCCCGCCTCCCAATGTTGAAGGCAACTCTGCTCCCCTGATCCTTCAGAGCATCGTTTTTCAACTTCATAAATATTTTGAACATCGCTTAAAAAAGGTATAAGGCCTTCCCCCCTCAATGTTGAAGACAGATATGCGCCGGTGATTATGAAGATTTACCAATCGTTAATTTTCAAGCGATTGAAGGAAAAAGACGTCAGAAACCTTGGCACAGACCAAACCTTACCACTATGTGGGATATTTGCAAAGCAATCACTGCTGGTGAGTGCTCACTAAACCTTGTATCAAGAGGTCCAGGAAAATTATTTTATGCCAGATGGATAACTACCGCCAACTAGGGCCGTAACTTGCGGGGGCCAATTGCCTTCAGGGAAGCTCATAGTCGTTCGAGGGGGGGCCATTATAAGCCAAAATTTTCTTACTCCATATACGATACGAACGTGAATTTATAAATGAAGCATCAAACAAGTTCACTACATTACATAACCAAAACAGCACATAAAAAATAAATGAATCAAAAATGCGTCATGGGCCCATTTCAGTAAAAAATATCTACTATTAGGGGCCCAAAAATAATATTTATTCGTATGGCTTTGAGATTTGTCAATATTGTCCTCTTAATTAATTTGTCATGTATGGAATGGGTCCAGAGGTGTAACGAACGGCCCCGCAGACTCTGCCAAACGGGAGGGCCTACAGGCTCCTGAGGGCCCATAAAGAGCAAGAGAAATATGGAAAGATGGGGCCCAAGAATTATAAAAAGAACGCCCCTCCTCCGGAAATACGCGTTGGGGGCCCCTCAGAGGCGTATCTGGGCTAGGGGGCCAAAATACGCGTATTAATGCTTGCTTCCCCCCAGTTACGGCGCTGCTGCAAACAGAGTGCTTAGAGTGTACATAACCGCTACTAACCCATCTTCAAACTTGAAGGAGCTGTTAAATTCATCATGAAAGTGTATGGTCCGATGTGGTTTTACATTAAATGTAATCCTGCTATCAAGGATGCTCCTGTGAACTTATATCGTACTACAGCCTTTTCACGGTACTTAAACAATGAACTGAAGCTCATTGCAGCTAGGAAATTCAGCGTAATGGGTTCTTCGCGTTTCCGGAGAATTTACTGGTGTCTATGCTCGCCGATGATTGAAAGCATATTCGGAAACTAAGTATGCGTAGAATCCTTGACATAAGGTCGAGAATCTCAAACCAAACACCTCATGTACGGTGAGTTAAAACTGTTATCAAAGCTTCGTCTGAAGTGTGCGGTGTCTTAGTTCGAGATGGATTTATCAGAGCAAGACTTTTGGATAGGTCAATTATGCCCACATTCGAAACAAAATCTGAATACAAACCAACGAGTTAAAGAGATAATTTCCAAAGGTAGGGTGGATGGGCGGAACTCTACATGCAGCCACCTTCTTGTAGTGAGTACTGGGAACCAGCAAAGAGCTGCATATCAAAAATAAATTCAATGCAAAATTGTTAAATTTATATACTGTATCTTAATATTATGCTCAATGTAGTTTTAGATATTAGTGTGAAACCTCATTTTAAACCCTGTTGGAGGTAACTAAGACGAAGAAAAAAATATTTTTAAAATCATCGAAATTATACCAGTCACTTACAAGGCTTGACATCTAGTAGGATATTATTTGATAGTTCTTGAAAATTGTCAGTGTCTTCAATGAATTTTGAGATTTACCGTATACATTCCGAAATTTTAAGGACCCTGCAGGTGATAAAGCACGAAAATGATTTTAAAACCACGGGTGTTATGGCAGTGAACACAACTCTTCCTTAAACTAGTGTGAAGTGATTAGGCGCATTTTAAAACTTTTATATTTTAAGTGAAATTTCGAAATTTAATATAAAAACTGAAAAATTGTAGTCCCTTGCGGAGAATGAATATGCAAATTAGTTTAAAAATCATGAATGGTGTAGTTAATCAAGTCATTATACAACTTTTGTCAGCTAGTTCGATTTCATTTGGAATTCGATATCATTTTTAATATTTTCAAACAATATCAAATTTTGATAAAAATTGCAAAATTTTAAGGCCTTTGAGGGGAATGAAGATGAAGTTCAAAAATTATGAAAAGATTCACGAATGTAATACTAGTCAATACACAACTTTTGACTCCTAGTGCTATTTTGTTGGACTACTTTTGATAATCGACCCCCCATTTCGCTCCACCCTATTATGGAGGATAGGCATATACCAATCAAAAACATTGCTGCGTGTGTGGGGATATCGCGAGAGCGTGTTAGAGTCATAATAGCAGAATATGTGGGCATGCGGAAGGTCAGTGCCAAATGGATCTCAAAATGTTTGAATTCTGACCAAAAAAGAACACGGGTGCAGGAAGTTTTTCAAAAGTTTCAAAACCCTGGTGAGTTCTTGTGCAGTCTGGTAACAGAAAATGAAACATTGCTGCACTACTATGATAGAGAGACTAAACAGCAATCCATGGAGTGGCGTCACAGTGGATCTCCTCGAGCCAAGAAGTTTTGAAGCCAAAGATCAGCTAGGAAGGTGCTTGCATCGGTGTTTCGGGATAAGGACGGTGTCATCCTTATAAAATATTTTAAAAAGGGTGAAACCATGAATGCTAGGGTGTATTCCAAATATTTGATTGAGCTGAAGGAAGCTCTGAAGAAAACTCGTCGGAGAAAAGTGAGCAGTGGTGTTCAGTTTCTCCAAGACAATGCACCCTTCTACAAGGCTAATCAAACCATGCAATTACTGGTGGATCTGGGCTTCACCTGTGTACTTCTCCCACACTACTTACCTGATCTGGCCCCCTCCGGCTATCACATCTTCCCACATCTCAAAAAACATCTCAAAGGCAAACTTTTTGCATCCGAAGAGGTACTCATTGCGGAGATGGAGGGCTGGTTTGCACAGAAGGACAAGACGTTATATTTGCAAGGGTTAAAAATGTTGCAACATTGTTGTGGAAAGTGTATTGAGCTTCTGGGGAAATACGTTGAATAGTGTATTAAAATGGTTCTTCCACGAAAATTTCTGCTTGGTGATTTCATGAACTTTCCAGCCTTCCCTCGTACCCAGACTAGCTACTGACCTTCGCTTTATCTCCATTCGCATTCAACTCACGGAGTGAGGGTCAATTGGACAGAGATCTCCACAAACAACGATAGAACTTTCTTGGCTACCTTCATATGTAACCAAAAGATATGGCAAAATTTCAGGGGTGGATTTCTCATGGGTAGACCCCCGTGAAATTGTACCCAAACTTTATTCTGTGAATATGTCCGTATGTTTTCCGAAGCAAACGAGTTTTTCTTGAAAACAATGAGGAACAAGTGAAAAACGAACGATTGGCTTCGATTTCGAGTCGAAATTTTAAAGTGGGAGCAGCGTGAATTTGGCCCAACTTTATTTTGTGAATATGTCCGTACGTCTTTCGAAACAAACGAGTTTTTCTTCGAAACAATCATTAACAAACGGTTGCCTTCGGTTTCGAGCCGGTATTTCATACTAGAGAGACCAGCGAGAAATTTGCTAACTTCTTAACGGTTTTGAGTCGTAATTTGAAACTGGGGAGGCAACGTGAGGTTGCTCCCCCAACTTTATTTTGTGAATATGTCCGTACATTTTTCGAAAAAAATTTTTTTCTTGAAAACAATCAATAACAAACGAAAAACAAACGATTGGCTTCGGTTTCGAATTGAAATTTAAAAGTGGGGGGCTAGTGTGAAGTTGCCCCCCAAGTTTATTTTTTTTGAATATTTCTGTACGTTTTTCGAAACAAAAGATTTTTTCTTCAAAACAATCAATAACAAAGGGAAACCAAACGATTGGCTTCGGTTTCGAGTCGAAATTTCATACTAGAGAGCACAGCTGGAAATTGCCCCCCTCCAAATTTTATTTAGTGAAAATGTCCGTAACTTTTTCGAAACAAACGATTCTTTTTTCAGAACAATCAATAATAAACGGAAAAACAAGCGATTGGTGTCGGTTTCAAATCGAAATTTGAAAGTGGAGGTAGCGTGAAGTTGCCCCCCTCCCCAGAAATATTTTGGGAATATGTCCATACGTTTTTCGAAACAAACGATCTTTTCTTCAAAACAATGAATAACAAACGAACAAACGATTGGTTTCGGTTTGGAATCAAATTTGAAAGTGGGGGGCTAGTGTGAAGTTGGCCCCCAACTTTATTTTTTGAATATTTCTGTACGTTTTTCGAAAGAAACTATTTTTTCTTCAAAACAATCAATAACAAACGAAACGCAAAGGATTGGCTTCGGTTTCGAATCGAAGTTTGAAAGTGGGGGGGGGAGAACTTCACATACGTGACTCATTGCTGCTGCACAGCAGAGACCACATACGACCTCCCGGCCACTCAGACAGGTAGCGGTAGCGAATTTCAATGCTTTACGATTTAATAAGCTAGAAGACGGCTTAGGACAGCGGGTCTTCATTTTTGTAATGCTGCAAGAAAGGAAGTCCTCTCACAGGATCCTATTCAACTGCATCTTGAATTTGCAGAGCCGAACAGGCATCGGAATTGAATCGATGTGATCTTCATAGATGAATGCGTGTTTGTCTCTGAAAGTACATGACCAGTTGTCATGTGTAGACCAAAAGGAACCAAGCGTGACCCCACGATATGTCTACCACAGAGGCATTGTGGACGTGTTTCTGTGTTATCTTGGGGTTTCTTGATATCAAAGGGGTTAGGAGTACTCCATCAGGTAGAGGGACGTGTAACGGGTGGACAGTATATGCACATTCTTCGGAATGTCGTGCTGCCGTTCACCCGTCCATATGTCTCGGGTAGTTCAGAATCGGTTGGCGCAGCAGGGCGATCTGGATGTCCTGGATTGGTTCCCACGTGGTACCGACATGACCCGATCGAGAAAGTGTGTGCGGAACTTAAAAGAATCATGAAGGAACACTGGCCTAATCCGTCACCCACCACGAAAACATAATTGTGGAATTTAATTTCTGATGCTTGGGAGAGTGAGCGTTACCTTCGGACTCTCATTGAAGGGATGCCGAGAAGGATTCAGGCGATTATTAAAGCCAAGGTTCATTGGATATCTTACTATTTGGATAATCAAACAGTCTGTTTCAGGCTAAGAAATAAATTCCAGAAGATTTCTAACTTGATTTGAATGCAGAAATTTCAATCACTATATAGAAAAAAGCATGTTCTTTGAACTTAAGAAGTTCGTTACTAAATTCTGTACGTCTGTGTCTCTGTCTGTCCGGCTGTCTGTTATTTGCGATTTTTTCAATTTTGGACCCTGCGTTTGATAGAGCATCAAAAACTATCAGAGAGAGTGATTACATTTTTCGCGCCACTCCTACCGTTCCCGAGATATTTTCCAAAAAATGGCCCATGTCCAGAATATTTAAATAGCCATATCTCCGGAACCGTAGGTCATAGAGAGTTCATATTGGTGTTGATCAATATCTAAAAGGATGGTAAATATTTTGGTACTAAATAGTAACCGGTGGTCACTACCCAACTGGACACTGGTTTGACCAATGGCCAGTTGGCCAGTGGCCACCAATTAATATTGGTACCAAAATGTTTACCATTCTCTTAGGCATTGATTAACACCAATATCATCTCTCTGTATCTTACCGTTCCTGTGATATTTGCCAAAAGATAGTTCCGATTTCGGGAGATTTAAGTACCCATCTCGGGAACCGTAAGTCACACAGAGATCATGTTGGTGTTGATCAATACGTAAGAGGATGGTGAACATTTTGGTACCAAATAGTAACCGGTGGCCACTGATTAACTGTCTACTGGCCATCTTGCCACCGTTCCTCAGATATTGGCCCAAAAACTTCGAATTTTTAGATATTTAAGCAGTCATATTTCTAGAAGTGTAAGTCATAGAGAGATGATAGTTCGCTCATTTTTGCGAGAATGGGAGAAGGTAGGGATAAAAGATTTACTTTTACATCTAGGAACTATGACAGTTATCCTTCCCGCCCCATCTGTCCATTCTTCTTAAGTTCGTTCTGGCAATGCTCTTGGAGCATTCTCAACTGTTTTTTGTAAATCTCAGCTATAGGGGAGATTAGAACTGCAAACACCTTGATTTGAAGCTGAGCGCCTTTCCCCTAATCCATGGCATCTCCGTCAAGATTTATTGGACAGTGGTATATTCTACTTACCTGTGTCTAGGAAGACCACATTGGAATAGGTTGAAATTAACATTCTTGAACGAGAGGTTACAGTAATGTAGAAGGAGACAATATAAAAACTAAACCTCCTTTTTAGTTTAGCACTCTTATCACTTTTCTTCTTAGTTCTTTATCAAATCAATACTAAACATAAGGAACGATGCCCCTATTTTACTTTACTGTTTTTATTCAATACAATATTTTACAATTCAGATGATGTTATAATGTTTTTGTCCTTTCTGTTCTCTCTTTATCTTCAACGTTTAGATCTATTCCGAACTTTAAAGTAAGTAATACGAAGTAAAAAAAATATAACAATCTCAGTCTGATATTGCGCAGTGCAATCAGTAATGCATGGCATTCTAAATCCAAAGATCGTTGTTTCGAATCCTAGTAGCGATGCTTTTAAGAACGTATTGTGCATAGCTTCTTTGAATTTTGTGAGTAATTCTCGGTTAATTTTGGTGAAATTACATTCATTAATACTATTACTAATACTACTAATAATAATAATGCTTTTTATTACTATTATTTGCATGAAACAATACATTCCTTTATTGTTTTTCACAGAATTAGACTTCATATCAAACGCACATGGGGACATGGGTTACATTTGAATGGTAGGTGCCATTCTTTATAATTTGTGTGTTACATGAACACAATTGCGAAGAATTGCATTGTTAATTTCTTACAATGTATGTTATATATGCTAACAAACTTTGAGTATGGGCTAATTCTGGAAGATCTGTTTAATTACCCCATACCGTAAACGTCGACAACACCTAGTGTCCCATATGTCGGAAAATGTCGATCATTGATATAGAGATGTGCCGAAGTATTGCCTCTAGTGTGACACTGGCGGCAGAGTTCGTCGGGTCTAAACAGATATCTAGATTCGGGGTGTTGAAGTTACCACCACGTAACAGTGAGGACTTCATTTGGTCTTCGTTCCTTTGATTCGTCGCGTAGAATCGCAAAGGGATCAACGCAAAGTATCACCAGTCATGTGAAGGCGGCTATTACTCGTATTATATATTATTTTTCTTGACGAATTGTTCCTGAAGTGAGCACCGAAGTCAAGAGTAACCCCTGCCTCTACATCATGAAGTAAAAAATCGTGAGATTAGTGCTTATAATTTTATGAATTTAAGTGAAACTGTCGCCTATCATTAAAAACTTAATATGGGAAAACTATGAAATAAAGTAAACAGACACACGTCATTTTATAATAAAATTACATGGCGAGTGCATTTTATCTGGTCCGAAGCTGTTGTCGTCGAATATACACGATTGGCCAAATTAAAAAGACCATTTATCCCTCTACAGGCGAATTTTTCTTCGTCACCACCGTGGCGAAGTCTTAAGAACATGCGCTTAGTAATCATAACGTTGGTGGTTCGCACTTACCCCAGGGTACTAATTTTTATTGTTTTTAGACTCACCTTAATGTAAACAAATCACGCATATAAGCAATTTAGCATATTTTGGGGAAATAATTTTCTGATACATTGGGGTTTCGTTGCTGCTCTGACGCTGGTGGTATAATTTTCAACACGTATGTAGGACCACTGCGGATCGTCGCTGCGGGGCCGCCAATTTTTGGCGAGATGTCGCTACTTGCCCATCCGTGGTCCGCTGACGAATACGGCGTGGGATGGTTTTCAACGATCAAACATATTTCCAAAGTAATTAATGGAAATAAAACGAAGTCGAAGCTTATAGTTAGAACACTGCAAATTTATAGTGTACCAATATTCACTGTTACAAAGAAGCACGTATTCTTGTTCGCGTAAAAAATACTATTTTTACAAGAAATCTCGATCACAAAACTTTCATTTGGAATCAGAAGTAATGGAAACACACAAGTTAACCATTACATTTTGCATCCAATATTACACCCTTTGCCACACTCAATGTTCAGTGAAAAAATATCGTTAATCATTCTGACACATTAATATGAGAGAGCTCCTTCGTGGCTAAGCGGTTAGCGTACGCGCGTTTGGCCTGAAAGACCTGCGGTCGATTCCCGGCGGGAGCTCATATGGTTTGGATTCCACATTAGGCCCACGTCTCATATAGCCTCGCTGCTGAAAGGGGCATTAAACTCAAGATCTACTCAACTCAACACTAATATGAGATATGTGATATCATGATACGTAATTAAATTTCAGAACAACCCCATGCTGTAAGCGTCGGTGGATCACCGATGGGGAACTAGGGACAGCTCGCCGAATATTGGCGACTCCGCAGCGACGATCCGCGGTAGCGCCACTTGTGTTTTGGAAATTACGGTATACCACCAGTGGCCCACTAGAGACAGAGATGCAGCGAAACGTCAATCAACCAAAAAATTATTGCATACAAAATATGTTAAATTGCCTACATGCCTGATTCGTTTACATTAAGATGAGTTTTAAAAAGTATTATAAAACAAGAAACAAGTATTATCTTCTGCCACCTTTACTTCTATTCTTAAATGTCTGCGTTTGAAATAAGGTACAATCATAGACGAACATCTACTGGCAATATTTATAAAATATACTAAATTGTAATATTTTAGAGAATAGAAATGGGGTAGAAGTGATTCCAAGCAGCGACCCTCTTACTTGTGAACCGAAACACTGCGTACTGTGCCACGAAACCAACATGAAATACGGACCACAAGTAATTTACAGTGTGTGTGTGTGTGTGTGTAGATATAATAAGGTCTGGAATTGAAAAGAACGTAACAATTACTCGTTCTTTCCACCTCGACGGCATTACACATTTCTAGGTACTTTCTACAGTATTTCTCGGCATTTGTTAATCTACATCAGTACAGAGAATGGTTTGTATTACGATAAGGTACTGTGAACATTGCCGAATTGATTGGGTAAGACTGGAACTGCCAACAGAACGAAATGAACAGAGATGGAGTGGGTCAGTGGGTCAAGTTTTCTGAGTGGGTCAGTGGGTCAACAGCATGTGACCCACTATGACCCACCACCCACCGTGACCCACTGCGACCCACCACCCACCATGACCCACTGTGACCCACTACCCACCGTGACCCACTACCCACCGTGACCCACTGCGACCCACCGACTCAGTATGATCTACCGACTCACTCTGCTCACTGCATTGTAGGGAGTATCTTCTGAAGACTGGTAAATTTGTCTTCGTTTTACTTTCGAGAATTTCATTTCCCTTCCTTTTCCATTTGTTTCTGTCTACTTACCTGAGGTGAGTATATCAAACTAAGTGAAAAATGACCTTCAGGCACTTTTGGATATTGATATTTTTAATTGTAATAATAGCAATAGCACTTATACTACCACTTGGCTTTCGAGACCTGTGAGTTTTTAGAGGAGCTAACTATTGGAAATAATACATTTTTAAATTACTGTAATATAGAAATTATTATATAAAAAATTGAATGTAACTATGTGTGCCTGATCATCACGGTCAAATTGCAAAGTCAAATGAAATTACTTTTGGTATATAGTTAGGCCTTAATCCAAACTGCGAAGTTATATTGCTTTCATTATAATGCATAATATCCTAAGGAGGTAGTGAGGATCCGAAGTTTTCAGAAAAAAATTAGTATCTCGCAAACCGTTAAACTTATGGAGCTGAAATTCAGTGTATTAACTCTTTATTGAAAATAAACAGAATGTGTCCTAGCATTTTTAAAATTATCCTTTATGTGGGGGGGGGGGGAACTTTCTATATATGGAAAATTGGTAGTGAGTTGGTTTGTAAAAATGATCGAAAACGATCGATGTTATTTAAGAAAAAAAAATCAAACAAAAAATACAGTGCTTGGCTTCATATATCCATTGCTTTCTACTATAATAATTGCTGAAGCTTATGTTTATTATATGGAGCGTTTACACCAGAGAGCAATCAACCCATAAAGTTGTGAGAAAAATAGGCATACAATTTGAACTGTAAGCTTAATTATACGGAAATTTTGTTTGGATTGTACGCATAATTATATGGAAAATTTTACACTTTTTCTCCCTTCACGTTGGTCTACTTACCTTGATTTGCAACTTCCAAATTTCATCCTTTTTTCCACTGAAAAGTATCGATAATTCAACATTATTATAATTTAATAGCAATTCATCGTAATTTGGCACATGGCCAACAGCAGTGTGGTAATTGAAGGGGAAGAAGAAGGGAAATTCCCATTCACCTCTGAACACTTTCCAGGAACCTCGTTCCCTTTCGCTTTCTTGACGGGGTAGGGAACTTGGTAATGGCACCAAACCTTCATGTGTAATTACAAAAAGTAAATTTATAAACAAATAAGAAATCATCAGTTTATCAGCCTTTAATTGATAATTTATTCACAAGATTCCCTATCGAAGGCGTGGTAGATGAAGTTTCTGTTCTCCATGAATCTACATTGCCAACTGACATGGTCGATATGGAAGAGATGTTGTGATAGAGAGAGATACTGCTTGCTGAGTATTTCAAAACTGACCAAGAAAAATCGTTATCAGACTTAAGTCTAACAAGCAGATTGTCGATGAGGAGTTGCAGAAATTGGGTAGAAGTATTATGACAGAGTGCGAAAGGGGATTTCCCCTTATGAATTTACAGATGACTGATATTAGAAATAGACTAAGTGCTCAAACATTGTCTAACTTGTTGTTCATCAATGTTAATGGCCCATCGCTAGACAAGCTCGAAATAGACGAGCTAGTTATTTCTTGTCTGAAGGATGGACATACCGCTGCGGATGATTTACCACGAAAAAGTTAACAACAGGAAATAAACTCGATTTCAGATTTGTTTTAAGGTTGAAAATTACGACTTATCCAAAATGTATACTTGTATTACTAATGGCTTATTTGTGTTATTCAACTTTGTACCTAATTTTTAGTAAGTCTCTTCTTTGCTTAAGGTAAACTACTTTCAATAAATATTCATAATAATTGCAATTATGCATATTTGTAACTTAAATTTAACGTGGTGTTTTAGTGATTACACAAATTACAATTATGAGCATACTTTATGGAGATGCTCTCACATAGGGTAACGGAGCACCTTTATACAATATGAAAAACTGATTTTTTCAAGTCTTTTGTGAGAAAAATACTGTGAATTGAGAAACCATAACCTTTTCCATATTGTACAGGGGTATTTTCCTGTGAATAGAAGTTTCTTTTGGAATGCGTTCAGAAATTAACACTTTCAAGAATACTCTCTTAGTACAAGTATATTTTAGGCACACACTAATCCCCCCCCCCCACCTCGAACTGTTTCAATTTCCTCACTGACAAACACTTTACCATTTTATATCGTAAAGGTCAGATCCACCGTTATTGTAACAGAGTAGTGCTTGAGCGATTGACTAGAAATTCGAACTCCGATTAGTGACAATGTCAGCCTTGTTTTATTACAAGTGTAAACTCTTTAGTCAGTACAGAAGTGGCCGTGGATCATGTTCAGAGTTGATGACGATGGATTTTGGTGGGTCAGAGTGGGTCACGGTAGGTGGTGGGTCAGAGTGGACCATGGTGGGTGGTGGGTCAGAGTGGGTCATGGTGGGTGGTGGGTCAGTGGGTCGTGGGTCACGGTGGGTAGTGGGTCAGTGGGTCGTGGGTCAAGTGTTCATTCTCTGGAAGTGAACATTCAGAAAGTAAGAAGTTACTTCCTTACCAATAAGCTAAGAAGAAAACGACTGCTAAAGAGTGATTTTTAAGGTGTCGGTGTGACGCGTAGAAAACGTGTGCTTAATGCTTGTCTATGTACAGCAAGCAAGAAGTGATATAACAACAGGAAAGTTATATATCTCTCTGCAGATCTCTCACTTGTGATACCTGCCTCCATGAACAATTAAGCTTGCTACAATTCGAAACATCTCAAACCAGCAAGCATCAGCACGAGTCGAGTTAGAGGTAATTTACCAGATTCGAGTTGCAAGCCAATTCATTGTTTTTGAGCTCAAGTTTGCAGTGGAATCGAGTTTGATAATTAACTCGTCCGTGCAGCTCGTTTATACTGATTTTGACATCAATGATCACCTGATTATTTGAAAAACGAAAGATATGAGAAACGTAAGCAGTAATGTGTGACAGTTTTATGTTGTTCACTAGAAAGGACAATTCTAGCATCTCAACTTGTTTCGACAACGAGACGAGAAAAAATTTTTATGAGAAAACCTCGTCAAAACTTGTCTTGTGTGCATGAATGTGTGTATTTACTCACTATCAAGATAGAGACGGTCATAGTCGAATGTTTCAGCCCAAGCCGAAGTCCAACCCGGGCCGATAAGCTTTGAACGTGTTTGGCCGGTGCACGATAAGTTTTAACCCTTTCTAGTTCAAGCCGAAATACATGCTTCTTCGGAACTCAAACCGAGAACCTCGTGAATAGCATCTTTGCCTCTTTGCGACCACCGAGGTCACCAGTCAACCAGTACACAAATACTGTACTTTTTAGTGTTAGCAGAAAAAAAGCAGCCCATCAGGAGGATATATGAAAAAAAAAATGAAATGAAATCTTTGAGTTTTATGTCCCAAAGTTATGGCGGTTAGGCTAAAGGAAACGGTGATTATGAGAACTAAATGAAAGGGTGGAATAGAAAAAGTGGGAGGAAACGGGAGAACACAGAGAAAACCCAAGCACACGGTGTTTGTCAAACACAAATGTAGCATAATTTTAGGGGCAATTTTAGGAATTTTAATATAAAATACCCTCATATTAAGTTTGGATCCCCCCTGAAATAAATTCCTGCGTTCACTACTGGTCTTAAAAGATGTTGTTCTTAAAAGATGGATGATTAATGAAAGGGAGTGATTAGAAAATTAAATTGTGTGTGCTGTCCCACCGGGAATCGGGCTCGAGACTATGTAGACCAAAGGTACACGCGCTAACCACTAGACCAGCAGGGAGAGCGCAATATATATACGGTCTGGAGACCGTACGGACCTTGCTGCAGGTTAATTGTAAAGATGGGGTCCCGCAAAATGTTGTCAATCGGGTGCCGCACAACCTAAAGCCGGCCCTGTTCATTGTAGTAGCACAACAATCATATTATCAAGGTCAATTACTCTTCTGATTTTGAGCATACCTGTTCGAAGTGCAACTATTCTAATATCCCATTAAGAATATTGACGAAAAAGGTTTAACCGGATACACGGACATTCGAATGGAGAACGTTTGGAGAATTATCACACAAATTTACACGAATTAAGTCATCATTGTAAATTACTATCAAATTTCTATATTTTCACTTACACATTCCCTTTCATGCAGTCTCTTTGATGCAATTACTTAGAAGTACGTCAAGCAAACAGTGTGATCTCTATACCAAGTAAATAAACAATTAATTTTATACGATAAACCAACTCTTCTTGTTTGAGTCTCCTCCTCCCTCTTTAACCCTCTAGCCAATGTTCCTACACAAATGCATAACATGGGTCTCTCAGGCCCGCATTTCAAATAAACGAAAAATATGCTTTTATTCTATAATTTTTATTATATTTCAGAAGTACAAGAAAGTTTAACATAGCTAAAAGTCAAATGAATGCTTTGTTTCTTTATATATTGCATACTGTATTAATATAAACAATTTTGTTGAAAATTTTCTAATAACTATAACACAGAGTACTTCTGCGTTAACATACCCATTACAGTCTACAGGTAAGTTTTGCAGTTCGATTACACTCAACTTATATAATAAAACTAGTTTAATTTTCGTTGTGATATCTCCAGTAAATTGTTCTGTTTGAAGCTAAGTTATTAGTGATTGCATTCACTGCACAGAACTAAACTACGTTCACCACATACAGTTCGTTTGCAGTCGTAACACCATTTTACTTTTTCTGTCTCTAATTGTTTGACACTTATAACATCTCTTTCGTTTTCCCGGAAGTGGTTCGAGTCTGTCCTCAAGGAAATCAAGTCCTCAGAGTTCCAGTGCAATTCTTGTTGTTTTCAGAATATGGGTATTTTTATTTCCTTCTTGCATGAAGAGTAACATTAGTTCTTTTGTCAGTTTTTTTTTTTTTTATAAAGGAAAATTCTCTTGGAAAAGAGATGCATCTAAGACTCATACACCAGGAAAGCGTTTACACATGCTACATCTAGTATGTTGAAAAACAAAATGCATGGCCATCTTTTTTATTTTCGTTTTGTGGTGTAGTTTCTTGTTATCTGGTCCAGACAGTCAACTGCTTCTTTCTTGTTATTGTAATACATGATTATTTCCCGTTTTGTTTTAAATCTCTGGAATATACCAGGTGTGTTAGTTGAAGTATGCCGGTTTTACCGTTAGATGTCCCTAGCAATATGTATACATTTCTATGATGCGGCATGTACGTCATTTGTTTCTGTAAACATTAACCTTCAAAAATACACAAGTCACATTCGGCCAACAGAATTGCGTCAGAGTTGTTTACCTCAGTGAATATGGTGAGTTTCGGTCCAAGTAAATCGCATTTGCGGCATGCATTGCTGTTCTTATTTCATCAAAAGAAAAAAGCAGCTGAAGCTCATACGGTGGTGGTAGAAACCTACGGTGAACATGCTCCAGTGATTAAAACATGTGAGACATGGTTTCGTCAATTTAAAAGTGGAGATTTCGATTTAACAGACAAGGAAAATCCCGGTGCCGCGAAAAAGTTCAAAGACACGGAATTGCAGGCGTTATTAGATGAAGACCCAACCCAATCGCAAGCCACATTAGCACAAACACTAAATGTGTATCGAGGAGCAATTTCCCAACGTTTAAAAGCCATGGGAAAGATCCAGAAGTATGGAAAATGGGTGGCAAACCAACTGACGGATAGACAAATGGAAAAGCGAAAAACCGTGTGTGAAATCCTGCTTCAACGGTTCGAAAGGAAATCATTTTTGCATCGAATTGTCACGGGGGACGAAAAATGGATTTATTTTGAGAACCCAAAGCGAAAAAAATCATGGCTTGCGCCTGGTGAAGCCGGCCCATCGACGGCAAGGCCAAATCGCTTTGGCCGTAAGAAAATGCTCTGTGTTTGGTGGGACCAGTGTAGTGTGGTGTACTACGAGTTATTAAGACCTGGTGAAACAGTGAATACGGATCGCTACAGACAACAAATTATTAATTTGAATCATGCGTTGATCGAAAAACGGCCGGAATGGGCCCGAAGACATGGCAAGGTTATCATGCAACATGACAACGCACCGTCTCATACAGCTAAACTGGTGCAGGACACATTAAAAACACTTAATTGGGAAATATCACCGCACCCGCCGTACTCTCTAGACCTCGCCCCGTCGGACTATCACCTTTTCGCCTCGATGGGACACTCACTTGCAGAGCAGCGCTTCGCTAATTTTGAAGACGTCGAAAAATGGCTCGTCGAATGGTTTGGCTCGAAAGAGAAATAGTTTTTTGGGGATGGTATCCATGATTTGCCTAAAAGATGGGCAAAATGTGTGAAATCCAATGGTCATTATTTTGAATAAAGAAATTGTGATATTCCCTGAATATTAAGTGTTTTCTTTCTCGAAAAAACCGGCAAATTTCAACTAACACACCTGGTATTGAGCTCTACCTCTGTGTGTTGTGCTTAGAGAAACTACGCTTTTGTGTCGTTTGGGGTCATAACTTACAATTGTCATATTTTCACAAGAGCCATATTCAGACGACTGATCCGGACTTTCCTTGTTTATTTTCATGATAGGTAGAACTTCACTCTTGTGTTTTATAGTCCCAACTGTTGTCAACTTTTCGCAAGGAATTCCTTTGCTAAAGAAACGAAAAATGATTATCAAACCTTTCTTCCTGAGTTCTCGATGTGTTTTACTAACTCAAGAACTACGTTTTTTGGGCCCAAATCTTTTGCTACAGGGTTCTTTGCCTCTCTCTCTCTCTCGTGTATATAATTCCGTCCAATGCATAACTATTTTTCGTATCAAACCAAAATCGCATCAGACAACAATACTTGGCTGATTTACTATGCATATAGCAAGTGTTGTAAAAAAACGGTTTTTTCTGTGAAATTTTTTTTCATGTTTTTTCAAATGTCTGTTTTTTCCTGGCAACTATTATTTATTGATTTATGTTGCAGATCATTGAAATAATCAACAGAACTTGAGTTGAAGCCCTCATAACTTACAAATCGTTTGTTTCTTTGTACCTATATACTAGCGAAATTGTGTGATTATTCCTTTCGGACCCAGGTCATTTTGAGCATTTTCCTACATTTTCAGTTAGTGACTTATTGCTCAAAAACCGTTTATTCGATTGATATGGTTAATGCCTTGTTTTTTTAGAAAATGGATGTGGCTATTTTTTGGCGTAAGTAACATTGCAGTCTTTCCAACAGGTGGGAAATTATTGAGGGAAATGTAGGGTTGAAAATTTACCAAAAATCCCTAACCGAGTTTCAAAATTTTTTGTATCAAGCACCACTGCTGCCATATGGATTCAAGTCACCAAAAAATTTTTTTGGTGTTTTGACAAGGTACAGTGAAATCCTGAAGTCGCTGGCTTCCATTCAAAGAGGGAAACAAAAAATTCTCTCTCATCATTCACATGAAATTTTGACACTTTTTACGTCTCAGAAGCAAAAATCAACAGATAAGCCGGGGCTACAGCTTCTCTAATTATCCTATTGAAACTTTTTATGCTGCGTTCTGTAGGACAAGGAGGAAGCTTTCAGGTGGTGGTATGTTTGTTTCAATGTAGCCAGAAAGAGGATAATAATAGAGGAGAAGGGGAAATTTTCCGAAATTTTCACCTGAAATCGGGAATTAATTGTTTCGGCTGGAAACAGTGCCATCAGACATACGAAATCTATCTGAAGATAACCCTTGGTACTCCAAGAATATATTCTACAAGTATTATGGCGATATCGAACAAAGTATGCATGAAATTAAAAAAAAAAAAAAACGAATATATCATTCTACCTCAGAAATTCACCATTATCTTGCCGTTTACAGAACATGGTTTATTGTAAACCTCAACTGTACTTTCTCTAATTACTCGAGATAACTTTTTATGGTGCGCTGTGTAGGCTAAGGACAAGGCTTTTAGACACTGGTACGTTTGTTTGGATGTAACCAACTAGAGGGAAATGATAGAGACAAAAAGGGAATTTTTCAAAATTTCCACCTAAAATCTGGAATTAAAATTTTCTGTAACTGGCAACACTGCAATCAGACACACACACACACACACAAACTATCTTAAAATAAGTTTTATTATCTCTCTAACATATATCCTACAAGTATTGTGGCGATATCTAATAAAGTAAGCATGTCAATAAAAAATATCTCATTCTACCTAAAAAAAAATCCCAGTTATCTTTCAACTTGGAGAACAAAGTCTAATGTAAACCTCAACTGTACTTCTCCTAATTATCCTATTAAAGCTTTCTATAGTGCGTTGTATAGGGCAAAGACGAGACTTTTAGATACTGATACGTTTGTTACGATGTAGCGAACAAGAGGGAAATAATAGAGACAAAACAAATAATTTTCCCCTGAAATTTGAAATTACTTTTTGTAGTCGGCAACCCCGCTACCAGACAGACGCAAACTATCTTAAATTAAACATTGGTACACCACTAATATATCCTACAAGTATCATGCCGATATTTAAGGAACAAAGTTTCTAATTACCAAAAATATATTACGGTAAACAGAAAAGTGAGGAAAAACTTAAAAAGTCAAGGTTTAGAACCTAAATACGAATTTTCCGTGCGCCCCCTAATTAACCCATTGTAACGATTTGTTCCTGTTCCTGCATTTGTTCAGTAAAGGCAAATGTTCGACTGGCGTAAGTTGACTTGCACTCGGACGTATAGATACGGATTTATAAACAAAAAATTCCGATTTTTTGTCCAAATTTACGGAAATTTTAATTTACCTAATTGGCAACACTGCAAGCAGGCCCGTCCAATTGGTGTGAACATTTAGGTATCTATACGAGGTATCTACCTGGCAAGTCTTAAGGAGGTCTGTCTACAATGAAAGAAGCTACAAGAAACAAAGAAGCAAAGGAAATTAAAAAATTCTTGAATTCTTAACTGAGCTGAAATTTGAGAAGGAAATTCGACCCCAAGAAGAAAAAGAAATTAATATGATAAACTATACTCCAACCATATTTTACGAAAATAATATTTCGATATTTTAATTAGTGTCCACACAGGAGCGGATTAAGAAAGTGAGACACCAGTGTGTGCCACTTTGGCCACCCGGGTCCGAAAGGGTTTCGAGTGTAAATTTGATTACATTTTTTTGACTACTAACTCGTGTTGTAGTAGTTATAGTCTCGACTAATAATAATATCATTGTTGTAAACAATAACTTTATAAGGAAAATTTTCCTCTTAGTAACAATACTGTTGGTGAGAAGTGCAGGGTGTTTCAAAATGAATATCGGGGTTTTAAGTCTTCGTAGTACTTATTACATTTTACGTACAATTATAAGCAATACATCATGGAAAAGAGCACCTCAAACAGTCTTTGCTAAAAGTGTTCATGTGAGCTTCATTCGTCACACGGCATACATCTAGTCGATAGGCGAGAAAGGCCCATGAACTTTCCGCCATATGGCACAAAACTCATTCAATTTAGGGGAGTCTCGTTCCAACTGTACCGTCTCCTGAGGATTTGCTGACCGCTAGATGTGAACACTATGAGTATTTACATTAGCTCTTAGGTGAAATGTCGATTTATCACTGAACACGACACGATCTAGAAAATCTTCATTGTTACACAGCAATGTTTCATTGGCGAAGTTGGAAATGAAAATGAAATGAAACCTTTAAGTTTTACGTCCCACGCTTATTTCGGTTAGGCTAAAGAAGACGGTGATTATGAGAAATGAATGAAATGGAGGAATGAAGAGTATGGGAGGAAACGGGAGAACCCCGAGAAAACTCACGAGCACGGTGTTTGTCCACCACAAAGTCCACACGGCGCGAGCTGGGATAGAACCAGGGACCCGCGGTGAACGCTCTACCACTGAGCCACCGTGCTCCCTCATTTGCAAAATTGGCACGTAAACCGTAGCCTGTAGGCTTTAGACCTTTAGAAACTCCAAACGATAAGGACGTAGTTGCAAGCGTCTCCTCAATATTCTTCACACAGACGGTTGCACTACAGATTCAGTCTTTATTAAAACACAATCAGATTTCTGCTCTCTAGTCTCCATCTTTGCTACTAGCTCTTTCTTACGGCACACAGAGGAAACACTGCATGTGCATGCGTGCGTACAAAATTGTGTAAGTTGCTCTTTAATTTAATAATGTTTATAATTGTAAGTTAATTGTAATAGATACTACAAAGTTTCAAAACTCTAATATTCATTTTGAAACACCCTGCATTACTTCAAATTGAGTCATCCTATATTCATGTCTTGTATATACATATCATCAGGACAATTTGTCGCCCCGTGCAATGGCATAATTTGCCACCTCCCTCTTTCTCCAGAAAGAACAAATCTTAAAACTTACAATTTTAAGTATGCTACTTCAGCATGAACAACGAAGGGGAGGGTAAGTGCCTTTGTACTCAGAAAGGCTTAAATACTTACTAAAAGTACAATCTCCTTGCGTCTATTTTTTCTTGAAATATTAATCTGTTATACTAGTGAGAGATAAAGGAAATACACCTGCAGAGGAAAGATGGTAATCGTTTTTACAGAATTCAATGTCGAACTTCAATCTCAATGTATCAGTTTGCAATTGCAGTGCAATTAGATTTTTTATCTTTATTTCTTCTACAGCTGTTAATTAAAAAAAAACTTGTTTCTATCTTCAATGATAAGGAACTTGTTTCTGACAAAAACACGATTTGTTGTCATATCAAAACTGTGATAACTAATTAAATGGAACAGTTATTCGCTATTATTCGAGAATTGAATTCTTGCATTTGACAACAATCAAGCAATTTGAGCTGAGATTTTTTTGACCATTCGCTTTAGCATTGTCCATATGACCTTAAACTAATGCAACCTAAACATAATTTACGAATGTAGTTTCCAAATATTAGGTCAGCTTAGTAAATGTAACTACCATCATCATGAAGTCTGTTTCCAACAAGAAATATTTAATTTAAATAATATACTTATGACAGATTTTGCCTGACCCTCCAAACTTGCCGGTCCATACAAATGCACGTGTTGCACATATTGTAGAGCCGGCTCTGCATACATACATATCTAGTTGACAAATTATTTATATATTTAGAAAACACTAGGAGGCAAATTGGTATTAGCTTTTACCTTGATACAAGTCATTTGAATTTTATACTGTTCGTGACATTATTTTTATACTTATTAAAGACCTGCTTTCACGAAAAAACAAAACTTCATTTCTACTTTTATTTCTATGTTGATATTGATGAAAACTGCTGAAACCCGATTTGATAGTATTTATGCTATTCATATACATTGTAAAATATTTGTAGCGTATATATATCTAGTGTTTAATTTATGTTGCATTTTACGGTAATTCCATCTACATAAAAATATTTCATACTTTAAATAGACGTAAGATGTATTACAAATGACTATTTGAAAAAAAACGAAATTTAGAGAAAAAACGAGAATTGATGTTTTTTCTTAAAAAAACTCACATTTCTGAAAAAATACGAACGGTTTTTTTTCTATTTACAACACTACATGTAGCGGTATTAACTGAATTGGCATCTTTCTCTACAAGAAATAAGCTATTCGTCAATAGTCATACATTCACTAGGACGTATTTTGTTCTACACCTATTCAAGAAAAAGAGTCGAGACGATCGAAAAGGAACCAGTCGATCTGTTTTTACCCTTTCGATCTTGGTCCTTTTATTATCAAACCAAATACCCTTCTTATTGTTTCTGATGCAGTTATTCCCGGTAGAAAATACAAGAAAATATACCTTTCTATTACTATAACTATACTTATTCCCTCAATGTGATATTTGTTTGTTTAACTGTATACAGACAGCTGATCCGTGGAAGAATCGTTGATAATAATAAATAAAATAAACTCGACAAATATTCTTGTAAATAATAGGTAAAAGTTTGCGTCAGACTGTTCATTTTGCTGGGCACGACAGCGTGCCGTGTTATCCGGTTGTGGCACACTGGAATATACGATATGGCTTTCTAATTTTTCCCAATTATTTTAACTGCTTCAATTGAAATGAATCTATGATAATAAGGGAGTGAATTTAGTTTTCTTACCCTTCGATTTAGCAATAAAGTCCGCTAGAATTGTATATATAAAAATAATAATACTCAGAATTTTATAGAGTAGTTTGTTTTATTCGAAATGACATACTTCCTGCAACTGTTTGGGTTGGAATTATTTCAAATGAAATCTTTAAGTTTTACGACCCACGGTTATACCGGCTAGGCTAAAGGAGACGGTGATGATGAGAAATGAATGAAATGGTGGAATGAAGAAAGTGGGAGAAAACGGGAGAACCCCGAGAAAACCCATGCACATGGTGTTTGTCCATCACAAAATTCACTCGGTGCGAGCTGGGATCCAACCAAGGATCCCATGCACCAAAGGTGAACACATCACTGAGCCAACGCGGCCCCTCTGAAATTATTTATAGGGGAGAGTGACTACTTTATGAAAACCTGATATCGAACACATTTGTTTAAAAATACCAGCTTTTTGTGAAATATTGCTTAATATTCAGGAGAACTTAAGTCAATAAAATAATAATAATAATAATAATAATAATAATAATAATAATAATAATAATAATAATAATAATCACCATCATCATCATCTTAAAAACTTTCTGGACCTAGTGTATTGGCAGAATTCCACGAATTAAGGAGAATTTGTTTACTTCTCATGTAAATGTAGAAGGACTTAATCCCTGTTGCTTTCAATATACGAAGAAAGTGTCCAACTGTCAAATGATATGCTACATAAAATGCCCTATGCAACATAATGTAGTGTAGAGTCATCATTTCTAGGTTCTCTAAAGAACACTTTTGTTTTAGCAAGAAACGGAGAAAATAGAAACTGCTCAGTTTCAACCTAGTAGAAATTTTGCAGATTTAAGGGAAAATGCACAGAGTTGTTGGATATTAAATGTAGTTCGGACTAATGGAGTAAGACTCCGTAGTTTATTGTTTGAAATATACTGAGAGTGACCAAGCCATTACCTATGGAAATATCGAAAGAGATACGTTAATGGTGTTAGTTGCAAACTGTTGTAGAAATGAAAAATTCAAGGAAATCTCTAAAACTCTAAAATCACAGATCCAAATTGACTGACTGTTAAGTAAAACTGCTATGAATAAAGTGAATTTACAGTTCTGGAATAGCAACAAATGATTTTGCTAGATGTAAATTTTGGGAAAACTTTTTTTTTATAAGGCTTTAGATTTATTTATTGATTTGTTTGTTTATTAGCTTCCCCATGCCGTAAACGTCGCCAACAGCTAGTGGCCCACTTGCCGATAAATGGCGATCGTCGATATAGCGACCCGTCGAAGGATTGTCGCCAGTGTGCCACTAGTGGCAGGAATTCGTCGAGTCGAAGCAGATATCTAGAATCGGGGGTATTGAAGTTACCACCGCGTAACAGCGAGTACTTCATTTTGATCCGCGCTCCTTTGATTTGCCTCGGAGAATCACAAAAGGACCAACACGAACGATCGTCAGTCAAGTGCATGTGGTTATTATTATAAATTATTTTTCCCTGACGAATTTTTATTATAAGGACAATACCTGAGCTTCGGGGGTCAAGAGTAACTCCTGCCTTTACATCTTGTAGTGTAAAATCTTGAGATGTGTGCGTATAATTTTATGAATTTAGATGGCAACTGTTGCCGATCACTAGCCAGTGAATATGGGAAAACTATGAAAAAAGTAAATAGACGCTTGCCATTTTGTTATAAAATTACATGACGACAGCCTTTGATCTGATTCCAGACAGTTATCGTCAAATAAGCACGGTTAAAGCAGCACTCTGATTAGAAATATTAAAAAGACATCAACGATTTATCACTCTACAAGCATGGCGAATTCGGAAGTACACGCAACTAGTAACCCTAAGGTTGGTGGTTTGCGCCCAGCTCAGGGCACTTTTTTTTTACTTTTTTAAAAAATGTTTTTAGACTCGCCTTAATGAAAACAAATTACGCACATAGGCGATTTAACGTATTTTAGGGAAATAATTTTGTGGTCCGTTGGCGTTCCGTCGCTTCTCTGCAGCTGGTGGTATAATTTTCAAAACGCAAGTGGGACAACCGCCAATCGTCGCTGCGGGACCGCCAATTTTTGGGGACGTGTCGCTAGTTGCCTAACGGTGGTCTACCGACGCTTACGGCAAGAGGTTGTCCCCTCACAATTGAGGCAGATTGTAATCGACCAAGAGTGTTTTGCAAAAATGGGGAACATCTTCCGACTTCAACTTCTGAATAATCCGTTTAGAATCAAGTGGAATTAAGGCTGCCTCACGGGAAGGTAAAACAAGTGAGGTAATCGTTCGAAGTACTCTCCGTCTCATTCAAGACTTAGACTCTTCAGGAAAAGTAACTAGTTTATTACTTGTAATTTATTCTTTGAGTCAAAGTATTTTGCAATAAACCATCGTTTTGTAAGATATTTTTACGATCGATACTATTAGTTTCGAAAATTGTACTCATAATATAATTTCCCATCACGGATTTGGAAAAATCAAAGTTCGAACAAAGAAAGATCTTCGATCCACATGTCTCTTCATGTTTGATATGGAAGTCTCACCTTATTGGAAGTCTCATTATTGACCTTTGATTTATTTTAGTCCTAGGCAACGCGACTCGCCAGGATGGCTCTAAGTGAAAACATTGATTTAGATGGATAAGTAATCAGGAAATTGCTGCTGTTATTTCACAAAACACAACAGATCTTGAGAGGAAAAAAAACAATTTTGCTTACCAAGGGGAGGGAGTAGATCATCTGGTTACGCTTGCTTAACTAGGAAGATGGCAAGGTCGCCGATCCTGGGGGGCGGGCCCCCCAAAGCTCATGTGGGCCTCCTTTGCATTTATGAATATACAATATTTGGCATAATTTGAGTGCAATTTGTGTTAAAATCCTCATATATATATATCTTCTGCATTTGAGTGCCCCCTCCCCCAAATTTACAGAGAAATCGGTGCCCTTGGAAAAAGGTCTAGTGAAATGAATAAAAATGTGATAACGTAATACTTGAACGACTCTATCTAATGGAGGAAAATAAATTAGTATTCAACACTTCTTTCAATTTTAAGCATTTCAAAGATTCTCGTAATTTAGTAGCATTCCGGTTTTGCATTTTTGAAATATGGAAACTCTATCTATACCTTAACGTGGGAATCGGCTTCGGACCATGCACTTAAGCCACTTTGCCACAAGAGACACATAGGAGTTTGTTTTTCGATTTCCTTAGAAATATTGCGAATGGTATGACTTTTAAAACTATGTTTAAAAAAGAATACACATCGACACAATAAGATGATAATCTGATACCTAGGAAATATATTGAATTGTTTTAAATTTGTTCTCATGCTACCAAAACAGTACTTATGTTTTTTTTATTCCAGCCTTTCATTTCACACTATTGTCTGTTCTAGGACGATACAATTCTAGTGCATGTATATGCTTGCTTTGGAAATACAGTAGAGTTTCGCTTATCCGACATAAACAGGCAGGAAGAACGCCGGATAATATGAATGTGTTAAGAAAAGAGCTATTAAAGTAAAACTTATGATATAATTTTACATATTACGCATCTAATAATCATGTTTTATAACAAATAAATGCACTGCACTGAATCAG
Source organism: Thermobia domestica (assembly GCF_964235325.1). Lineage (NCBI taxonomy): Eukaryota > Metazoa > Arthropoda > Insecta > Zygentoma > Lepismatidae > Thermobia > Thermobia domestica. The sequence continues at coordinate 272,020,158 of NC_137454.1, read as the reverse complement.
GGGCGTATCCAGTGTGAGAGCCTGAGGGCTGTCCCACTCCGAAACTCAAGCACTTTTTAATAAACTTGCTTTTACCCTTTTGAGGTTCTTTTATATCAGTTTACTTGGAGTCAATGTCCAAACTTTGGGCAATGTGTTCTTGTCTTCTTATAATTCTAAGAATATACCATAATGCCATTATACCAGATGGAATTAAAGAACAGTTTTAAATAGGGTTAACATCTCGTTCCCGTTCTGTTTTTAACTTTAATATATTAGAAGGATACACTCAATGTCTTCTTGCTATTTTTGTTATGTGTTATACGTAGCAGACAGTTTTCTTTAGTTACATTTCTCTCGAAACTATGTTTCATTTTCTTTGTGTTATAATGCAGTTTCCAAAGTAAACCGGTTTATAAATGAAAAGTAGGAAAAAAGTTTAAGAGAAATACAGAACTGTTGCATTATTATTATTATTATTATTATTATTATTATTATTGATATTTTTTAAAACATTAGAATTACGTGCTTACGAGGATTCGTGTTGGGCCTCCTCCGAATAGAAAACCTGGATACGTGTCTGTACTGAATCATAGACATATGAGTCAAGGCGTAGACGGGCGCGCTAGGCGTTAGACTCCAGAGCATGAAAAATAGATTAAGACCACAACTTGCAGTTCTTCTTGCCGATTGGTACTATCTGCAATTATATGTCGGATCATACGATATGTGGAACAAAGGAAGGTCAGATAAGCGATACCATGGTGTATTGGTGTTTGACGCAACTAAATCTGTAAAATGTTTGTATAAACAATTATCTTTCACTCGCTAGCTAAGTTTGTTGGTATGATCACACACCCTGCCTTATAAAGTATAGTCTTATAAAGAAAAAAAATAGTTTTTAGCTAGAAGCTAAAGAGAAGCTAACTTCAATAATTTACTTAGTTTTTTTTTATAATGGCAAACTAGCCTATTTCATCACGATAAATCACGTTTGGTACTAAGATGTCTTTTTCTGTCCGTATATATCCTTCACACTTTGTTGGAGACAAAATTGTTCTTTTCCCCAGGAAACAGGATAAGAGAAGCTATACAAGAGCGTGAACTGGAAACAATAGCTATTACCAATAGTATCTACTCTAATACTGCATAAATACGTCATTACAGCAAAATATCAATAAGTTATGTCCTTATTATCTTGCTTCGGTTCTTGTTAACGTGAAAATTATTATTTGTAAAAAAAAAACGGGGGGGATGGGATTGGATCTAGTGTCAAAATAGCGTAAGAATTACTAATCCACCACACTACCCACTTAACCACGAAAACTACTCTTTGCTTGGTCTCTTTTTCTTAACAAATAAATGCTAATATCCATAGCACATGTCACTTCCAACCTCAAGACAGGAGACTTCCTCTTTGTTTCCATATTTCCGTACGACATCTTGGTTACAGAAGCTAATTTATATTAGGCAAACAATCTACACACTAGGTTTTAACCAATCAATGCAACATTTTGCTCCACTAACCAGTTCCTTGATCCAACTCCTCGACTTCCCTACTGAATTCTCTCCGCAATCGTGCTCTGCTACTGAAAAAAATCCCTAGAAATCATGATTGCCAGTATACACAAAACCGAGCATAATTTTGTTTTTTGCTTATATTTTTATTATTTTATTATATTTTTTTGAAATATCTGCTTAGATGGATTGCTTTCTATTATCTCTACATACTAATAACTGAATTTTGTCCATAAACGTAAGGAAAATGGAATAAATGCGAAAAATCGTGAGTTACAGTATACGCGCAATTTTTATTGCGCATGGAAGTACATCAATCCAAGTAATTTTGTTCTCAACAGGTAACCTTATTTTATATATAACTGAAAATAACAGAAAATAATACATATAAAACATGATAAATTCTTACTATACTCTCCTCCAGACAGTAACACCGGTGCACCGCAGCTACAGAATCTCCCCATTCTAAGATACCATTCACTTCTGAAGCAGAAAAATACCTAAGTATAATTTAAGAAAGGAAAAACACAATGTTTCCTTGAGAGATGCTAGACAAGCTAGGGTAAAAGCTCTAGCGGGCCTCTGAGACCCATGTTATTTAATAACGGGGTATAAATGAAAAACAGTCAATAAGTGTCTTATTTCTGGCAATTTAAGTAAATTGCTTCTATGGCGCTAGTCCTGAATATATTTTGAAAGATGTCAGAGACATTCAGCATGCAAAACTGAAAACTGACCAAATTAATGCACTTCCTTCAAGTTGCCGGGCCTCTGAGACCCATGTTATGCATTTGAGGGTTAATATACAAATAACAAATTTAAATTGCCTAAGGTATCTTTCAGGCAATGGTTTCTTCGTTAAATTTACGAAGAAGCATACCAAGCAAAAAAGGTTGAATTTTTAAATTGGGTGAAGAAACAAGTAAGATTATATGGTGTGCGCTATTTCTGTTCGAACATTGAAATGATTGACTTTACGAAAAAAAAAATAGATTAAAGACTTTCTTTTGTGTAGAATTGTAAAAACTACTAACTTTCTCATTACAGTGTTCCTTGAATAATTGAAATTTTCGAAATACTTGCTAAAAGAAACATAGAATTTCCTATCGTCAACCTCCAAAAATAGAGAACTCACAGCCTCCACGAAAATTCAGTGTTGTTCAGAAATTTCTTAAAGTTAAAGTTGATGGGTTGACAAAGTGTTTCATGTTCTATTGCACATAACAGCTATATATTTATTCTCTTTGATTGTTTTCTTTTATAGAGCAAATTGACAACGGAAATAGAGTAGAATCCCTAAAACTCGGCACTCGATATACGCAAATCCGTTCAACTTTATTTCGGGGTATTTTTCTGAAGTTTGTCTTATCAGGTAAATTACTTTACTGTGTGTATTCATTAATTCTCATTTTCATGTACTAAAGACTCTCTGCCTTCATAAGTACGTACTTTTCTTTTTTTTTTTAAGGTAATTGGGCACTTTATTCCCTATTGTATTCTCAAGCAACCAATACTTACAAATGCAGCACTTTATTTTCTGAGGAAACATTCATATGTATTGTTTTTTAATCCCACTCCCGATAACAGTGCATTTTCACAAATTCCGCCACCCTTTGGTTCACATTTGCCAGAGTTTTCGGACTCTACTGTATTGTTATTAAGGGAGAAGAATGCCAAAGAGATATACTATTTTACTACAAATCTACAGGCAAATAAGAATCATATTGGAAATAATTCAGTCAAACCTGTTTCAATGCTTTGATTGAAATAAAGTTAGGGGGAGCAAGACGACAGCAAACCAACGCGTCTGAAAAATTACCTTCGTGAGTGTTCTCAGTAAGAGTTTATACGGAATAAGAGGAATAGATCAAAATTAACACATAATGGAATCAATATTTGACTTTGATTCCCAAACAAAATCAAGCTCTCCAAGGCCAAAGAAGCATAGGGTGTGGAAATGAATGAGAAGAGGAGTTATGGAAATTGCTAGAGGGAAAAATTTGGTATTTTGGCTCAAATGGTGGTTATGGTTTCTTAAGGTGTGAAGAGGTTAAATGACTGTTAAAATCGGACTTCGATAGGCAGCCGCCACCACGGTGACAATTTTTTCAGCCTAATTTCGTTAGACGTATTCAGTGATCAATTCTAATAGAGACTTGAATTCGAAAGGGCCCATCCGGTTTGCCATAAGGACCAGCCTGTGTTACGTGATAAGGTCAAAAGTCCGGAGATTCCAAATCCAGATATGAAATATTTCAATTACGCAATGAGCTGTAGGCATATGAATTGCAAAAGTAGTTAATATGATTGCACATGCGCTAAAGAATGGAACATGAATGCACAGAGATAAATTACGATGGTGCTAATAGGGACGTTGTAAAAATGGGCAGACGCCCATTGGTAAACGTCAGCACATATGAACTCTACGTCAATCCAATGACACGCACGTGTGAAGTCATCCTCTGCTTTCGCGATACATAGTAGACTTCTCCTAGAGTCATCAGTACCTCTGCCAGTGTCGCCAGGAGATGTTTATAAATGAGTGGCGCATTGTAGCGCGCATATTTCTCTTGTCAGTCAGTAACTCCCTCTGTCTATGGACAAACGCATGCACGAATCACTCTCGTTTCACGCGTTTTCAGAATTTCCAATTCTGGTTCATCCGGTTTGTTCCATTGTCAGGATGATTTTTCATTGGTGAATCTCAGTTCATCTGCTAGAGATCAGTGCCTCAGATGTTATAAGATAAGGATTAAAAGCGACAATAAATGCTGTAAGAAGCATCTTACTGATGACAAATCAAATCAAAGTTGGCAGATCTTCAAACTATTCCGGATGTAGTTTACGCCCACTCGTAAGACGACTGAATCAATCCCTCAATTGCTCATTGGAATCCCAAGATGAAACTTTCGATGTTAAAAGCCTATCTAATAACCTAATAATTCACCTTACCTAATAATTCGTCAGATAAGCGAGTTCAAACAGACACCGTTGAGCAATTTAAAATTTAAACATGACTCATACACGATAGTTGCAACTTATTAGCATCATCTATATCATGGATTAACCTTTGAAGAAATGGAATATAAATTCAGGGTTGCAGCTTCTATTTTATTAGATACACCCAAACGCTTCTGACTAGAAATGGAGCCGTTCATTGATTCACGTCTGACACTGAGATTTAATTCAGAGTCAAACTGTTGACATGAACTGAAGAAAATAACTGCTGAAATCACTCTAATCTTTATCAGATCCAAGGTGGTTGTTACTATCTGGAATGCAACGTGTTTATACTGCAACAAAAGCAATTCAAATCACTAATTTCAACGAAAAAGCTTCAGTATACACAAGAAAGCAAATTTTATGAAGCCAATGGTTATTATATTTCCTGACGGCTACATTATTTATATCTGAGGACCATTTGAAGGAAAGGAATTTGGTGGGAATATTCTCCATCATATTCTTTAACTCTTTCGGACACACGTCATTTTTTGCGTTTTCCTACATTTTCAGTTAGTGACTTATTGCTCAAAAACTATTTACCCGATTTATATGGTTAAGATCTTGTATTTTTAGAAGAAGTATGTGACCATTTTTTTGGTGTAAGTTAGCACCAACGGGATGGAAATTATTGAGGGAAATGTAGGGGTGAAGATTTACAAAAAATCCCCAACTGAATTTCAATATTTTTTGTAGCTGGCACTGTTGCCATATGGGTCCAAGTCAGGTGTGTTGACAAGGTACAGTAAAAACCTGAAGTCGCTGGCTGCCATACAAAGAGAGAAAGAAATAATTCTATCTCATCATACACATGAAATTTGACACTTTTTACACCTCAGAAGCAAAAATCAACAAATTTGCCAAGGCTACGGCTTCCCTAATTACCTTATTGGAACTTTTTGTCGTGCGTTCTGTAGGCCAAGAAGGAGACTTTCAGATAGTGAAACGTTTGTTCCAATGTAGCCAGCAAGAGGGAAATAATAGAGGGAGAAAAGGAAATTTTCTGAATTTTTAATCAAATTGGGAACTATTTTTTAGGCTGAGAACACTCCCACCAGACAGACGCAAACTATTTGAAAATAATCCTAGGTACCCCACTAATATATCCTACAATTATCATGAAGATATATAATTAACTAAGCATAAAATTTAAAAAATATATATATGTCATTCTACCTCAGAAATTCACTGTTTTCTTACTATTTACAGAACGTGGTTAATTATAAACCTCAAGTTTACTTCCCCTAATTATCTTACTAAAACTTTTTATGGTGGATTGTGTAGGCTAGGGAGGAGGCTTTTACACAATGGTACGTTTGTTTGAACCAGACAGACGCAAACTATCTTAAAATAAACATTGGTATACCACTAATAAATCCTACAAGTATCATAGCGATATTTAAGAAACAAAGCTTCTAATTAAAAAAAAAGAGAGAGATTACATTAACCAGAAAAGTAGGAAAAAACTAAAAAAATCAAGGGTTAGAACCTAAATACAAATCTTTCGAGCGCCCCCTTATTACCCCATTGTAACAATGTGTACCCACGTTTGTTCAGTAAGGACCAATGTTCGACTGGCGTAAGTTCACTTGCGCTGGGACGTATACGTACGGATTTACAATAATAAATTTCGAAAATTTGGGTTTTTTGTCCAACACTAGGTCCAGTTGATGTCAACAATTAGGTATCAATCCGAGATATCTACCTGACAAGTCTTAAGATCTGTCTACAACGAAGGAAGGTACAAGAAAAGAAAATATCGAAATTCGAAAATTATCGAATTTTTGAATTTGGGCTGAAATTTGAGAAAGAAATTCTTCACCCAGAAGAAAAAGAAACTAATATTATAAATTATAGTCCAACCGTATTTGGCCAAAGAAAAATTATTCCGATATCTTAATTAGTGTATAGGCAGTAGCGGATTATAAAACTGACACCCCGTGTATGGCACTTTGGCTACCTAGGTCCGAGAGGGTTAAAAGAACAATCATTTCATTTCTGATGGTATATTTGTTCTCGACTGCGGCTTTGATAGAAAAAAGTTGTTTCTTATCAGTTCTTGAAACAACTTTAAAGTCTACATTCCATCCCAATCGAGAAGGCCATCAAGTGAAGAAGCTAATAACTCTCGCTTATGTACTGCAGTACGTTGGGTAGTTTAAGTGACTAACGCAAATCTCAGGCGCTGAAAAGCTACAAGCTGTTTAAACCAAGAATTGACAACTACGAACTCAAATACATCATGATGGACTTAAGATTTGTAGCTGTACTTTACAACCTGTATGGCATTCGTAGACTTTATTCTAATGCATCGATTCGACTAATAATTTGCTCTTACATCTTCACAAACCCAATCTGCTGGCATCTGCACTTGAGACGCTGAATCTGTTAGGAGTCAAGTCATTGTTTCTACAGCCTGAAACAGCTACTATTTCATAATTCCCAAAATTGATTCAAGAAGACTTGGCACAGTTGCTTTCATCCTACTAGAGAAGAAAAGCTTGTAGATCTCTGGCGGAAATACGAAGGTCTTTGAAGATGGTGGACATTCTTTATTGTGAAAGAAGAAAAGTGGTGTAACTGGTGTCAGTGTGACATTAAGGTGACCACATCTCTCTTTTTGCATTAATTCATATCAGCTTCAAGAAATATTAATTTTTAAAATACTTTTTAGATATTTCTATCCAACCCTATGAAAGAGTACTGGAACATTTCTGCTACTGTCGTGCTGCATCTTGTTCCATGAACTGTTGTGCTCATGCTTAAACTACATTATTGTATCTAGGATATGAACACCATCAACATTTTGCCATGTCACGATTACAGTTCCTTGCTCATTATTTAGATTCATCTGAACAAGAAGCGTAGGATGACATTGAAGATCCATAATCACCCCTATTCAACCTCACGTCATTTGTATATATTCATCCTCTTTTTAATATTGTTCACCATATCAGCACATGCATATAAAGTAGCAATACCTCCTCTCGAGTGGCATCAAGGGTGGTGAGGTTGCCTCTCACCTTCGCTTGGGGCACCCTGGACAATTCGAAGAAGATGCATATATTGTATCATTAATATTGGTTTTATTCAAACAACTTAACATTTGACAATGTTCCATCCATATTTACCTTACGTACTATAGATTGTTTTCATGATCTTTATTATGCCTTTGTAATAAGTTCTCAATTAGAACATCTCCCTATTAAGAGGTTTAGAGATATGTGGACGAATTCATTTTTTCATAGATTTTCCATTGACATTAATGTTCATGTTTCGTGAGTTTTTGACAGTATTGCATAAATTTTAGGATATTTTTTTCTTCGAATGTAGAATCTACAAAGTTTTTTCTACATTTAAGCTGAATTTCAGTCCCCTCCCTCTTTTGGTTTTTGAGACAAGTGGACGAACTATTTCTCATTAATTTTCTATTGATATCAATGTTATTGTTTCGTGATTTTTGATATGTTCTTTTTATCATTTTAGAACACCTTGCTTTTGGAACATAGAATCCACATAGTCTCTTCTATATTTCTGCTGTATTTCAGCAATTTCCCTGAAAGCCTGTCCGCATCATTGCAACCGGATAGGCTTTTATCGTTATGCTTCTAAGAGAAATGGAATCCCCAGTTACGAAGTTGTAACTTTGACCGAGTACAAAATAAATTTTTATCGGCGAAAGTTTGCAGTCCGAGATATGAACCACTACTTCAGAAGAAGAACTCAGCAGAACACTTCAAGACTAATAGCGGAATTCTCGGATCCAGCATGCGGACAAGAATTGAACACTGTGGCCAGTACAGAGGCTTGTGATGCTAATTTAATAACCTGGAAGCTAGTACTGGACGTAAAAGTTTTCGTTGTGAAGAAGGAGTGAATATTAGATATCCTTATGTAACCAGTATTTAGAGAATAGCGTTTCAATTTCTAGAACAAATGTATTCTTTTAGTTACCGCGTTTACCTTGAAATTCCATCTGTACGTAAGAAAACCGGCTGTTTGAAAGTCAGCTTCTACGAAATGAAAAGTTAGGTCCGTTACTGATTTACCCCTATTAAACCTACTTTGGTCCTCATTATTTTTGCCGTAATTTTCCTTTACCCAGAAGAAGAGAGAAAGAGAATTAAATTTATTTTTCACCCTCGTTGTCGAGAACAAATAAAAGTCGCATGACAATATCACTGAAAAGTACCGAGGTACTGCTGTATTTGGCCTAGCAGTATCGTGCATCAGAAAGTACTGTTGAGAATTATATTGTTCTTCCCTAACCCACCTCATTCTTTTATTGACTCGGCAACGTACATTCTTGAAAAGACATATTGACTGATTATTGATTTCTGGAGATAAATTTGTGTTTCAATGAACATACGCAGGCACCGTGATCTTTGTGTTTGATTTGGGGTCCTTGCTGATATCTTCACTGGTGATAACAGTTCTGTGGTTTGTACACTTCGCATCAAAAAAATTGCAAAAGCAAGCTCCATGCAACTAGTCCATCCAAATAATACCTTCATATCCCATAATCGTGTCTAGTAAAGAGACACTTCTCTCACGACCCGTCGTCTCTGACATACTAAAACCAGCAAACCATATGAGAATAATTTTTATTTCGAAATATATGCATTAGTTTTGACAAAATGAAAAAAGAACGAATGCGAGAGAAACCTCAATTCATAAGTTGATGGAGGGAAAACAAACACACACAATAAAAAATACAACCGATGGATATCTGTTACAAAGAGATACAGTGAGACAGAGAGAGAAGAGGGAAGAGAAGAACTAGAAGAAGGAGGAGAGGGAGTATAGAAAAACGTATGGGATTTAAACGTAGTAAATAGAACTGAATATTATGAAGTTCCAATTTTAGAAATGCAACAGCAATGTAAACCAACATTTGGATTTTATATTTTTTTTTCAGGGCTATTCGAATATATAGAGGTTGTTCGAAAACTTCATTGTCACTGAAAATGAAGACCAAAACTTGGTGGTTAAATTAAATATTCATTTTCCGGTGAAACTCTACAGTTCTGAAAAAAATATAGAAAAATGTCAAAACTTTAACACAAATACTTTATTCGCGCGTAATTCGGTTTCAAATTCAGTGGTGTTTGGTGTTTATTGAACGTACTCAGCCAAAGTCCATTATAATATACCCAGTAGATAACGTTGGTCACACTTTCCATTCCAGACTACAAACGAAAACTGAGCAGCTGAGCCAATGTTATAAGTCCGAACTGTATCATAATGAACATATACAACTTCTAAAATATTCATTGTAGCTTTGGAAAATTGAAGATTACTAATAAAACTCCAACTGACCAAAGCAATATATATATTTTAAAATTATATATTTGCGTTACAGTTTCGACTATGTAACATAGCCGAAACTGTAACAGAAATATATAATTTTATAATATATATACTGCTTTGGTCAGTTGGAGTTTTATTAGTAAACTTGAACATATACAAATTTCAAAATAAGGATGTTTCTTAAAGACGGCGCAGATCTTACATGTTTAACATTAAAAACACGAATAAAACACATGGAGTTATATGATGTTGAGGTAAAATAAAAGTGGAAGCGAACTTTGTGTCAAACTACTATAAATAAAACCATCTTTTGAAATAAAAGCAGGGCCTTTTTCAAGTAATCTCTGAAGATTTATCAGTTCCGAACATCCACTCTCGATTTCAACTATAGCGAATATAACGTTCTAATTTTCACAGATAGAATGAAGGTGTCAAGATTTGAAACTGGTCATTGCGTTAGTCGGGTGATGTAGGTTAGGTTATCGATCGCCTCTGGGTTGAGGATTCGAACGTATCTGACCCGCGCAAAAGACACGAACATGGTATTTACGCACTATAAAATCCATATGGCATGAGAAGGGATCGATCTTAAGTATACATAAAAGTCAGGAGCAGTATTACACATGTTATTTTCGAATAAGCTTGTGTGCAGCGTTAGATACGTCTCGGTGAACGTGGACATGCTTCGAGTCGTTGGGAACTATTGAACACAGTGGTTCTTATATTTTAACCAAAATGTTGGAAGCTCAACTCTTCGTTTTTGTCTTTCGTAGCTATTATTATTGATAATGTTTAGTACCGGCAATAGATTTTGCCTCTGGAAATTGCTTTTGTTCTTTTCTTCATTTTAAAAATATATCCAAATGAATATCTCCATATTTCCAAATTTAAGTGTAAACGTCCTTTGCGATTGGTAAAGAACAAAAATGTAACGTTCCATCATAGCTACAAAAAGTGAAAAAGTGGATGTTTTTGAGTTGGAACCCATACTCATGAATATCCACCTGTGTGATACCTCTTGGCTATGATGAGTACGTGTAGTATAATTAAGTTATTCAGGTTCTATACTCCCCCAATGTAGTAAGTTTATGAGAAATATTATTTCATTATTCCAAAGAAGTTGAAAATGTGAAAATAACTTTGATGCTGCGCTACTTCAGTCAGTGAGCCCTTTCAGAAAATATGCAAAAAGCTACATTTTGGTGGAAAATAGACATATGAGGACGAATGCAATCATGTAGGAATCCTCATCATGTGCGTTGTTCTTACGACGTCGTGTGCGTACTTTCCTACGTCTGAACGTTATCATTGTATTCTGGTCTGCTGGGATTTCGGGCTTAATACTCAGAAAATTCTGGAACTATTGGAGGATGCGTTGCCTGAGATAAGAGGTCGATTAGGTGACGCAACCGTGCAGTTACAACAGCTTCATAGCTCTGTACAGGAATCCAATCCTGTTCTGGAATACTTGCAACGGGAACCACATGTCGAGGTAGTCTACTAGAACCTCGTACAGCTGATCTGAACCCAATTGATGGCGTTTGGAGTGCCCTTGCAAGAGAACTTCAAGAACATCCGCCACAGAATCCAATACGCACTGGAGATGGATTATGGGAGCTAGTTTAATGTTCGTATATAGAATGTACAAGGCGAAGCTTTATTGCTGGCCTGGTTGATTACATATTCGTGTTTCTCTCTCTATCTCTCTCTATCTCTCTCTTGACGTTTCTTTTAAAATCATACCTGAGCACCTTTTTCTTATGTCTCTAGTCATTTTTATCTGTCTCTTATTTACTGCTTACTTATTTATTGCTTCTCTCTCTCTCTCGGCACGTATATAGGATATTAAAATATGCTTGTTGTATTTTACCTTTTATAATAGTGATGAGTGAATGGTGGCTCTAGTATATTTCATACTAGTCGCCAATAAAAATAAAATGACCTGTTTACTTATTGCCTTGAGCTACCTCGTGGCTTCATGTTTACCGTACGCGCCTTTGGTGCGGGAGATCCAGGTTCGATTCGCGGTGGATGTTTATGGGATATGGACCCCATGACTCATATAGCATTGCTGTTGAAAGAGAGACTGAACTCCAATGTAACCAACCAAGCGTGTTTTAACTTCATACCTAATAGCAAAAGTGAAATCATAAAAAAAGACAGCATAATATGAAGAGTTAAAACAATTCAATTGGTCTACTCTAGTGCTCATTGGAAAAGCAGATTACAGAACTTCTACCCATTTAAACATTTTCGGAGAATTCATGTACTTACAAAGCTATTTTTCTGCTGGATTAAAGGAAATATGGTACGTCATTCGTTACTTAGTTAAAATGTCATTTATACCACTTAAAAGTTTACTCATAGCAAAAAAGTAACAACGACTAATACTAATTTCACTGTCAATTACTAGATATTTATAATGCCATACGGAGGTAATGACCTTGGTATTGAAATAATACGATAAAAGTAGTAGACAAATTGGGTGAATTAACATAATCATTCTTTGAAGGTGCTTAAACCGTGACCTGAATTTTAAATTATTTGCTTTAAATTTTTATCTACTTTCCATTCTGCAAGGAAAAGAAGTTGGTATCGAGAGATTTTCAGAAAAATGCAAACTATATTTAGTTACTTTCAAATGATCGCACCTCACATGCTAATTGGTCAAGACATATAATACAAAAAGGAAGGAACTCTGAATTAAGCAGCGATTAGGAAATGTACCCCTCATACACATTCATTAAAGGGGGCGCAGTGGCTCAGTGGTAGAGCGTTCACCTCCGGTGCTTGGGGTCCCTGGCTCGATCCCAGCTCGCGCAGTGTGGACTTTGTGGTGGACAAACACTGTGCTCGTGGGTTTTCTCGGGGCTCTCCCGTTTCCTCCACTTTCTTCATTTCACTCATCTCTCATTATCACCGTCTCCTTTAGCCTAACCGGCATAACCGTGGGACGTAAAACTTACAGATTTCATTTTTCTTACATTCATTAAATTCAAATGTCATAGAAGATCAATGTATAATACCTCCCAAGTATGCTTTTAGTCTTGTCCTGGCAATCTCTGACTATAACACAACTTAGCAAGCCAGATATCGTTACTAGAACTCAATTCTGCTAGAAAGTAACTATATAAAAATTAATTAGATTAAATTCAATGTTTTACCTCAATGAGAAACAAGGGATACATACAGAATTTACATTATTCAATTCTGAAATATACTCGCTATATATTTAGTTATATTTTACTCTTTCTTTCTTTCAATTTTCCGCAAATTGAAGTCATAAAGATTTAAATTTGGTATCTCTTCCCAGTACCCACTCAAATAGAAAATAAGATCAGTAACCATGCCAGAGTTTCTGCTCAATGCGATTCGAGTACTTCATGTATTTCATGCACGAGGCAAAGTGTAGAGTAAGCCTGTACGCTAAGTACTTTGTAACACACAACCTCTGGTGAGCATGTAAGAAATCATATTTCACAAAAATATATTAATCACATTGTAATTATTAAAACGAATATTTTTGCTAAATTTCAATTTCTTAACCTACATAGGTGTTTTAAGAGATCTGGTGAAAGGCGAGTAAAATGTCTCATGTCGAATTACTTAGGTTCCAGATGGAAAATAGCTTAAAGGATTCTAAATATTAATTTTGTTAATCTTTAATCTTCTTCTTCTTCTTCTAATCCTTTTTCCCACTTAGCTGTTATTGGCTTTTCCGATCGCTATCCTCCACCTGTTTCTGTCTTGTGTCATATCCATTGTGACACCACATTGCACCATATCGCTCTTAACACAATCTTCCCACTTCTTCTCTGACCAACCTCGGGCTCGTTTCCCACTCACTTCTATAACATTTATTCGATGAGCTACATATTCCGGTCTTCTTCTTACATGCCTAAACCATCGCAGTCTACGTTCTTGCAGTTTTTCTACTACTGGTCTCACTTTTACTGTCCTCCGGATCACTTCATTCTTAATTTTTTCCTTCCGTGTCACTCAGCACATTCACCGCAGCATCTCCATCTCCGCAACATGCAACTTCTGTTCCTCTCTCTCCTTCGTCGTACAACATTCTGCTCCGTATAATAAGGGAGGTCTCACTACTGTTTCGTAAACTTTTCCTTTGAGAAGTATTGGTACCCTGCGGTCACACAATACTTCTGCTACTTCTTTCCATTTCGTCCAACCGCTGTTAATTCAGCTTTTTAAATCTTCCTCTATTCCTGCATTTTCCTGCAGAATTGTCAATATTACATAACTATTTATTTTCGCATAGTGTCTATGACAATTCTGTTACAAATGTTAATGAATGGGGTTCTTTATAGATTGGGTTAATATATCTTTCTTGTCTTGCAGGAATCATATATACATTTAACTATAATGCCTGGTCTACTTCGGACTACTGACAACGAAGGTGGTGAGTGTATTATTTGACAGTAGCTTACATTTATTTATTTTAAGTACTCTTTTAATCATTAAATATTCATTAAATGCTAGGATAGCTGTGTGCAAAACGGAGTACACGATAAGTAAATTTCATTTTGCACAACTCTCAGCTTCGTACAAGTGTATGAGAAGTAATTTCTAGAGTATCGACAGTTCGGTAAAACAATTGTGTTAGAAAGTTATTTTAATTGTGAATGCAAAATTTTAAATAGTTATCTATGTTCCGTGTATTGTTCTGTTGATTCCACCAAACGCATAAGTTATGTGTTTCCTGAAGTCTCCAAACCTGAGCTTACTAAAATGCATTTAGTTTCCCTGGGCTTTATATAGAGTCGTTCTGACACGTGATTAGTGCCATACTAAAGAGTTCGACTAACATATGTTTCCTGCAATAATCAGTCCTTTAGTATCACGGTAATCATACGTCAAAACGACTCTGCATAAGGCGGCCTGTGTTTTATTTGGTGTATTTATTCCAACAACGATTTGAGACAGACATAACATGAAACGACTCTGCATGCTTTTATACTATACATAACTACACAAAGTATAATAATGTTCATCGTTATAGGAAATAAAGTAAGGTTCCATGTGGAGGGTAGAATGTAGTAGTTTAACTCCTAGCAGTATAACTCAATGGTCACATAATTTAGAAAATATTATAGTGTAACTAGTGACATAGTTTGCCGCTTTTTCACAGCCGTTAAAAAATACTTTCAATACTCTAAATAAGCAAGCAGCAAAATCAGTTAAACTAACAAATATAATATATGTTTTCCCGTCCTTCTCGGCAGCAAACTATTATACTTTTTCTAAGTACACGGTTTACATTATCTTATGTTGATAGCATTGCCAGTGCACCGAGACCATTTTGAGTTAATGCATTTCTATAAATGTCTTTATCCTGTTTAATACGGTAAAGCATCTTTGGGTATCTGAAGTAGACATCGGAATAGTAAATACGATTTTCAAGAGCTTTGTTATGTGCTGAAATTTCATAACGATGCACTAACACCATCGAATTATACTCAAAATATCCTTTGCTCCTTATAGACTTTTCACATGTACAAAACCACTCGCGTATATAAAACGGGTTGTTTGGAGAGGATAGGTCGCCTCCTGGACGATGAATATAGGCTGGAATTGCGGCGTTTTGAATCAAAATAGAATAAAATAATGTAATATTTACATAAGTAGGTATAATGAAAAATTTACACACATAATATAACAAGTTACATACATAATTTGTTGGTGCATTTTTTGATATGCTGTACTAATTGTGACGTGATGCTAAATACTGTGCTTCGATAAAATGTACTCTATTGGAGGGCGGAGGGATCTGCCACTTTACACAACAATATAACAGAGAATTAACAGACAATAAACTTTAATTAAATTGTGTACATTAGAAATGGAACACAAAATATTACCTGACCAGCGAACGAGTGGAGGCGGCAGGTTTTGGAACTAAAATACAAACAATAGTGTTTATAACCGGATTACTTGTAATTAATCTATCACAGTTATTTTTTTTCTGTTCGTAATAAACCACTTCAAGCATATGTTCAAGTTAAGAGAAACACAGTTTCAAAGTTTATAGAAGTTATTTCCAAAATACTTTAAGGGATTGCAAAAAAAAGTACATACACCCTCCATACTAATTTGGCAATAAGTTGCAAATAAACTAACCTCAGTGTTGTACAGAGAAACACTAAAAACTACGTAGCATTCGAGTGTAACGAATTCTTACTTCTATTAACAAAACCTCTAAGTTCATCTTTGTGAATCAAAGTTATACTTGACAACTGCGCTTTCATTGTTTAAAACAAGTTCTACTGAGTAGTTTTGAGATAAGACGTCTTCGAAATTGTTACCAAGTTGGACCATGTGATCTCCGATCGATTGTCTAAGCAGTGTCTTGAGTAACAAAATTGTTTTGCATGAAGATCATTTTCGGGTGCAGAAGTCCGGTCAGAGAGAAGCTGATGATCTTTCACCGTCACACTCGTAACCGTCTCCGAAGGAGACTTGGATCCACCCCTGATTGAGATGGTAGATAAAGATAACTCTCTCTGATGTCTAACCTGTCATTATTTAGCATAGTTTGGTCATTTAAAAAATCCAGTATTTCTGCCATATTTTGAAAACTTTATTTAAAAGAAATATATTCAGTGGAGGCGATAGGGGAGCGATTAAAGTATAAAGTGGGGTGCCTGAGAATTGAAGGTTCCTTGTCCTTCCAAGGAGTTAAACTCAGTGAAATTTAAAAAAAAGAAAAAATGAATAACATATTAAAAAAGAAATACAAAATATATTTTCAGGGTGACTATTGCATGCATTATGTTATTATAAAATTGATGCTACTTCTGAAACTGATTAGAGTGAATAGATATGTATTTGAATGACGAAACCACTTGCACAAGTTTTTCTTTCACTGGTATCTCATTGTTCAAATATACCGGTGATGAACAAATGTCCGGAAATCACGAGGCCGCTTTTTACATCAATTCGTGAAGAAGATGAGTGACAATGTTAGGTACCCAAGTTCAATATTAGAAGAAAAAAACACCCAACCTCTTGTAACCATACGTAGCACATTTTAATACTTAGACTTGAAATAAAAATACAGCTGTTAAAGATGATTGTCTTTGAATTTCATATGTGGACAAGAATATAGGGCTTTTCCGATGGAGGAGGGGGGCAGTGTTGTTGAACAAGACCGTACATTTGATATGTTTGAACTATATGCAATTTGTGCTTACGAGCTCAGTCCTGTGAAATCAATCGACAAATGATTATGTATTACAGACACAAAGATAACTCTAGGCTCGCAGAGTTTTAAAATTACATTGTGTATGAAGCAGTGATACTAAGGCTTCCATTACCCATACGCTGATGTTTTATCAATACTTTTATTCCACATTTACCAAAAGGATGGATTTCGATATGGATGAAGAATTAAAACTAAATTTTTACAATAATGTCTTCTAATGACAATTTATTTATGATCACAAATTGCAATGTAAATAAATCCACTTGCAAATTTACAAATATTATATACTTCTTAGCCACAGGAATTTTTCTATTCCAAAAAAAAAAAAAAAAAAAAAAAGAAAGAAAGAAAGAAAGAAAAAAGCACCTGCGAAAAGCATGTACTTCGAACTTTGACCTATAATTTATGTTAAGAAGTGTTTTTGTTCCTCTCACATCCCTTGTGGCTTTGGGACCTCTCATTGACTAAAAGTGCAAGCATGACCACTATATGCACACATGCTCTTAACCAGAATCAGGGATTTTGAAAAGGAAACTTGTTTTTAATACTAGTACTACTACTACACCAAATATATTATTATTATTATTATTATTATTATTATTATTATTATTATTATTATTATTATTATTATTATTATTATTATTATTATTATTATTGTGCCCATCCGTTTATCTTCCCATCCGTTTATCTTGCATATGAGAGTCGCAAGTCTGATACGCCACTAGTGTCCCTTATTCTGTGTTTGACTGTCTTTCTGTTTAGTGTGGTTGTTTATTTTTGTGTTGTTAGGCTATTACATTAAGCCTTTATATTAAATAACCTTTTTCTTTTTTACGAGATTTTTTTTTTGTTGTTGTTGGAAAAAGGAGAGAAACTGCTTTCCTCTGATATCTATTTCTAACCATTCGTCTTGTTTGAACTTCTTAAGTAAGAACATTTTATAACTTTTTATGTCATCCATTGCTCTCTGCATAAAAAGGCGTCATTCTTAACAATTTATTTTATTCACTTATTTGCAGTTTGCCACACTGCTATATTTGTAACAAAATTGAGGTTTGGTCCAACGCCTTTCTAACTCTCAACCACCCTAACGCCAGTGTTTTTCTGTTTGGCTGCTATTGCGGGAAAGGGAGAATTGCCGTTGGTAATGCATAGTGTTGCCACGAGACGAGACTTCAGGATGTTTCGTCTCGTCTCGGTCATAGCATGTCTCGTCTCGAGAAAATATGCTCGTCTCGTCTCGTGTCTCGTCTCGAGAGGTTCTGTCCTGTCTCGTCTCGTCTCGTCTCGTTTTGTCTCGTCTTGTCTCGTAAAAAATATAGCAGCATACCATGGGAACGAAAGTAAAATGTAGCAGGCTGCACCATGCTCATCAAGATACAACTAAGTTACAAGTATTACCCAGAAAACACAAGACAAGAAATGTCACGGTAGCTACACCGTGAGCTACACCCTGGTGTATGTGGTAGTCGGTTCGATCTCGGTTAGTGTCATGTGAGTTTTGTGGTGGACAAACATTGAATGTGTGTGGGGACCGCGGTGGCTCAGATTTTGTTATATGTTAAATTTTTACTTGTTATATGAACATTTTTATATAATGTAACATTGATAAAATGCCATACTGCGTTACTCGTAGGGATGGGCACGAGCGAGTTCGAGCGAGTTTTCTTTAGATCTCGATTCGACTAGAAACATACATCTTTTAGCTTGACCTGAGAATTCGGCTCGGAAAATTTCCTCCAGCTCGACTCGAATTCGGGTCGGGTTTCGAGTCGAGTCGATCCAAATCCGGTATGTAGTTTCGAGTACTCTCGTCATGTATATTACACAGACAATATAATTATTATTAATGACACTACTACTACTACAAATTTTTATTATTACTATGATTAATAATAATAATAATAACAAGTGAACTTTGTGGTGGACAAACACCGTATGCGTGGGTTTTCTCTGGGTTCTCCCGTTTCCTCCCACTTTCTTCATTCCAACATTTCATTCATTACTCATCATCACTGTCTCCTTTAGCCTAATCGGCATAACCGTGGGACGTAAAACTCAAAGATTTCATTTCATTTCATTTCATTTTTCGAATGTGTGTTTTCTCGAAGTTATCTAGTATCCTACCACTTTCTTCATTCCACTAATTTTCCGATCATCATCCATTCGGCCAAAGTTGCCTAGAGGTTTTAAAAATAAATTCAAATAAGCTCAGAAGGCAAGGACAAATAGTTTACAAGATAATATTTTCGACCCTGTTTTTTTTTTTTTTTTTTTTTTTTTTTAACATTCTGAAACATTGAAATTTGTTTCACCAGTTTCAATACACGAATATACAGTAAATTGCTCATAGGTACGTCGAAGATGAAGACACTAATGTCAAATAATGTTTACACGACAAGCAAAGTTCGATGTAAAGGTGTCACCATCCCCGACACTATCGTACACCGGTGTATACTATCACCCACTTGCTTTATAGTGTCTGTATATATCAGTGTTGGGTAAGTTACTTGTAAGAATGTAACGCGTTACAAGTTACTTTACTTCCTCTTAAAATGTAACGCGTAGTAACGCGTTACTTGCTCCAAAAAAGTAACTATTACTTTACTTCGAAAGTAACGCGTTACTTTTAGGTCCGAAACTTTAAATATGTGAAAAAATTACTTCAATTTTCCGTTTTACTATTACTACAGCTATTATTATTATTATTATTATTATTATTATTATTATTATTATTATTATTATTATTATTATTATTATTATTATAATTATTATAATTATTATTATTATTGCACCTCTGAATCACTTTATGAAAATGCAACGACAAATTTTTACTTGTTATATGAACATTTTTATATAATGTAACATTGATAAAATCCCATACTGCGTTACTCGTAGGGATGGGCACGAGCGAGTTCGAGCGAGTTTTCTTTGAAACTCGATTCGACTAGAAACATACATCTTTTAGCTTGACCTGAGAATTCGGCTCGGAAAATTTCCTCCAGCTCGACTCGAATTCGGGTCGGGTTTCGAGTCGAGTCGATCCAAATCCGGTATGTAGTTTCGAGTACTCTCGTCATGTATATTACAAAGACAATATAATTATTATCAATGACACTACTACTACTACAAATTTTTATTATTATGATGATTAATAATAATAATAATAATAATAATAATTTTAACAACCCTGCATATAAACATGAAACATAGGCGGTTTGCATTTGAATACTAAAAAACTAGTTGATTGCCAACCTCGATGGTCGTGAAGCCTAGGAGTCAAGGACATTGTTCGCGAGATTCTGAATTTGGGTTGTGGGTCTAGGTTGAGTATTCGAGCTCGAGCCAAATACTCGGCACTGGCCACTGTTAAAAGTTATAGGGCACTGGCCAAATATCTTCAAAACTGCTCAGCCCGGGTTTAATTGTCAACGACTCGAGCAGCTCGGCTCACAGCTCATTCACTATTGACCCGAACCAAGAAGTAAGCCGAGCCAACAACTCACCGAACCGATTCGGCTGGAGTCCTCGGCTCAGTTGAGCTGAACCGAGCAGATGGCTCATCCCAACCAAGCCAGCTCGAGTCAATGGTTCACCCTAAGCGAGGTGGCTCGAGCCATCTTCTCAGTTGAGCCGAGCGGAGCTGAGCTTGTTATAAAACATCTCTTGTGGTCTGGCTATCGAGACGAGACGAGATGCGAGCAGTGTCCCCTCTCGTGAGGAGCACTAAAAATATTCCATATTACTGCTTAGCTTACATTTCTTATGGCTTTCGCTTTCCAGTGTAATCAGGCCATGATTTCAAGACGAGTTAAAACGAACGAGCTACTTATCAAGCTAGACTGGACTCGAAACTCGACGCGAAAAACTGAATCGGCTCGGAGCTCGACTCGAGAATATTACCTTTGACTTGACTTGAAACTCGACTTGAATTCGAGTCGAGTCGAGTTTTATCTTGACTAGTGCTCATTCTTATGTGTAAGAAAAAAAATGTTTGCTTATTATTATTCTGCTAAACTAATTATATAATAATAACAATGTTGTTATGTAAAATTAAAAATACAGAATATAGAGAAACATTACAGTAAAACTAATAAAATGAGAACACATGAACTGGGAGTGAATCAAAACTTGCCAGTAACTCTAAAATCGATACATGCTTTTTATAGCTAGTTTCAAACTCTATAATGAACGGAACTCTAGGATCAGCAAACTGATCTGAAAGATCTCCAATATTACATGCCATCAGCAAACTATTGTCTAGTAATAAAGTAGGCCTTCTCATCAGAACAGTTTATTCATATTAACCCCTTACTGTATATCGTTAATTTGGCACCCTAGTTGTTGATATTTTCCGCCGGAGCACTTCAGACACTTTACTTTTAAATTCTGTCCACCATCATCTTCAGCTCTTAAGAAAAAAGTATTCTTTCAAATGTTCGAACGGTAAAATATTTTCGTTCTCCATCTTTACAAAAACAATACCAAAGTAAAATACACTACCGGTATCATTGCACTCCTAGTTCACTCACTGACTGTATTGATTTGGAGCTGTCAAAATCTATGACAAAATCTTCCAGGCGCTTGCAATCAGTACACGTGATTTCCCTGAGGCTGTCATCTTCCAAAAACAGCAAGTGACACTATGAACTTATCTGTTCCTCTGTGTGTCGGTGACTGTCGGTCACTGACATACGTAGTTCATGCTCGGTTGTTTCATTCTGAGAAATTCGCTTACAGGAAAGAAACATTTGTTTCCGAAAAAAATATATACAAAGTTTCAGATCTACGAGGCGCCGAAAGCGTGGGAAAATGACTTTCGGACGCCAATAGTTCGGAAACTATCCAACGTAAAGAGGGCGGGTAAAAAATTCACTGAAGAAGTCATACCTGCTCTATTGAATTTTGCATGTTTCACAATCCTACCATGCACGCGCAAGGGATTCCCCAAAGGAACGTAGGGAGTCCCGGATAATCTGCCAAATGAAAATTGGTCTAAATGGGTATGAATTGACAGGGTTTCTACCAGGTAACAATAATCCGTTTGTATTAAGTCGATATCTGGAACAAATACAAAATGGCGGACACCTTCATGCCTGTTGTGTGTGGTTGCATAATCGCCAGGTACAGATGCTGGCCAACAATGACGTTCTGAGGATTGAGAGTAGCGAATTTGTACTCAAATGCTTTAGAAAGGCATCTGGAGTGTCGGTAGAGCACAACAGATGAAGCAGGGTGATTTACAAGTGTGGAAACGTAACAAAAAATGTCCAGAAAAAATACACTCATATTAAATAAACGTGAGTTCAAACCGTCGGAAATGTAAGGAATAGCATCAAGAACATGAAAGCCATTGCCAATTTACCAATAATATTCCATCAATCCAATGCAATATGATGTGCATCGTTGCATACTAATAAGGATGTAACAACTGAGGCTAAGTTGAAAATATGCAAGGGGACTCACTAAGAAACTGGGTAAACTAACTGCATGTCACTAGTGGGATCGCATGATCGATATTGAAATGTGACCAATGTGTGTGTTGATATCAAGATGTAGCTAATGGACAAATGTCAACATGTCCCACTACTGTTGGGACACCGTCTCACGTACGAAAACAAGGAAACTAAAGTTGTACATTCTGCTATTAAAACTGGTGCACTTTTTGGTAGAACGTAACTAGAACACGATTGTATCAATGTCCCTCTGTTTGGGACACTGTCCCACAGTCGATACATATGAAAATAAATCTTTTAATCCATGGTTCAAATTCAGATAGAGCATTAAAATAACAAACTTGTATCATGTCCCACGTCTTTTGGGACAAATGTCGTACTCGAAATATAGGAAAATACCTCCAGAAATTCGTATCTTACACACAGTGCACATGCCAAGACAAAGACGAAAATGAACCAACACTACAGTTGGAACATCATACATATGGAAAATAAAACGACATGAGAAATAGGAAGAAATGTCTTAAAGCTCTGATTGTTTACAACTGTGCAGTAGGAGTAACAAAATAAAACACACAAGCATGTCGGGAGGCTGTACAAGAGCGCTTGCCAAACAAAGTGGGTACTCCTCAAAAAATGAATACAGAGAAAGCGAGGCTCCCTCGAGCCTCAGGGCTAGAGCGCTCGCTTTCGCTCGCGTGGTCGCAGTTTCCAATCCTGTTGGGACCCCAAGGCCTGAGGTTCAAGACCCGAGTAGTTATTTTCCTATTTTTCCAAAGTAGAAGTAACGGTGTCCCAGGAGCAGTAGTGTCGCATGTTGACATTTGTCCATTAGCTACATGTCGATATCAGCACACACATTGGCCACATTTCAATATCGATCATGCGATCCCACTAGTGACATTCATTTAGTTTACCCAATTTCAACTTAGCCTCAGTTGCTGTATCCTTATTGGTATACAACCGTGCACATCATATTGCATTGGATTGATGGAATATTATTGGTGAATTGGCAATGGTTTTCATGTTCTTGACGTTAATCCTTACATTTCCGGCGCTTTGAACTCACGCTTACTGAGTATGAGTGCATCTCTGGGCATTTTTTGTTACGTGTTTAGACACATGTGAATCACCCTGCTTTATCTGTTGTGCTCTACCTACACTCCAGATGTCTTTCTAGAGCATTTGAGTACAAATTCGCTACTTTCAATACTCAGAACGTCACTGTTGGCCAGCATCCGCACCTGGTGATTATGCAACCACACACAACAGGCATGAAGGTGTCCGCCATTTTGTATTTGTTCCAGATATCGACTTAATACAAACGGATTATTGTTACCTGGTAGAAACCCTATCAATTCATATCCATTTAGACCAATTTTCATTTGGCAGATTATCCGGGACTCCCTACGTTCCTTTGGGGAATCCCTTGCGCGTGCATGGTAGGATTGTGAAACATGCAAAATTCAATAGAGCAGGTATGACTTCTTCAGTGAATTTTTTACCCGCCCTCTTTACGTTGGATAGTTTCCGAACTATTGGCGTCCGAAAGTCATTTTCCCACGCTTTCGGCACCTTGTAGATCTGAAACTATGTCCGATAGCCGAAAGTTCAAGAGGACTTTTTTTCTTGTGTCAGTGGTAGGAGTCACCTCCCAAGAGTTGTAACACTTATTTTGCAACACCCGATATATATATATATATATATATATATATATATATATATATATATAGAGAGAGAGAGAGAGAGAGAGAGAGAGAGATGGAAAGATATATAGATAAATAGAGAGATAGAGAAATAGATATCTGTGTACACTTTGATTTCATATATTCCAGCCTTTAGGTTTCAGTGTTAAGCCATACCAGTACAAAAACTACTTTCCATTTTAGCATGTTTAGATTTGTTGCAATTATTTTTTTAAAAAAGCTCTGAACCAAATAATTTTATTGAGTAATGGAAAGTATTTGACTGAAATTTTATATGTTATTGCACAGTAAGCTCTACTTAAAGTGCCACAGTAATAGGAGCTGAACGACACATCGGACGAAAGAATGCTTTGGGCCAGTCTTCACCTCCATGTTTCAAATCTGTTCCCATAACCGCGGGGTGTGTGCTACTATGTGATGGTTGCCCCGTTTGTGTAACAAACTCATGACAGTATACCCAGATTAGCTAGTGGTCTAAAAGAAGTTGATTTTTGTGTAGCTAATTTGGATTAAAGTTTCTTATATTGTCGTGATCTATTCGCAATGATACAACGTACATCTTCATACCAAGCCGAGCGGTTTGCGGCGATAGACCATCGGCTTGAAGGCCCCGGGTCGAGTCCCAGAAGGGTCATGTGTATGGATTTTAACAGCATTTGTTTTTCCGTATTGTGTCAAGGGGGGAAATCGTACGGGATAAAAGGATTTCAGTCTGAAAAAATTTGAGAGAATATCCTCCCCAGGATACTTTCATGGGAGTAAGGAATTAGCAAAAATATAGGATATATATTTTATAGCAGGTTTAAAAATATGGTTCGGGTATCCTATTTCTTTTCTGTTAATTATGTTCTTCAATGTTCGAATTTTGATCATTCTCATGATATTTTCTGCTTTCAACGGAGTTCCATGAATATTATACCAAATGTTCTTTACACTCTGCAAGAAACCATTTCTGAAGATAATTCAGGTCCTAATGAATATTATTCACTAGGAAAGGGAAGTATTCCCCTCCTCTCAACATGGAAGCAGAGGGCAATTTCGCACTCTGGTCAGATCAAACATTTCCGCGTAACAAAACGAAGGTCCCCCTGTAAAACCTCTTCACCGAAAGTGTTATTATTAGTATCATAAATTTGCTGAAAGCAAACAATTTGAAGAGTTCGTCGATAATATCTTTACTTTCTTTGTCCTTCGCCCACCTTGCAAACGAAGAAGTGAATTTTACAACATGACTGCTGTATAATAAGCGAGCGATTGGTAAAATGGTAAAAGTGTGTTTTGATGTGTATGTGTGTATGTGTGTGTGTGTTTGTGTGTGTGTGTGTGTGAGAGAGAGAGAGAGAGAGAGAAGACAAAATTTTAATTGCAAGATGACATACTTCAATTGCCGTTTTCGGTTCATATAAAGAAAACCGCCACCAGAGAATAAAGACAAGTGTAGTCTGTTCTGTTCTCTTCCGCCATCTCAGCCAGAACTTTCAACTACAGTCTGTAATGAGTGTAAACCTTACCCAGTTTTCAAATTGAATAGATGGTGGTGGTAGTTCGGTTTCTTCACCTTGTAAAAACCTTTCCTGTCTTTGATTTTGTTTCTCATCATTCCAGCCAGAAATGAAAAAAATCAGAATTCCTCAGTTTACAGCAAGGGGAATTGGGGACAAGACATTAAGGATGATATTCCTGGAAGCTCATGTATCACGATTGTTTCATTCAATAGACAGAGGACGCTTTTCTATGAAGGCTTTTCAATATGTTTCTCACAAAGGAGATTTTCCTTTTGCAATCTATATGACCACTGGCAATTTCAATCTTGGCCATTCCCGCCAGCGTTTTCATTTTCGAGACACGAGACAAGACGAAACATTTCACGAGACGTCCCGTCTCGTCTTGTATCTCGTCTCGTTTTCGAGACGGGACAAGTAGTCTGTCTCGTCTCGTGGCAACACTAGTAATGCACTTTTGGGGTTGTCCATACATTTGGTGTCTGAATTATAATGTCGAAATTACTTGACCAAGGATCGAAAGAAATTAAGAAAGAATAATCCAATGTCTCTTTCTGTGAGCGATCCTAGTAATCCAATGCTGGCTCATCCTAATAAAAGTTTAAAAATCATTCGTTTCAAGCCTTTTGGAGCATCCTGATTTTAAATTACACGGTATAATGCCCTTGACTTAAATGATTTTACATTGCTAATCATGTTATTAAGTGCTCATATCTGAAGCAGGTGTCATTTTTAAAGCGGACGGCTGACAAACCTAGACGTGACCTGTAAGTCAAGAATTCCTTATTTCAAAATTATTTATGGGCTTAAATTTAGCAATTGCCAAGTCGTATTATATGAAGATAAGTTCATCGCCGTTTGCGGAAGAGGAATTATTATCACAAATGGAAAGAGAATAAATATGGTGGTCGTCATTCTTCCAAAGAGCATTGTACTTTATATAAAGGAGAAAAAGAAAAAAGCTGAAATTGTAGGGTAAATCATATCATCTAAGAAGTACGTGTCATTTTATGTGCTACTTAATGGTTAGACGGATAGTGGATAGTATGCTGCTACAGAAAATCAATACATTTTTTAGAGGAAAACGGTGCGAAGGAAACTTATCGTCGCAAAATAATAAAAGCTTAAAAATATATGTGTAAAGTTGAGTAAGATACATTGTAGAGGCAGTTGAGAGTGGTGGTTAATTGTTACCGAGACATTTTAAAAAGGATAAGAAATTTACAGTCAGTTTTCACAAGTGGACATCAAAGATAGAAGTTCCAGCTTTCGGCTCAGTAGGGATGCGCTCGAGTCGAGACATGTCTCGAATCTCGACTCGACTCGAATTCGAGTCGAGACACACTTTGTAAAATTCGAGACGAGTCGAGACAAACGTATTTCTCGACTGGAATTTTCGAGTCGAGACACGAGTCGAGTCGAGACGGCTCTTAAAAATCTCGACTCGACTCGAATGTCTCGAAAATTTTTCTATAATTTTTAATATTATTTTGAAGAAAGTATTCACTCAGAAACAGCCTTGAAACCAATTCCAGCTTTTATTCCTTCAGAAAGGTACAGAACGCATAAAATTAATAGTTAATCTTTAAAGATCAAGATTTAATTTTCAGCTCAATTCAGTTAATTAGAACTAATAGTTAATGTTGTTGTATTTGGTTGTACTGCAAATATAATTATAATAATAATAATTGATTATCTAGTTTGTATAAAACTATTATCCGTAGTTTAAATCTAGTTTGTATAAAACTATTGCGATAAAGTGAACTTCATAAATTCTCTGAATGAGCAGTTGATAGTCTATAGTAATTTAGCATAGTTATAATTATTGTTTTTGTTCCCATGAACGCAATAGGGTTACGTAACTTCTGGATTATTCGCTTGCCCAACTATTTTGAGGCTTTAATATGTTGCAGCATATCAAGAGCTACGGATAATATATAATGAAACATTTGTTGTACATCACATATTGTGATACGAGACTATTTTACATAGTATATCTTATTTAATATAAATAAAATAAAGAGTTTGTTTGTGAGTTTGTCTGTCTGTTTGTGTGCAACCTGGGGACCAGACGAGTGGACCGAGAGTTCCCAAAATTTGGTCACGGGTACCTTGGTCCAGGCCCCAGATCAAGACGAAGCGTTTATTTTTAAATTTCGAACCAGGGGGGTCTCAGGGGGGCGTTTACCGAGACATGTAGTAAAAGTATTCCAAATTGATCGACATTAGTGTCAAATCCATAGTTTTCACGGTCGCTGAGATCAATGGTGACACTTCCATCAGCGATGACTTGCAAATTCAGCTACCACTGTATGCGGGCCGGGTGTCAGCGGGTGAGGAATACCGAGACATGTATAAATAGCCCATATTGATTGATACTAGTGTCAAATCCATAGTTTTCGCGGTCGCTGAAATGAATGGTGATACTTCCACAGGTGTTGACTTTCAAATACAGCCCCCGTGCGAAGAATGGGTATATTAAGCTAGTATTACAATAAATGGACTACTTGGATGCCAAGAACTAGTACAGATAAGTACCTTTCACTTCTGTGAATAGGTATTTTTTTAAAGGATTTTTGTAAACACTAAATTATAAAACAATGAACTACATACAGTAGTTATGGTTTTGGTTCCCAACATAAAAGAAATATGAATTGTTCATGAGATGTTGAACTTTAACTTTCACTCCTAGGAAAATTTCAATTTTGGAGTTAGGCCACTTGGCATCGAAGCAGTTCACTGTAAGATAAATACATTCCGCACATTAGTAACATAGTTGTTCAGGAGCCTTCGATTTCCATCCTCTCAAATGAAAGCTGAACGATTGCTTGGTACATGCTGACTATATAGGAGAAATAGTGTATTAAGTTTCCGAGCTTTGGTGCGTATCCGTATTTACACTCTGATATAACTTTAAGTTCACACTCAAATCGAGCTAATTGTTTAATACATTTCGAAAGCTTTTGTTTATATGCAGCTCATTAAGGAAAATCTATTTCATAATCGTAACATTTATGTACTAAGAAACTATGAACGTAAAATGGACTCGACCTAGCCTCGTGGCTGCTGTGACTCAGTGGCACAGCTTTCACCCTTGGTGTGTGATAACTCTGATTCTGTGTGTGTGTGTGAACTCCGTGGCTAGTGTACGCGTCTTTGTCGTGGAAGACTCGGGTTCAATTCCCGGCGCGAGCTCATGTAGTTCGGATTCCACGTTAATCAGTAGATCTACACTTCATATATCCTCGCTGCTGAAAGAGACGGTAAAGTCAAAATCAACTCAACAATATATATGTGTGTGTGCTTATGTGAATTTCCTCGTGGCTGTATGGTTAACACATACACCTTGATCGCGGGAGACTCTGGTTCGATTTACGGTGGAAGCTCATGAAGTTGTTACCGGTATTCCACTTTAAACTGTAGATCCATGCCTCATATAACCATACATATAATATATATGCTTTGATACACGTATTTTCCGACTTGGAAGCCATCGAAAATTTCCGGACACAGAGTCCCGTAGACCGAAAATGAGAAACATGGCTACAGAGTAAAACTGCCATAAAAATTTAAGCTAACTTAATCCTTATATATAATGCAACTAGCTTGGCCAAGCTATAATGAAGGAAATGCTATCATTTGCAACACTCTGAGAATAGAAAATGTTCGCCAGGTATTACTATCCTCCCCTCTCCTGCAGAATGAAAACCCTGACTAAAGCTCAATATTATATATATATATATATATATATATATACAGTGGCGGATCAAGGGGGGGGCTATAGCCCCCCCCCCTTGACGCTCGGGTATACATGGGATAAAATGGACTTCAATCCTGCTTTACACTGGATAAAACGGCAAAATATGGTTTAGCCCCTCCCTTGATCATATCCTGGATCCGCCCCTGTATATATATAACTATTTTGTGTAATGTAACAAACAGTGGCGGATAGTATTTATGTTTTCTTGCAGAGGTCCTTACGAGGGTTCGCTTCCATCTTCCTCTCCCCAAGAACTAATAAATTAAAAAATTGCGATTACTTGTTAATCTTGTAAAATTGAGATTACTTGTCAATCTTGTACAAAGGACGCAATTAAAGTCCCAGTGTAACACCCCTTCACATTTGGATTTTTGCCCTGGAAGAAAACCAGTTATTATTGTTTCTTGATTTCTCAGTCTCACCTACATAAACATACGAATAGAATTAAAGGATAGGACATGTTTAGAGTGCTTGCACGTGACATCTAACTATATTTCTCATCAAATGTGTCACAGATGAAAATGTCCGTTTGTACTGCCTCTATTTTCTGGTACACATGTTTCATTTATGTTATGTTGCTAAAATTCGTTAGGAAACAAGTACAGACTGCGCCTGTGTGCCTGACAAAACGTAAATGTACTGGATAATTATTTCTTCAATTTCTTCAAAAAAAAAAAAAAAGTAACCCATCTCATGTCGGCTAACAAAAGGAGGTAGCGGACCAAAGATAGCCGTTGTTTACCTAAGGTCGTTACACAGCAGGGGTTTCACTCAGTCAGAGAGAAAAAAAATAATTTAAAGTTTCTACATTTGTTTTGAACTGCAATATACTTCTTCCTTTTATTTTAAGAACCATTTCCTTGTCATTTGTCTGCATCAGAAAAAAATGCAAAAAATTACTAGAATGTGCCTATTTACCCAAAGTACGTACTAGATCACTAGTTCAATAGTAAAATCACTAAATCTAGTATTATACGAAATCATAAATGTGGCATCCCTGGGTTGGAGCGAAAGTAATGGTTGGAGTAAAAACTAGTCCGTATTTCTACTGCGTTCTGTTGTTGAATTCACAGAAATGTTCAAAAAAAATTCAAGAAGTAAAACACGATCCTACAAAAGACTGTTTACTTGCTCACTGGTTTTAGCATTGTGAACTGAAACTCAAGTCGCAGTCATGTTGAATATTTCTGTCCCTTTCTAGTAGTTTCTACTTTACAACTTGAGGTAGGATGAGGGTCGAGTCGGAAGCGGTATGTATTGTTTATACTACTTACAATGTTACCCCCCCCCATAAAATATAAATTCACCCTTTCTCCCTTCCCTTTTTCGAATACAATGAACCGACTCTTTTGCTGAAGAAAGATGCTAAGAGAAAATTGAAACATCTGTGTCTAAACTTTCTTTGAAGCGCATTCTTTTGTATTTGTAGGGTTTTGCGAGTGTTTTCACGTCAATATGAAGAGATAGTTAGCCAGATCTTTTACCATGGACTCCTGCTGCGAACTGACCGTGAGTAAACCTAAACACCCGATCTCGCTGTGCTCAATTTCTCTCGCACACGTGAAATGGGTGTTGTTGTTTCCAAAACAAATAGGAAGTTATCTTGTGCTTTTGCATTTCTGCACGCACACAGGTACCATTGCTATATTTTAATGATCAGAAGAAATATCAAAACCATCCAATATATATGATACGAAACAGCTAACAGAGGGAGGCAAAGATTATAGTATACTAAGTTTTCCGCGTGGTACCATTATGGAGAATAAATATTTGATAAAGTCACGTAGATGCGCTTAAACCTATTCCATCTGTCCTTATAATTTTTCTGGTCTCATCAATTTCTCAGGAAAATACGTACAACATATGTCCAAATTCCATATATACTCTTTCTAAACTAATGAGTAAACTCATTAAGAACACCAACTGATATCAATAAACAGGAAAGAAAACAATACTTTATACTTCTATCATTTGGTACACATCTCTATGAAGCACAGCTTGTTTCTTTTCGAAATAGCTCCTTCGTGTCACAGCTGTGGTTAGTTTTGTTTTGTGTTAGGATGAAAGAGAGAAATGCCACATTTACTATATATATTATTAAGATGAGCGGTGATAAGCGAGGTTTAACAAAGAGTGCCTTTCGGATGCACAATTTAACGGGGAGTTGCAGTTCGTGTTGAGAATCGAACGAAAGCTATGTAAGACATGTTAATATTGAGCTCTTTTGTGGTAAAAGTGAACTTCAGAAACACACAAAAGACTTGAAACATCAAGCTAATGTAAAGCAATTGAAAAATAGCCTACCTATCGCTGCATCTTTTCTGTGGCTAGGAACATGCAGTGTGTAGCAACAAGAATCGTGTTAAGGACTTTTTTTTTTCGAACATAACATTCCCTTCCGCACCATAAAAGACAATATAATGTTTGTTAAAAGAAAGTGCACATAATATTTTTAAATTTTGAATGTGATCCTATCATGCATAATTATAAATAATGCCTTTCATACTACGAGAATGAGTTCAACTATACGTCATGTCCCCTCTAAAGCGGGGCCGCGGTGGCTCAGTGGTAGATCGTTCACCTCTGGTGCTTGGGAACCCTGGTTCGATCCCAGCTCGCACCAAGTGAACTTTGTGGTGGACAAACACCGTGTGCGTGGGTTTCCTCGGGGTTCTTCCGTTCCTCCCACTTTCTTCATTCCACGATTTCACTAATTTCTCATCATCACCCCTCTCCTTTAGCCTAACCGGCATAACCGTGGGACGTAAAACTCAAAGATTTCACTTCATTTTTTCCCTCGAAAGCGATATCTTTCAAAATTATTTATTGTTAGATATTGTAAATTTACGGTATCTATTTTAGTGGACGGGAAATTTTGCATCTAATCGGATAATTTCATGGCTTCTAACAGGAATTCGCTGTTACGAAATTTGCATCACTGTCTTTTGAAAGGATGCCTAGAAAAAAATACTACTAGAAAATAACTGAAAACACAAAATGGATTTGATAGCCAAATTCACGTCATCTTGGTTCGTCATCATTTTTCTTTAAATATTTGTATTTATTATTAGATTAGAGTTTAGTGTCCCTTTCAGCATCAAGGCTATATGAGACGTGAACTTACAAATTAACGTGGGTTCAGAACCATAGGAGTTCCCATCGGAAATCGAACCTAGGTCTCCCGCACCAAAGACGCGTACGCTAATCATATGGAGAAGGGTGTTCGATATTTAGTAATGTGTACATAAAGTTGTGAAATTGCGCTTGTATAATGGAATGCAATTCCTTCTACTGACATAAACCTTCACAATACTTAGCTGGACAAAGTATCTTTAAAAAGAAAATGTCACTCTTTATGTTTCAGTTCCTGGTTCGACTGAAGGATGGAACAAATTGCAATGAGCGTTTTTGGATCCTACTTTGTGTAGTTGATTCATCATAAACTTGGTATTTGATACGGATATGAACTATTACACTTATTTGGTGTTTATTTCTAAATAAGTCCTAATACAATTTCATAAAGTTGTAATTCTTCTTTAGTTTGTATCACTTTACACAATGACAAATCCAAAAGGTGTGTTGTATCGGTGCAGTACCAGTTTTTCACGTTTTTCAAAATGTTTCAAAACCCAAAGAATAATCTTTAATTTCTGATATTTTAGTCGTCACAAATTACAATTTTATAATGTAGTCAATGTAACGTCCCGTTCAGCAGCGAGGCTATGTGAGACGTGGACCTACTGATTAACGTGGAATCCGAACCACATGAACTCCCACAGGGAATCAAGCCAAGGTTTCCCACGCCAAAGGCAAGTATACTAACCGTTAGCCACGAAGGAGCTCCACCATAATTTTAGTGGGCGATAAGAAATATTTCGCCAGTGCTTTTACAATAAATAAAATTTTATAAGTATTAAAGAATAGTGGTAAGAGATTTTATAATAGCTCTTTTATTTATGAGATATGAGTGTTAAAAAAAAAACTAAAGAATAGGTTGGCGGAACCACAAAAGACTCGTAAAATAAACTTTCTTATAAATACATACGCACCTTACTCACCTTTTATAATTGCTATGCTTACGTTCTCCATAAAAAACAGAAATTCTCTTTTAATGATACTTTACACAAGATCATGAAGTGGGTTCAAATTTAATTAAAGGCAAAATACAATACAATAATCCACAAATATTGCCTCAAGTGAGTTTAAAGATTTCTAAACACTATTGCGAAACCGGGCTCTGCCGTTGTTATCGATTTACAGGTCTTGAGACGAAAGTAAGAAGGGACTTACGCACATAGTAAGTAAAAACAATTAATATGCCTGTAACTTTCCCCCAAATGGGTGTATCTTAAAACTAACCTCACCATTATTTTTCTAATTAAATTCTAGCCCGAAATTATGTATCATATTACCCTATTCCCATTTTGAAAACTTGACCTTAATTCAAAATGGCGGATTTCAAGATGGCTGCCATCAAGGTCATATCTACCATACGACTTCCCCCCAGGACTTATATGTATCCACATGGTTTTTCTTCACTTTTCTTCATTAACGCTCCGTTTACAAAGGGTAGTAAGGGACTTCTGTAGTAATCGCTAATAACCACATCACAACTCTTAAAAGTTAATTTTTTAAAAAAATAGAAAACATGCACCATGGCAAAAATTTGTCATCACAAGTAATGATGCATACATGCCTTCTATCAGCAAAAAAAGTTTCATTGAAATTGGAGCCGTACATTTGAGTGATGTCCCTTGTGGGATGTGATTGAACGTGACGTCAGAACACATCGCCCCCCTTCCCGGAATTTACGGGAATTAGGTGACCTGAGTGAGCACATGTGGTGCCAGCTCTCTCCAGCGACCTATCAAGGATCATTGCGTGTATGCCAAGACGTGTCGCCGTTTTTATCCATGCCAAAAGTCGACATACTGACAATTAGGTAGGTAGTCATGATGGTCTGGCTGATGTGTGCGTATATTTTAACTCGTACATTTTGTCTCGACTCGAATTTCGAGACGTCTCGACTCGAATTCGAGTCGAGTCGAGACAGAGACTGTCGAGTCGAGACACGAGTCGAGACAGAAACATATTTTCGAGTCGAGACACGAGTCGAGACAACATTTTCTCGAGACGAGTCGAGACAGGCTAAATCTCGACTCGACTCGACTCGAATGCATCCCTACGGCTCAGTATGTATTAGGTAAGTAATGTCTTCCGGGGCCGTACCCAGGGTTTTTTGGGCGATGGGAGAGGGCAGCACTTTACTCACGATAATTAAAAACCTATCAACAATTTATGCAGTAAGTTAAAAAATAAAACTAATCATGTCATTAGTATATTAGTTTGCGTATACCCATTAGTACAATGTCATTAGTGACATTTCTGGGGGGAGGGGGGTTTGAACGGAGTAGATTGAACGAAAAATGTTCGGATCTGAAATCTAGGTTGAAAACACAAGTCTGAAATAACATAAAGAACATGCAGAAATGTAATAAAATAAACGAAGGTCCTACTCACCTTTAAAGTCAGCTGAGGACGTCAAGAATGTGTCAAGAAGGTGATTACTACATCGTTTGTTTCGTTTACGTGGCGTTGTATATTAGAGATGCAAAAAAGCCGGGTTTTTTGAATCGATGGTTTTTTGCACATAAAACCGACTTTTTTGAAAAAAAACGAGAATTTTGGAAATTTTTGCTTTTTTTTTCATTTTCATGATTTTTCTATTTGAATAGTTTTCTTATAGTATACTCTAAAGTTAAATAAGATTGCATGAACTAAATACCACATTTCGCTCTCTAATTTACCATCATGATGGATGGAACACATGCTTTATGAATTAAAGTGAACATACAGTCCGTAGTATTTGAGGGCAATTGTAGAGGATATTTAACTTTATTTTAACTTCTGAGTTATCGACATTTTTTTCTTCTGTACGTTATTTCTTCTTAGTCATCCGTGTTTCATTTCCTAGATTAGTAGGTCTACTCTAGCTTCTAGCACATAAGTTAAACTTATGTTTTTCAATATATTTGTCAGAGCGTACGTTTGTCAGTATATCTGTCAGAGCGTACTTGTACATTTTTGTTACACTGTAGCTGTGTAATGATTTAGCAATAATCTTCCGGATACAACCTTCAATACAGTTTTATAGAAATAATCAGTAGCGGATTCAGAAAAGTATTTTGGGAGATGTTTCTCTGCTTAATGTTTGTTTTTTCTAAAATTCCCAAATTTTTATTTCGGAGGAGCTTGAAGTTTATGAGTATAGGCATAACTAATATTTCGTTTCGTTTGTATTCAGCAATAATCTTCAGTATAAACCCTGATGACCATTTTATACTGATAATCAGTGACGGATTTAGAAAAGTGTTTTGGGAGGGTTCTTCCATATTAATTTTTAGTTTTTCTAAAAATGCCTAATTTTTAATTCAAGAGAGCTTGAAATTTGAGCAAAGGCATAACAAATATTTCGATTGTTTTAGAAATTCCGTAATTTCGCGGTACAGGCTTCAATCTGTAAGACATCCCCACCCTTACCCCCTTCGCAAATCCGTCACTGCTGGTAATTAGTAATAACAATGATTTAAAAACGATAAAGGATTTCGGCCAGGATTCACAGTACACGCACTATCACTACATTCACAGATGAAATTAAGAAAAACTTTTGTCAGAATGCTCGAATTCGGGGTTGAATCCCGGACTTCCCGATAGAAGTGAAAAACTAACCACTCAACCATGGTTGGTATGCAGTTGTGCTTAACTTAAATATATTCTTTCTCTCTATGGCTTATGGAATCCGAAGGTTCAATGCCGCCTTCACAAAAGCTCTCCACTGACTTCTATCCTTGCCAACTGGATCCAGCTTTCATTTTGTATTCCTATTTCTTGGAGATCCATCATAATATTGTCCTGCCATCTGCCCCTATTTTTTCCTAATGGACTGGATTTTCAGTTAAAACTTTGAAAGCGTTCCTACCTTCTTCTATTCTGTCTGCATGACCTGCCTACCTGAGCTTCGTAGACTTGATGATCGTAACGATGTTTAGTGAACCGTATAAATTATGCAGTTCTTCCTTATGAAGTTTCCCCATCCCTTTCCTCTTGTGTCCGAATATTCGTCTCAAGATTTTATTTGCAAATACTTTCAGTCTGCGTACTTCCCTCATCCAGGGTGTCTACTAAGTTTCATTTGCAAAATTCCAGTATATTTCAGTATATTCCAGTATATTTCAGAATATTCAATATAACTATCAGCAAAATTCCTGTACCTAATACAATGATCTTTTTTAAAATTCTTCAGGAATAAACATTCTCTTGATTTCAGGTTTAAGAATATTTTACTTTTAATAAATTTAATTAACCTTCATTTTTTTTAAAAAAAATACAATGATATTTTAAACATTTTTGAAGGGGCCCTAACTCCCATCACAGCCCTCCACTCCAGCCATTGCTTTAAATGTATAATTGCAAAAAGTACACAGCTGTTGTTTTGGAGAAAATTATAATGTCAATGAATACAAAATTATTTTTAAGAATACAGTATTTAAAAAAAAATACATAAAAGTATTGTTGACAAATTACCAGTTTCATGATTTTTCCAGTATGTGGATCAAGATTACAGTATTTCCAGTATCAAAATTAAATTCCAGTAATTCAAGTATTTTCAGTATTTCCAATATCAGTAGACACCCTGTCATCGCAAGCGACCATGTTTCACAACCATACAGAACAACAGGCATGATTATCATTTTATATGTTTTAAGCTTTAAATTCCTCGACAGAATTCATGACGACAAAATATTCTGAACTGAATAATAACACGAATTTCCTGATTTCAGTCAACATTTAATTTCTTTGTGGATATGATTTTGGTTTGGTAATATTGATCCTAGATATTTGAAAGTATCCACTTTGTCGAAAGTATTATTTGATATTTTAACGCATCCACAATTTGCCGTATTACGATCCCGGTGAACGTCCATGTATTTAGTTTTGTCTGCATTTACTTTTAAACCAATGTCGCTGCAAGCGTTTAGTAAGGCCTATACATTTCTTTCTATTGTTCTCCTATCATCCCCTATTAAATTTACATCATCAGCACACACCATAACCTGGTGAATACCATTCAGCTCTAGGGCTTGGTTGCTATCTTGAATTTTCCTTAGAGCGTACTCTGGAACAATGCTGAATAATAATGGCGATAACGCATCTCCTTGTTTCAGACCATTCTCGACGTTGAAGCTCATGGACAAGAATTTTTCTACTCGGACTTTCCTCTGGGATTCATTTAAACACATTTTAATTAATCTAATTAGCTTTTTCGGTATTCGGAATTCTGTAAAAATTGTACAATACTTCTCTCCTATCCGAGTCGTAAACCTTTTTAAAATCAATAAATAGCTGATGTACTGGGTAATATATTCCCATTTCTTTTCGAGTATTTATCGAATAGTAAATATCTGGTCGATAGTTGATCGATTTCCCTAAATCCACACTAATAATCTCCAATAATTTCATCTGCGTATGGAATCAATCTTGTTAATATAATGTTAAGAGAAATGCCTCGCTAATTATTACAATAAGTTTTGTCGCCTTTCTTACGAATTGAAACAGTGATTGATTCTTTCCACTCTTTTTTAATGTATTCCATAGTTTTCTTTTTAATAAAAAAGTTGAATTCCTGTCGTTAAAAATTCAGAAACCTTCAGGACTGGGTAAACCGTGATGGTGGTTATAAGCCTAGGAAACCACACGATCAGATGAACGGTCTCTTACGCATATGATCCATAAACAGAAAATTCGGTACTTGCCCGATTCTAAACAAGCTTAAGGAAGTCAGTGGATTATAGAATTCGGAATTTTACCCATTTTGCAGATCCGAAGCACCTGATAGGGGGTAATAAATTCTTACCTATGTGATCAATGAATGAAAAATTTGTTCGAA
Organism: Thermobia domestica; assembly: GCF_964235325.1. Taxonomy (NCBI): domain Eukaryota; kingdom Metazoa; phylum Arthropoda; class Insecta; order Zygentoma; family Lepismatidae; genus Thermobia; species Thermobia domestica. Next base: position 271,981,758 of record NC_137454.1, on the reverse strand, counting down.
ATATCCATACAATATATATGAAAGTTATAACTTAAAAGTTTCATGAATGTACAGAACCACCCGAAACCAGGCTCTTGATGTGTAGCCTATATATTTCTCTCATGTTTTATTTTATTTTGTTTCAAAAAGAGAGTGTGTGATATTTTGAAGTAAAAATACTACGTACAATTTTTCTAGTTATTTGTGTATCATTTTTTAAAATAAAAGTACTTACTTTTGTGTATAAGAGGTTAAAGAAATATTATATCAATTGGTTAATCCTTAGGAATTCATAATGTAAATGTTAAGAATTAAAAAAAAAATCTTTTCGAAATTCATGGTTTATTTTAGGTTTTATATTATTACCTACATGAACCACTAATTAAATGAGTTTTTGTGCTGTAGAGAAGCGAATCTAACTTTCCTTTATCAATTTAAAGCAAAATTTTGAAAAAAAAGCCCAAAATTTCTCAAGCAAAAAAGCGAAGCGAGGTAGTTTTTTTTTAAAGCCGTTTTTTCGAGCCCTTGCATCTCTAGTGTATATACAGGAGCACTACCAGTGAGCCTGTTTTTGCTTGTTGTATTTCTTAAATACGTTTTCAGGACTCTGAAAGTAGAAAAGCTCCTCTCCACTGTTGCTGTGCTCACTGGTAAGACGACTAGGATGTGAAGCATTGTAAAAATGTTTGGAAACTGATGTGGAACAAGCTGCTAGTAAGCCAATGGCTGTTTCTGTGCAATCTGCACTTTCTCCCCAATTCGATCTCTATAAATCCTATTCAGTCTTCTTTAAATCTTCAAATGGATTATCAAGATCATCTTTGTAAACATCAATACAGTCTCTGACGATTTCAAATGGAACATTACAGAACCGAGGGATGGAAAACTGCAGTGATGAAATGATTTCCTCATGATATACGAATCGCTCTTCCAGTAAAGAAACTAGATCGTCAATGAACGGAATAAATGTTGAAGCGCGGTAGTAAGTCTCTGGGTTTGAAGTGGAAATTTTTGGCCGTTTTTTTTTTAAAAATTGTTCACTCGTGGCATAGATATTTCAAGTTCTACTTCGGGTGTAATGTCTGTAAGATTTTCAAATATATTTTTGAAATTCCGATGTGGACTTTTCTCTTATACCTTGCAAAGATTGATCTCACCGAAACATTCACGAGGTCAATGTCATTCTTCTGCAGCCGCTTTGAGAGTGTGAATGTTACACTCAGTAACTTACACAACACAAGCAAAGACACTAAAGATGGTGTGCAACAGATGCTGTGGAAAAGTATTGAAGTTTTCAATGATGCTTCGCCTGGTTTGGGTACAAAACCTCGCGGCCAGAACCTCGCGGCGACAATCTCGAGGACCAAAACCTCGCCTGGCCAAAACCTCGCCTCCCAAAACCTCGCGGCCCAAAATCTCGCCAGGCAGAAACCTCGCCTGGCCAAAACCTCGCCGCCCAAAACCTCGCGGGACAAAATCTCGCCGGGCCAAAACCTCGCGCCCCAAAATATCGCCATACTCAAAATCTCGCCTGACCAAAATGTAAATGTTCCAACAGATGATAAGGATGACGGTATAAAAGACGCTGTTTCAGAAGTATTACGGGTATTTGACCAAGTCCCGCGATACCATATGAAAATTCTATTTCTGTATTAGAGGATTTCAATGTGAAGGTAGGGCGACAGGATGTTTTTAAACTGGTTATATGGAAAGAAAGTCTGCATAAGGAAAGTAATGACAACTAACGAGGTTAGTTTCGTGAACTTTGGAACATCCAAAAACTTAAAATTTTACCAAAAATCTAATAATATTTATGAAAGTATGAAATAATATATGAGTTTTTACGACGTCCCTAGATTATGTCCTATAGGTTAAAGGAGACGTAGATGACCAGGATGAAGGAAATGATCGAATAAAGAAAGTGGGAGGAAACGGGAATAATCCGAGAATGCCCACGCACACGATGTTTTGTATTATTATTATTATTATTATTATTATTATTATTATTATTATTATTTGTAATGTGGAATTGCATATTAGGAAACACATTGGGTAAATTTTAAAGAAAAGTTTCATTCGCGGCGAGGTTTTGTCCCGGCGAGATTTTGGGCGGCGAGGTTTTGGCCCGGCGAGATTTTGTCCCGCGAGGTTTTGGGCGGCGAGGTTTTGACAACGCGAGGTTTTGGGCGGCGAGGTTTTGGCCACGCGAGGTTTTGGCCACGCGAGGTTTTGGCCCGGCGAGATTTTGTCCCGCGAGGTTTTGGCCGGCGAGATTTTGGGCGGCGATGTTTCGGCCGCGCGATTTTGTCCGTATACCGCTCCGCCTACCCCTTGGCTACTTTTTATTTCTTCAAGAACAGCAATAATATTCTTTAACATTTCTTTGAATAGTGGCACAGCTTCATGCCTCTCGCACCATCGAGTTTCACAAACGTTTTGCAGCCTACTTTTGTCACATTTCGGCAAAAGCTCTTTAATTTTATCTTCCAGATTTCTTGTTTGTTTTACACTTGCACGAATAAATGTGCAACCCCATTGCATTACGAATATTTTGTACCTTCGAAGCACCAGAAAGGCACAAATTAATTCAATAGGATATATATAATGTGTGTACAAGGCCTTAGGATACCGTTTTTTGATTAGTGCTGAACTCCTCTAAACTCTCCACTCATGGCTCCGGCGCCCTCGTAGCTTAGTCCTCTTAAATAGTTCATGTCCAAGCCGAGACTATTTATATTGTCTTCTATCACTTTTGATAAGATCTTTCCGGTCACATCATATACCGGCACAAAACACAGGAAGTCTTCTTTAAGCACACACTCATCGAGATCCACATATTGCACACACAAAGAGAATTGTTCTGTTTGAGAAACACCCGTTCTTTCATCAGCGAGAATACTGAAATATTTGCTTTGTTTTACTTTGTCCACAATTTTAGACTATATTAAATGTCTAAATCAGAGTTTCTCAAAGTATATTCCGCGGAAACCAGGGGTTCCGCAAAGTGCTCCTAGGGGTTCCGTACAATCCAACCTAGAGGAAGCGAATACGAAAGTCTCTAACTCGTCTAAAAGTTGGTTTGAATTTTGAGTCCTTCGGAATTTATTTTTTGAAGTTTGAACCGGAATAATTAAAAATGTATTTTTGAAAAATTGAAAATGTCAAAAGCTTCTTCCGATACTTCTTTCGAACAGTAACGAAAAAGGTTTCGAAATTTGAGGTAAAAATTTTAAAATCTTCTGGGAGAGCTTTCCCTCCTTTTTCGACTGGGAAATTTCAACTTTCTGGAGATTTTTCAATATACAAACCACTATCAAGAAAGCAAATATAAAAACAGAAGTCTCTATTTCATGTAGAAGTGGGTTAGGATTTAGATGAGTTACTTAGTATTATCGTCAAAAGATCTAGATCCCTACATAAGTCGTAAATAATTATTTTCGATTTAAGTTCAGAAAGGATTCCAAACCTCACAAAATATAGTTTATTTTTACAGAAGAATATCCAACCATTCCATCAACAACGGTGACCAGCGCAATTATCCTGTTTCCACACTTTCCTTTCTCAAATCATTTGACAATCGTCCACGATAGTACATGCGCCCTAAAGTCAGCTCTAAAACTATTAAAAACCCGCTGTGGATAGACATGTTTTAATTATGTTCTCTACAGGCAGGGCAACAATTCTATGCTGTTGTAAACTTGGCGCCAATATACGAATGTTTCTTTTGTTTCTTTTTGAGGGGAACAAACATCTGCAGATTTGTAACATTCAGTTTTACCTCTTCAATTAAGCTTGAATTTCATTGTATTCAGTTCTGCATTTAATCTGAGTCAAGATGGATCAGTGGCTCAAAACGGGGTCATTAAAGGTTTCAGTTGATTGTAAAAAAACGTCTTCTTAATGCGGCTGAAGCAAAAAAAAAAAAAAAAAAAAAGAAAAAAAGAAAAATGTGCCCGATGAAGAGAAAATGGGGACTCAAGATCATAATGTACAACTGAATCATTCGTCGTTCCGAAATGTGGAGTATCGAGCATCCAAAAAAAATACATGTAAGTAAAAAAAAGGTAAATATAAAATAATTTTAACCCTGGACTTCATGTATACTCAAAACTGCTTTCAGTGGTAGTTCCGTGTGGTTAATAGTTCTGTGGCTAATTGCGGCGTCATTTTGAAATCAATCATCCTGAGTTTCAAAACAAAAATGTTGATTTCTTATTTGACTAAAATGAAAGAGGAAAAAGTGAAAAAGAACGCGTCGTGAGTTACTAAATTCAGAAAAGAGCGCAGCTCAGAGTCATTTAGGATGAATGAAAAAGCAACAGAAACACCGTTCATTGTAAGTTATGGGTTAGCAGGGGCAGGCAAAACAAACACTATAGGCGAGAAACTGATAAAACAGGCGCGATTGACATGGTTAACTGAATGACAAATGAAAAATCGGGTAAACAAATGACATTTCTAAATGTCACAGTCGCTCGTCGTATTGAAAATATGGCAGGTTACATAAAGGAAGAGTTGAACCCTTTGTACTACAAATCGATGAGTCAACCGATGTAGCACTTCTGACTGTTCTGGTTCTGTCTGTACGTTACCATTATGAAGAAACTGTGGAAGAAGATATTCTACAATGTACATTGTATTCCAAAATTATGTAAACCTCTCCTATCTAATGCATCTGGGTGAGAATTTTTCAGAATTATTAATGAGCATTTAGAGGAAAATCAGATACCATGGAACAACTGATGTTGCGAATGCATTGGTAGGAAAAACAGCTGGAGCTGTTACACGCTTAAAGGAAGTGGCGAAAAATTGCAAAAGTAGTCATTATATCTTGCATGGCTAGGTACTGACCATAAAGCTGTTACTATCTAATGAAGCTGTTACTATCATTAACTTTTTCAAGCACTAACTGAAAGGCTTTCCAAAATTATTTGCGACGACATGGGAGGCCTCCATCAATCCCTTCGAACGAAGAGCTGAGGTAAGAGTTTTCTTCATTCATAACCACTTCGAGCTGGAAGAACGTGTGACTGTTCAACAGTGGCTGTTTAGACTTGCTCAACTAGCTGACATATTCGTGAATAATGAGGTCACTCTCTTTCTTCAAGGAAAGAACACAAATGTAATTACAGCAGAGGACAAAATCACAGCTTTTCAGCTCTGGGGCAGAAGTAACACAAAGTGTGAATATGACATATTTCCTGCATTGACAGATATCCTTGAGGAGAACAAAGGATATCTCGGGGAATTCGATGACATTAATAAAACAAATGTGTTGAGAATTTGCAGCTTACTGTAAATCAGTATTTTCCACAAAAGGAAAGTGAATACCATCAACATCAGTGGTTGAAAAATCCATATGATATCCAAGGGAAGTTTCCTCGCCTCACTGTTGACGAATACGGGAAACTACTGGACTTCACATCCGATTCATCCTTTTAAGAAGCTGATGTTGATAGATTACTGGTGCCAGTTGAGAGAATACTCGTGGTTATCGAAGAAAGTTATTGAGGTACTACTTTCTTTCGTAAATACCTATTCATGTGAAACTGGATTTTCTATGTATGCGTACACCCGAAGCAAATACCGAAACAGACGGGATTCGAAACCAGATATGAGGCTGCATCTTTTCGCCATAAAACCTAATATTAGAGAGCTCTGCAGGCGCAAGAAACAAGCGCAATCCTCCCACTGAAGTCTCAGTACATGTGGTATGTTTTGTATGAAAAGTGATTCTCATGTCATATTTCAGAAATTAGGTTTTCATAAACACTTCAAAATATTAAATTACTGAAAATACAAGTATGGTAATTTTATTTTATTTTGTTCTGTAGATCATATTACATGTATGTTTGTCTATTAAGTATTTCTTTTTTATACTTGAACCAAATGTAATATATACATGTACAAATGTGACGACTATAAATAACGTACTTCTTAATATTCAAGAGTAAGATTTAAATACAGATCAGTTAAGTTGGACAAGTAGAAATAATTAATAACTATAATACCAAAAATCACTCCACTGTTCCTCCGATTGATTATGACTAACCCTACTAAACCAAATTCCAATCACATGCTACGAAGAAACGCATGATAATGTTACACTACAGCAAGCGGCACGCACAACCTTGAAACTTCATTTGCGCTTGATCAAATTTCCTGTAACAGTGTTCAAACTATGTTCTTGTTTGTATTGCAATAGATGAGTCTTCTAGTGCTAAATTTCCATATGAACGTAAAAAAATGAAATGAAATGAAATCTTTAAGTTTTACGTCCCACGGTTATGCCGGTGAGGCTAAAGGAGACGGTGATAATGAGAGATGAATGAAAATGGTGGAATGAAGAAAGTGGGAGGAAACGGGAGAACCCCGAGAAAACCCACGAGCACGGTGTTTGTCCACCACAAAGTTCACTTGGCGGGGGCTGGGATCGAACCCGGGACCCCAAGCACCTCAATATGAACGTATTTGCAAATTAAGACAGATGTCCATTTTCATTTCTTAAAAAAATCGATGTCTATCATCATGGTTTTACAACCATGGGTTTTCACAGTACTGTTTATACTACTTATTTTAAGTAAAAAATTTCATCCAGCTCTGGTGCTGATGGGAAGGATTTTAACATGCTGACTATATTTCCTCTCTGTATTGCTAGGCTTATTCGTTGTAGTAAATAGTGTTTGCTTCTTGGGTCGCCTGACTTCATAATTAAAGTTGATCCTAATTCATTCAAAAACTCACTGGTTTCTTTGCTAACCCCCGCCCCCCATCGTTTCTGTGGCAAAGGCAACAAAAAGATGATCTTCTTTCAGTCTGGAGTACTTTGTACGTTTAACGGCTGTTTCTGCTGCATTTCCTGCTTCCTCACAAGTTAGTGTTATGTATGAAGGAGCGAAAGTATCAACACATATTACATCTCATACAAAACTCTGGCCCATTTTCCAAGGGATTAAAGTTACTCCATCCGGTCGTTTACCATCATTCCGAAACAATCCTTGTAGCTCTATGATGCTAGGAACATCAATGCTGGCGAGTGCTCGTTTGATTATTTGGTTTAATTCCGTGTGACGTGTGATTCTACCACCACTTTTAATGCAGCTCAAAGCATGTAAGCCTTTCTCCTCAACTCGATTTTGGCACGTACATGTGAATGGGTGGCAAACATTTAGTCCAAAGCGTAACGCTACACATATTTTGAAAATATTGTCGTCTTAAAAAGTTTCGAATTTTTTGAAGGTGTAGCTTGTAACCAGGCGCCAGACTCTTTTTGCTCAAGTGCTTTTAGACGAGCAACGTGAAATGTATTTTGTGAAATTACCTCCTTTCCAGCTATCTCGTTTAGTAGGATTTCATCCCATTTTCTTTGTGATTCCTTGGCCTCCGGAATTGCGTTATTATAGATGCTTTTACATAATTCCAATGCTTCGGACAGATGAGGGATTTTCACTTCAACTGAAATTTTCAAGATGTTTGAGACTGGTGACAACACCCCACAGCAAGAAGACAGAAACGCAGGAAGGCTCAAATCGGATGCTCTTCGAACACCCAAACCACCGAACCGTATTGGCAAAGTTGCCTGAGCCCATTGACTTTCATCCAAAACCTGATTTATTATTGATTGTAAAGACGTTTTCAGGGAGCCATCCAATTGAAGAACCTTTGATGGGAGAAGTCATGTGGGAGTGGTACGCAAAAAGTGAGTTTATTTGGGGACACCCAGACAATTTTTTAGGAGAAAAAGGCTATATGTGATGGCAGTCCCTTTAATCTGTCATAATTTTTAAACTGTTCAAATGGTCTTCAAAATAACTTTCGTAGCCATCCTCAAGTAGTGGTGCTCCCAATAACGACAGCTCGCGGGCCTGTATTGTCCGAATTCCAGGCAACAAATTCTGAAACTGGGCTTCTATAATTGGATCTCATTTACCCGACGTGAAGAACAGTTCACATTTAGAAGGATTAACTTGCAGACCTATCTTCTTAGATTCTGTCAATAAGAAATTTAGATCTTGTATAACCGTATCTGGTGAGCCCCCTAATGTGCCATCATCTAAATAAAATAAATTTATTTGAGAAGAAAGCAAGCGCACTATTGGGTGGACTGCTATGCTAAAAATCATCGGTCCAGCAGGGTCACCTTGTTGGCATCCTACTTGTGATGAAATAGTTCTATTTCCATAAAATAACAATGATTGGCTAGAATCGCTCTGCCAGAAATATGGATATAGTTGAAGTAGAATTATTTTCACTTCCTTTAACATGGAGTTTCTTTCGACTGAGTTAAAAGATTTTTGTAATCTATTTTGAGGACTACCTTGTTCGAATCTACATTTGCTTTTATGAATGTTCTGGTAGCGTGGATGATGGCCTCATTGCCCTTTTTTTGTGGCAAATCCCAATTGACGAGGTTGTAAGTAGTTAGTACAACGAATGTAGATCAATGAAACTACACCATTTTTTTACTTTTATTCCATATAAAAGTGTAGTATGATCATTTTTGCACTTTTATATGGACATGAGCATTTTTATAGTAATTCAATAATTTGAAGTATTTATGAAAAACTAGATTCACGTGTGCATATAAAACTGTTTAAAAGTGATCATATTTGCAGTAATTTATATTTATTGCATTTTTAAACAGTAATGTAAAGAGAAACTGGTTGGAACATTGCCTACGAAGAGACTGTATCATCAGGGACGTTCTAGAGGTGTGGTGGCGGGAAAGAGAGGGAGGGGGCGAAGGAGACCACAATTAATGGATGATATAAAAACAGAAAGATCATACGCAAAGACGAAGAATAGGGATGGTACCGAGACCGAGACGGACATTTATATACTGAGACGAGACCGAGACCGAGACGGAGACGAGACTTAAGTCAGTCTCGAAAGTCTCGGTCTCGTCTCGAATATTAATAAATACTAAAATTGTCTTAACTCAAAATTTGTTTCGTTGCTGTGTTAGATAATATGAGAACGGTTGACTGATGTACAATGGCGCATTTAGGGGGTGGTTATCGGGCTCAACCTACCCCCCCGAAATAAATTTGTGATAATTTTTTGCATTGCACGTACAACGCAAATGTTTCTTACTCGTTCCTCGAGCCTCTCCGCAAACAAAATCCACTGCTGAGGCAAATAGAATTTTCTCTTTCTGCTGTCTGTGTCTCTCTCCCTCCCCCCTCTCTCTCTCTTTATATATATATGGTCGCGGTGCCACCCAGGTCCTCCCTGCATAGGTTCCCGGGACCCAATTTTAATTTTAAATGGAAGCAAGGGGTGAGTAGTACTTCGTTCGATAGACCTTGAGAAACTAAAAAGCGTTGTGGCAAAAGATCTTTCATATCGGGCACTGTATTCAAAATGGCCGACAAGACATGTTGCCTCTATCAAATACAGTAAAACGTGCAGTACCACTAATATGAAAACGGTTGAACATAAATGAACCGAACAAAAACTCAAATAGAAAATGTCATGTGGCACATCGATTGATATTGTCGCGGAGACTCCCATGGCCACCATGGGGGCCCAGGGCGCAACCTCAAAATTGTAAATGGAAACATGGGGTGAGTGATACCTCGTTCAACATATCTTTAAAAACTAAATAGTGCTGTTGCTAAAGCATATGGGTCACCGTTTTCAAAATGACCACCAAGGCATGGTACCTGCATCAGGTAAAACGTCCAGTATCACTAATATGAAAACACCAGAACAAATATTCGAATAGGAAATCACAGAGGGTATTTATCATTCTATAGCTCGGGAATGTTGCAACAGTCGAAAAGATGATTAGTGTGAAAGTGCCATAATGGAAAGGAAGAAATCTCTATAGCTCGGGAATGTTGCAACAGTCGAAAAGATGATTAAAGTGAAGGTGCCATAATGGAAAGGAAGAAATCTAACTCCTAGAAATGTATTCTAACCTCACTCCGTACGTGAGTGAAGCGGGAAGGATCGGTGAAATTGCAAATGAGAGCCTTAGTTTTTGCAAATTGTATCTACGAAACAAAGTTATTTGAAATGTGTTTTTATAAGAGATAAATGTCTCTGTAATGGGATAAAGTATGTAAAATTCTTGTTAAATGGAACCTTCTATTTTGATTGCGGGCAATGGTTTGATGCAAAAATGAATCAACTGAAATGCGAAGCCAATTTGTCGAACAATGCAATTTTAGAACAATGTTTTTAAACGTTGGTTTTGTTCAACAGTCGTCTGCATGATATTGGTTCGCTTCTTTTCCTTCTATGTCTTCTTGGATGTGATAGAATATGAGTTTCACTGAGATGTCCACAGTTACATTCCGAATAACTTTCAACGGTAATTTCAGTTGTGATCTTTAGTAACGAAACGGTACATACTGATGCAGATATGTCCCAAAAATCTTGCACGCATTGTGTTAAATTATCAGGGGCGAAGGGGCAGGCAAAATGTTGTTAAATTTGAATTTCACCTTATTTTTATTCATCTTATTTCACTTTATTTTTATTCATTATACTACCAGTCATTTGTACACACAAGTGTTTCGGACAAACCATGTCTATTGCAAATAAAAGTGAGGTTCTCATTTGAGTTTACCATTCATTCCCGCTTCACCCACTTACGGACAGATCGGAAAGATAATTTTCTATCATTTCCTCTTTTGCATCATGTTAATTATACTTTAATAATCTCCGTTGCATTATACTCGAGCCGTGGAATGATAAATACGCTCTGTGCTTTCCTATACGAGTTTTATTCTGTTCATTTATCTCCAACTATTTTCATATTAGGGGTCAAGTGGTACTGGACGTTTTATCTGATACAGGTACCATGTCTTGGCGACCATTTGGAAAACGGTGACCCATATGAAAAATCTTTTAATACAATACTGTTTAGTGTTTCAAAATGTATCCAACAACGTATCACTTGACCCATATTTCGGTTCAAAATTTCTAAGTTTGGCCCTTAAAAGGCAGCCGTGGGAGCACTGCGAGAACATTACTCGACGCGCCACATGCCATTCCTGTTTCACTTTCTGACTGTTCGTTTATCTCCAACTGTTTTCATATTAGGTTACTGGACGTTTTATCAGATACAGGCACCATGTCTTGGCGGCCATCTTGAATACGGTGACCAATATGAAAAATCTTTTGCCACAACGCTTTTTACTTTTTAAAGATCTATGGAACGAGGTATTACTCGCCCCATGTTTCTATTTAAAATTTTAAAGTTTGGCCCTGGTAGCCCTGAAGGGCGGCCCCGGGAGGCGCCGCGACAACACCATTCGGTGTGCCCCATGGCATTTCCTATTTGAGTTTTTGTTCGGTTCATTTATGTTCAACCGTTTTCGAGATATCTCCGTGGAAAGATTAAAATGGGCTAAAATAGGCTATATATATATATATATATATATATATATATATATATATATATATATATATATATATATATATATAGCCGCGGACCCAGTATATGATCAAGGGAGGGGCTAAACCATGGTTTGCCGCTTTATCCAGTGTAAAGAAAGTAGGATTGAAACCCATTTTATCCAGTGTATACCTGAGCGTTAAGAGGGCTAAAGTCCCTATAGCCCTCCCCTATTATGTGATATATATATATATATATATAATATTAAAAATGCTGAAATTTTGTACCAAGTTGGGAAATTCTTCTAGATACTCTGCAATATCACTAGATAAACAATGTTGCTAAAAGGAAATAAAGTTGTATTTTCCCAAATTACGCTACGTAAAGTATTACATATTTCTAATTTAGTTATTTAACAAAACCACAATAGCCCATACATTATTTAGTGTAACAAAGGACAATACAGTATCATTTACATCAACAATTTTAAAATCTCTAATAACTCAAATGGCAGATGCTTCCAAAAGACTTAAATGCTTATAACGCAATTTACAACAATTGTTATTTCAAATCGTTTCAGAGATACCAAACACATTGGTAGTGATTGTTATACTGCGTAAAATGACGTATTTGTATTAAATTCTGATAATGATTATTGCTTTCCTTTGCTTCTATAACATTACAACAATAGTTTTTGGTGGTTTTAATTACAAGTGGCAGTTACATTATTTTAAGTAGCGTTGCCCACTTAAATAAATTGCTAAATATTATTCTAAATATGTGCAAATAACGTAGATGACTGCAAGATATTTTAAAATTACTCGTAGTTTGTTTTATGGTGCAAGAATGCTTTCAAGAGAAGACGTTTTTCATGGTCTTTGGACTACTTATAATGTTAATGTGTAAGTCTTCGTTCCAGCAATAGATGTAAATGCAAATTGTAACTGAAATTAAATGTAACTGATACATTTTCAGTAACACTAGTTGTTCCCCCTAAGCCTTAGGCCTGGTGTACTCTTTAGATTAAGACCGTGCTTAATTAAAAGTTCTAATTACACACTAATTATATTTCACTTCCTTTAGTTTGACCACCGATCACCTCAAACTCGATCCATACCATATAGCTATATGCAATTATTCAAGGACTTACAGTTAGTAATACACAGTGTTCACTTTTCTTTTGTTTTGTTTTAGTTTAACGTCCCACAGTTATGCTAGGGCGGCTAAAGGAGACGTGGAGCTAATGATTATACTGGAATCCGAAACACTTCGGTCGTTCAACTTTACCCCTACCGGAAATCGAACTCGAGACCACGCGAACCGAAATCAAGAGTGCTAGCCGCTAGACCAAATGGGGTTCTCACATTATGTTGATTTAAATCATTCAGTCAGTGTTACCAGATCCGAAGATTAAAAAGTAGCGTGTCTGTACACCGAAAGTAGGAATTCGAATTATTTGTATTGTAGCCTAAATATATAGAAATGAATACTGATGATGCTAATGAAATAATTTAATATGAGTTGGAAAATGTACTGGACGTATTGCAAGAAGAAATTATGATCGACGGACGAAAACAATTCTAGACTGGACACCACAAGACAAAACAGCCTAGTAAACCTCCGCATACAAAAAGGTGTGACGAAATGAAGAGCCATTGAGGAGTAACCTGGAAAAGAATTGCCCAAGTTAAATAGTTGTGAAGACTTAGAAAGACCTTCATCCACCAATGGATTGATAATGATTGATTATGATGGTGATGATTTTATTATATCTAAACCTCGGAGGTAAACTAAACCAAGTCATAATTTCGTAATTTTACAGAAGCGAAAAACCGGTTCCTCAACTAAGACTAAATATATAACTTTTACTAGGTAAGGTACGGTAAAAATGGATCCAAAATTTAATGAAAATCATAGAGCGAAAAAAAAATGAAATGAAATCTTTGAGTTTTACGTCCCAGGGTTATGCCGGTTAGGCTAAAGGAGACGGTGATGATGAGAGATGAGTGAAATGGTGGAATGAAGAAAGTGGGAGGAAACGGGAGAAGCCCGAGAAAACCCACGAGCACGGTGTTTGTCCACCACAAAGTTCGCTTGGTGGGGCTGGGATCGAACCAGGAACCCCAAGCACCAGAGGTGAACGCTCTACCACTGAGCCACCGCGCCACCCGGCGAATTTTTTTTTTTTTTTTTTTTTTTGGCTGTTCAATCCATCATGTTGCAGAAAAACTACGAAAATTAATACAAAAGAAAACTATAAAGTTAAGAATCACTTGTTTTGGCGAGTGAGTGAAAATAGATACAGATAACTCGAATTACCTATATACTTATATAATATGTGTGTCCATGTTTCGCAAGTAATTTTTAATCAATATAAAATTTCAACGTAATGAACGCAAGATCAGTTTTCTCGAATAAAGATTGCATGCACCGTTGAAAGCTCAGGAATAAGATTAATCTATGTTACGGCACTGGATATGTGCTTACGTAATGCATTACGACCTTATGAACTTGTATAAGAAATAGAATGCACTTAAAATGAGACGCGAATTATGCGAAACATCGGACTTTGAATCTAACTTGTTTTGTGGTCCAACTCGAGACCTCACATAGCAAAGATGAGTGTAGTAGCTCCCACCACAAGGTTCAGGACGTTCGTGTTATAAAGTGTCAATTAAACACGGAGATGTGAAATGGTAATAAAGCATTTCATCAATTTGAAACAAAATACGTATATTATAGTAATAATTTACCCTATTTGTTAAGATAATGAATTGTATTCTGTTTTTAAAATGACAGTCAAAGCAGAATGTATTGAATAATAAATGAAAAATTGTAAAGTTTCAATTTCGGTACAATTAAATACATTCGTGCTGCTACGTGTTGTGTTATCCGTTAGGAGGTATTGAACAATTCTGATTCAAAGGAAGGAAATAAACTACTGTATAGTACTGGAGTTAATTTAATAGAGTTTAAATGTATAGGCAGTTCTGAGGCTATATGAGACAAAGTATATTCCTGAAAGTGAAATATGGGTTATATTAGGGCTTTAGGGTGATATACCCACTGATCACTGAACCTGGACTACGCACATGGAAAGCATTAGCACTAGCAAATTAGCTATGAAGAGGTACACCATACCATAATTCTAAGTCAAAATGAAAGGAAAAAATAAGCGGAAACGACAAACTGTACGAGAATAATACTTTTATTATTTTAGTTTCACACTATTTATTTCGAGACGAGACCGAGACTTGGTGCTCGAGACCGAGACCGAGATCGAGACAAGCATCTGTTGACCGAGACGAGACCGAGACGGTGATTTTTTACTCGAGACGAGACCGAGACTGTTATTTATAAATCGAGACGAGACCGAGACTGTACAAAGTCTCGTCTCGTCTCGTCTTGATACCATCCCTAACGAAGAAGATAGCGGAGGACCGTGGAGCATGGAAGCTTCTCAGCTGCGGCAAGTGATCTGCCAATAAAGGCAGAATACCTATGATGATGATGATGTGATGCTAACTTACATAGTAATACCAAATCTAAAAAAGTGATTTTCTGTTCAATGATAGTGCATAATAAATATTACTATTATAAATTGTCGAATAATTTAATTCTGTTTTCGTGGGTTCCGCCATTTTATTTTGGACGTGAAAGGATTCCATGAGTGAGAAAGTTTAAGAAACTCTGGTATAAACGAATCTATTAAAGCTTTCTGCACTTTAGCACTAGTGTACATGCCGTTTTTCGGATCTCCAGACTTGACGCGGTATCGCAGGCGAGTCCTGAAGTTGCCATCATTCTGTTTTGGAGTTGACAACTAATCTGACCTCAGTCCTGTGTTTCTCGCAGGTGTAGGTTCCTTTTACCACACAAACGAATAGTTTCCAAGATAGTTACGAGGTTTTTCCTATTTTTTGTACTTCTCCTTTCACTGGCTGCCAATTTGTTGATCGATGCTGACTATTCTTTCAAATTGCATACTGTCACCCTATTCGCAGCTGCATATCTATGGTATTTGTTACTTTCATGCTGTTCGAAGGATTCTAGTGCTTTCTTTAAATTGTACAAAGGTTTTGTCATGAATGCACTTAGACTCTGGTGACCTGCCTCCCTTTTTTCAGTAAACAGAACACAAATCACAGAGAACAGACCTCTTTCCTTGTAGGCCAACCAACTAAAGTCTTCCAGCCATCTTCTCTGGAAAAAACGCTTACGGCATTGTGCTTTCTCACAGGGAAAATAATATAGACTGCCTACTTTCCACACATTTTTTAACAAGTTCACTTTTTCTAAATTATCTAATTTTATGCCAACGAAGTTCCCAATATCATTTGAGTCACATGAAGGCGAAGAGGGCAAGTTCGTCGATGCGCTGCTGGTTTCTGCAAAAGTGGTTCTCCCGTGGTGAACAGAGGACTCTGCTTCTTTATGTTGAACAACCGTTGTACCTTCATGGGCTTCTGTACTTTTTTGACAAAAAAGTTGCGTATATCTTGTTTCCTCTTCATTTCATTAACCCAAAAACAAGTTCAGAGTAACCTTCAGTAATTAAAAAACTTCTCCTTGAAGCACACGCTCGCCACTAGCTTTCCAACATAGCACTGGTGGGGACAGTTCTTTTTTCGCATTCTCACAAAAGAGATGAAGGAAAGATACCCTCGGAGTGCGAAAGCTGCCTGGGTCACTGACCTTAGGTCTGCACCATGTTTGTTCCTTAATTTATTGCTACCTCCCAAGTTAGCGTTGTCGCATGTATTGAGCCACCGACAGACATTCCGCTCTATTGTACAATTCAAGAACTCCAATACCGAAGTACGAAACTCAAAAACACCACACTTCATCTACTAGTCTGTTAAAAATAAATTAAAATAAATAAATAAAGTTATTAAATTCTCCGAGCGCGAAATCTAGGTATTTGGAAGAGGTCAGAATCACAGAATTCGCTTATCTTCAAACGTTACTCCACAGAACATGGATTTATATAGGAAAGTCCATTGTTGATATTTAATTTTCAGAAATAAAGAAATGAACGACGTTTCCAGGTTCTTCTAATTTCTTTCGTGTTTAACAGATCTGCTACTTAAGTATCGTGATTTTTTAATGTTCAAAAATAATTATTAATATTATTTTTCAATAACCACCAATGTTTAAATTAACAGACTAATGTATAATAACGTAAAGCACATATATACAATCAAAAATGATTTTTTAACGTTGAAAAAGGATAAAAATGTGACAATTAACCTAACATTTAAATTTCAATTGTAGTTTGTCAGTCAGCTGCCATAAACTCTCGAATTTGGTGTGAACGGTCCCAGGTACGACTCCTGGTGGGTTCGCTGGGTCGAAAACGTGTAACAACTTTTTCTTGCCAGTGTTTCCAATTAAGATTTTTCCTTTGTTCCCTCACTCACCCCAGGCAAATTTCGGGTTGGATCAAAGGCAGCTTCTTTCTTTTGCCATTACCTTAATGCTTTCCCCTTCCCACAATAGCGTGCATGGCAGGGAATGCCCGGCCCGTAGCTACGGGGGACCTCTGTGGCCGGGCCCCCAAGTAACACTGGTGTGCAATCCAAAAGTGTTCTCTGTGTGGTTTCTGTCCTAATATGAGGAAATACCTTCGATTGACGAGTTTGAGTCGTATATGGGTGTGCATGGTTTCCGGTGAAAGTGCCAAAATCTGTATTAAAATTGGTTTTGTGGTTATCTTATTATAAAGAAATAAGGTCTAACGAACGTTATAATTCCGTAATCTTTAACAATGAAAACTAGTGCAACGGAAGAACTAAAAGTGCATTTTTATCAGTTAATATTCGTTAAAAGTGTATGTTTGAAATTTTCAACAATAACAATCAGTGAAACAAAACAATCTGAAGAACTTATATCCATAATATGGATACATCAAACATTTCAAACGATGTGCAATGTGTTCATTGTTTTAAACATTTTCTTAGCCAAAGAGGCTTATCCATTCATACAGGCAAATGTCATCACGTGATACGGAAGAGTAAGGGCAGTAACGTGAAACTTCAACAGCCTACCAGCTATATTTCGGATTTATTAACCTTAGACTTCAATGACAATTCTTCTGAACTTTTATCCAAAATGAACGATCTTATGTCTTATTTGAAGGCTAATGTTCAGGTTCATCGTCGTGTCCCGCGCGGTGCTCGTTCATCGGTAGCTGATTCTCTATGTGATATTATTCGTAATATCAACAACACCAATAATGTTGATTCTTGGATCGACCTTCTAGTTTTCCCTTACGCAGTGCTTTGCATCCCACCTCGTTCTGAGAAAGTAAGTAATCTCACCATTTGGATGAAGTTAAGAGTCAGAAACTGGAGGGAACATTATCGTGAAGTATTAAGGAAGCACCATCGAGGGACCAACCACCCTCGCAAACCACAAAAATTCGGTTCAATCAATACCAAGAGCATCGAACAAAAATTAGCAGATGGTGATATACGTGGCGCTATCAGACTACTGATATCCGATGACACTGTGGCTACGCCAGATACGTCAGTACTACATGCTCTCAGAGAAAAACATCCAGCCCACGCTCACTCATTCATCAATCCCGAACCACCTGAGGACTCGACTACAGTAACTAAAGTCTCTTCCATTGAATTATTAAATGCCATAAAATCATTCCCCTCTGGTTCGGCAGGCGGAATGAATAATCTCCGTCCCTCAATCTTAAAAGATCTACTTATAAATCAAGACTTTGATTCAAGGGAACGCTTAATCACATCCATTTGTGAATTTATGCACTTAATTATATCTGGGAAAGTGCCGACCATTTTACGACCAATTTTTTTGGTGCTTCATTTATAGCACTGAAGAAGAAAAGCGGTGGAATTAGCTCAATAGCTGTTGGCAATGTTTGAAGACTCTTATTAGCAAAAATTATCTGCTTCCGGATACGAGACTCATTAATTAATAGACTATCACCACACCAACTAGGGGTCTGTGTACCATTCGGAGCAGAATCAGCCGTACATGCTGCCAGAATGTACTAATCTTCCCATACTGAAGTGAAAGCATTTTTGAAAATTGACTTCCGCAACGCCTTTAATGAACGCAACCGCGAAACTAACTTTCGAACTTACTATCCATACATCTACCAATGCTACTCCGAACCAAGCAATCTTTTTATAAGTGATAACATAATTCACTCACAACGTGAAGTACAGCAAGGCGACCCACTTCGACCAGCACTGCTCGCCCAAACCATTCATCACATTATTAAGGATATTAACACAGATTTAAATATTTGGTACTTAGATGACGGTACCATAGCTGGAAATATCGACGTAGTACTACGCACTTTTAATAAAATTGCTTGCTTCATATATTGGATTGTTTCTTAACTCTGCCAAATGTGAAGTGAGTTTTCTGAGCGCCAGGGTTGATGAACTCCATGACCTTTATGAAAGGTTTAACGAAGTAGCACCTGGTATCAAACTCTTATCACCTTTCAATGCGGAACTTTTAGGGGCTGCCATCTCTACCGAATCAAGGAGCAAAATTTTATTGGACAAGATATCAAAATTAGAATTCTTCTTTTCTCAATTATCAAAAATTTCTGCACACTCCGCTTATTATTTACTACGGGCTTCACTCTCACTTCCAAAGATTACTGTATTTCCTCCGTTGCTCCCCTTCTTGGCAGGATGATAAATTAATGACAAATTCGACCACACTCTTACAACAGGACTGGAATCCATTCTAAACTGTTCTTTGAAAGACGGTTCGTGGTTACAAGCTTCCTTGCTAGTTGAGAATGGAGGCCTTGGGATTCGTCGAGCCATGGATATCGCCATACCTTCTTCCCTCGCATCATTCTATGGCTCACGAGAACTAATTGGATCTCTACTTCAACAGGAGGTTGACTTAGACTCGATTCGAAATGTACAAGAATGTATCGATAAATGGACTAGTCTGGTTGGAATGGATCCCCCACCTAACGACAAAAGACATGTTCAGTCTGTTTGGGATGAACCTATAGTCAAGATTCGTTTATCTTCACTCCTATCATCAACTAATAACTTAGATGACAAAGCCAGGCTGGTAGCTGTCTCCTCCTCCAAAAGCGGAGCATGGCTTCAAACCCTACCTTCTCACACACTTGGCCTACACCTTTCTAATGAGTGCTTTCGTATTACTACAGCTCTGCGCTTAGGTGCTAGTATTTGTGAGCCTTACTTTTGTCCTGCTTGCAACGCATAAGTTTATAATAAAGGATTACATGTTCTTTCATGTAAAAAAATGTACGGGAAGACAATCTCGACATCATATTGTAAACGACATTATTTGTAGAGCCATCGTTTCAGCGGGAGTTACTTCAATAAAAGAACCAAATGGTTGTTGCCACTCTGATGGTAAAAGGCCTGATGGCATGACCTTGGTACCGTGGAAAAATGGAAAAGCACTAGTCTGGGATTTCACATGTTTTGATATGTTTGCTCCTTCCAACTTACCCCATTCTTCAATTCAGGCAGGTCTCGTCGCCGCTCACAGAGAATCAGACAAAAGACTAAAATACTCAAACCCATTGGACAAATATGGGTTTGTAACAGTAGCAATAGAAACCAGTGGGTCTTGGGGTCACGAAGGATCTAATTTCATTAATGAAGTTGGTCATTGAATAGCAATCAAAACTGGTGACCTCCGAGCTACTGCATTCCTTTTCCAACGTATCAGCATCACACTATTCAGCGCGGGAATGTGTCATCGATCTTAGGCACATTACCTCCTGGTAAAGAACTGGACGAGATTTTTCTTCTATAACACACAATAAGACGGAAGTAGAGACATCCTAGGAGACTGACAACCACTTTGACTATGTTCATGAAGAATGTTTTGAATCCAGTTTGGATAAATATAAATTCTTGGAAGTCATGGCTAATACCGGTAAATTTGTGCTGTAGCAACATTATCTACAGATTTTACTTTGTTGCTCAAAATCGTTAAAGACCCGAAAGATATTGTCAAGCTGTCCGATGTTTATTTTAAAACAAATATGATGGCTACAGATAATCTATGTATTCTTAGATTTGCTTATAAGGAAGAAATAATTTCCGTATTGTTATTGTAATATTCTTATTAACGGGAAATTGTATGTTTAAACCTATAATGCATATACAAAAGTTATAATATGGATCACTATAAGAATTCCTAGTGTGTCTAGTTCACATTGTAAATCAGGCCTATGGATTAAAAGTGACCAATCAAAACATATTGCTTAACATGTTTTAATATATAGGGTGATTCTTTAAAAACACTGATTTCATTTGAGTCTAGAATTTTTAACTGAGGTCCGATTTTCTTGCGGTTTGTGGTCAGTGATCAACGAAGGACTGGAGATTTATGATAATATGTTTTCTGGTTTAAATTCATCCGGAGTAGTATCGATCAAGCATAAAAAAACAGCAAATATTCGCCAGTGTACCTTACAATTGGAATGAAATTTTGGATTTTTGAAGCGAAATTGCAGAATATAAATTAAGTGTTAGTGGTAACACCCAGAAATCACACGTTGAATAGCATCACATGTTGAATAACTATAGCCGGTTTCTTGCGACAAACGACAGAGAAATTTATAGGGCGACCTAAGGTATCGATAACTAATATCTTCCACAACACCCGTCTGCGGGGTCCGATGTTTCTCTGTCTGATTCAGAATGATCCTGTTTCTTCCAATTTATTAACTAGCAACCATATTATATTTCTGTCTGGGCAGAACGTGAAGCAAATTTGTTTATAAATGCCCTTTCATAGCAACAACATATTCCGTTTTCCGAAAACCTTTAACGATAAACTCATGTTGATCCAAAGAATACAGTATTCTCAGTGTGTCCTGATCATAAGCACACAGTAGCACAGAACTGTATAGTACAATGCCCAACAGGCCCGCAACTAGAGGTGGGCTAGGGACGGCCTGCCCCCAAAGAAAACTTTTCGTGGTCCCCTAGACTTCAATACAAAAAACACAATTTAGATATTTGTAAGAGAATTTGTGTTGACTTGGCCCCCCTAATATATTCACTGCCCCCTAAACCTCTGTGGCTGGTTTCGGGTCTGATTCCCAATGTAACAGCCCAGTTTCCTGTTTCTTATTGACCATGGCGGGGTTGCCATCTAACTAAGAAAACTTAAATCTCTACACCACATTGCAACTCATTCCAATTGTAAGGTACTCCCATGCGCAAAAAATATTGCGCGTATACTGTCTCACAATTTTTCGCAATTATTCCATTTTCCATAGATTTATTGGTAAAATTCAGTTATTAGTACGTGGAGATAATAGAAAGCAATCCATCTAAGTAGATATTTCCAAAAAATATAATAAAATAATAAAAATATAAGCAAAAAACAAAATTATGTTCGGTTTTGTGTATACTGGCAATAATGTTTTCGAGGGAATTTTTGGAGTAGCACAGCACGATTGCAGAGGGAATAACAAGATTAGCTGAATCAAGGAACTGGAAATTGGAATAAAATATTGCATTTATTGGCTTAAATCTAGGGTGTAAATTGTCTGCCAAATATAAATTAGCTTCTGTAAGCAAGATGTTATACGGAAATATATAAACAAAGAGAAAAACTGTTGTCTTAAGTTTGGAAGTGACATGCTCTATAGCCATGAGCATTTATTTCTTAAGAAAAAGAGAGGCAATATAAGAAAATCTGTGTGGGCAAGTGGGTAGAGTGACGGAGTAGTAATTCTTATACTGTTTTGACACCAGATCGAATCCCATCCGGTCCTGTTCAATTTTTTTTCTTTACAAAACATTGTAGAAAGTGTATAATTTTTGTGTTAATAAGAAACGAAATAATATAATAATGAAATAACTTTTTTTTCTGATGACGTATTTATTCAGAATTAGCTTACTATTTATTACTAATAGCGATTGTTTTTAGTTTATGGTATGGTATGCTTAACCGTTCCCTCTCCGTTTTTACACAGCTTCAACTCACTGCGAGTGTCTGTGAGTCAGGAACAGGAAGAAACAAAACAAGGGCAACCTACAGTTTTACACACAGCGTGAGGAACACAGTCACAGCGATAGCTCGTTGTCATGAAGGAAAAAAACTGTTCTAGTGTTTCTGTGTGTGTGTTTCTTTTTAAAGTATTGACTCTCTCTCTCTCTCCTTTTGTTTCATATCCACAAGTGCAACAAATGCAAGTCTGTGTGAAAAAAAAAATCAAGAGTGCTTTCTTTAAACAAAACTAAATTTTACAGCTCTCTTTGTGAGGAACGCGAATGCTTCCAAAAGATGCCATGAATATTAACTATAATCGTACCGAATTATACAGTAGCGTGAAAAACTGATAATAAAATGATGTAACATGCATAAGCTTTTTTTTGCTAGAGTAACCACACATTAAACATAACAAATTAATTTTTTGGGATTACAAATTATCACATTACGTGTCGGTGTAGGCCTATTCGTTTTCACATTCGAGCGACGAAAGAAGAAAGTGTGGTGATAGTTATAAAAACCGAATACCAGATTTCAATAAATTCAAGTTACATGGCTCCTACATATCGAAAAAAAAATGATTTTTCGATGTCTGTCCATCTATTTGTCTCTCGGTTCGTAACGTTTTTACACGCACTCAAATAGAGGCCATTCTGTTCAACGTATCTGCACCGAATTCTAGACAGAACGTTTTAATAACATAATATCTTTCGAATTTTATGTCCTTCGACACCTAAAAGCAAGGGTAATTTACTGAAGGATTAAAATTTAAAATAATTCAATTTTCTAAAATAAAAAAAAGCTGTGACGATTTTATTTACTTTTGATAAATATATATATTATTAACAAATCTCCACCACATATGAATAATTTTTCTGAAAAAATATATATGGTGTAATTTACAGTATGGTATGCGTTCGTTTTGCACAATTTTCTCAACCACATTTCATAAATAAACGTATCATTAATTACCTAACAATATGACAACTCGTTCGAAGGAGTAGCTTAATCTTAGGGTGAGCTTTCCCCCGATGGTTTTCCCATTAACGCCTCAGGCAATTTTGTTCATATTTCGTAAAGAAATATTTCATTAATAAACTAACATAGAGCATAAATAGTTTATTCCGATAACATACAGAAGAAGTGGTTTTCTCAAGGGTTGATTTTTTTTGGACAATTGTCTCAGTAATAACTGAGACAAATTTGTTCTAATTTCAGTAAAAATATTTTCTGTAATAATCTTACAATATGGTATAACTCGCTTGTTCCGAAAAGAAAAATCCAAAAGAGATAGTTTACTTTGACAGTGAAATTTTTCCCGACGATTTGCTTAAAAATTACTCGATATACTGTCAAAATTACAGATAGAAGAGTTTACCTTTGGGGGTAAGCTTTTCCCGATGACCTTCCTGAAAGCAACTCAGGAGATGTTTGTTGTTCATATTTTATAAATACGTGTTACATAAATAACCTAGCTATATGGTATAATTCCCTCTTCCGGAAAATCCAGAAATGGTATATTACTTTTGACAGTAAGTTTTGCCCTGCGATTTTCTCAAGAACGACTCAGGCGATTGTGTTCGTATTTCATAAATAAATGTTTTATGAAAACACTAACAATATAGCCTAGCTTGTTTGTACTGAAAAGATCCACAAGGGATAATTTATTCTTGGGGGTGACTTTTTGCATAATTTTCTCAGAAATTACTCAGACGCTTTTGCTTATAGTTCACATACAATTATATCCTTTATAATTATAATATATGGATCAAGTTATTTCTAACGGAAATATGACCAATGGGTACTTTACTTTTGGGCCTGAAGTTTCTTCTAGCAAAGTTTTCCAAAACATTATTTTATTCGCAATTTCCCAAATAAATGTTTCAATAACAGTTGCAGCCTAACATAAGTCAGTGTAAAAAATTCGAGCGAGAAAGTACAGTGCGTTTACTCCGTACCCTTTCTTAAATATATTTTTAAATGTTACACCTAATCACAATTTTCCGAACAAAATTGAAACTTCTTTTTAAATGTGCCTTGTTGTGGTCAAAAGGTTCAAGTGCATTGGTTCTGGATTAGATTTCCAGTGAGAGCTAGTGTATCTTCATCCAAGAGATGTGACACGTCGGTGCAAAGAAGAAAGTGTTTAAATAAGCCTAACCAAGCTAATCAACAAAAGAAATAATACAATGTTACGAAATTATCGTGGAAACGTTGTTAATATTAGGTAGGTTCGACTGGAATGTCCAAACAATTGTCAATTCCAAAGGTCTTTGTTTTCGTCCGGCGGGAGCTCATGTGGTTCGGATTTCACGTTAATCAGTAGGTCCACGTCTCATATAGCCTCGCTGCTGAAAGGGACGATAAACTCAAAATCACATCACACATCTTTGTTTTCGCCTTTGTTTTAGCTCATAAATGTCTCTGTTCATAAGCTCCTTAGTGGTTAGCGTACGCGCCTTTGGCGTGGAAGACCCGGCTTCGATTCCCGGCGAGAGCTCACGTGGTTCGGAGTCCACGTTAAACAGTAGGCCGACGTCTCATATAGCTTCGTTGCTGAACGAGACGTTAAACTCAAACTCTTGTCTTTGTGTATGGTTTTGCATATACGTGGCATGGACATTAAATTTTGATTTCTACGCCATATGTATCTAATTACATACACACCTATAGAACGAACACAACAAACTTGGAATATCTACATTGTTTGCGTATGGAAAATAATCACGCTCTACTGTACAGGACAGCCGTGTGTATGGAATTCCATACACATGTCAATCAACGTATTAAGAAATGTATAATAATAAGAATTATTATTATTATTATTATTATTATTATTATTAATAATAATAATAATAATAATAATAATAATAATAATAATAATAATAATAAACAGAAAACGATACGATCACTTACATAATTTATAAATATAAGTTAACATTTAATAAGCATATAACTGCAATGGAATTAAGTTGTTTCTCTCTCTGCCTGAACGCTACAGCCCTTATTGTTCTAAGGCGTAGAAGAGAACTTGTGGCACCCACGATTTGAGGCGGTGTGTGGTCACAACTTGGTATCCCTTTGTTGTTAGTCCTAGCTTTCTAGACGGATGCAGGTATTACCGGTAGAATATACAAGCAAATAGACTTTTTTATTACTATTAAAGTAAATAATTACACTCATTCCTTCAATGTGATACTTGTGGTTGCTTAACCGTATACAGACAGCTAATCCATGGAAAAATCGTTAATAATAATAATAATAATAATAATAATAATAATAATAATAATAATAATAATAATAATAAATAACAGGAACTCGACAAATATTCTTGCAAATAATAGGAAAAAGTTTGCGTCACACTATTCACTTTGCTGGACACACCAGTGTGGCGCGTTATACCGATTGTGGCACACTGGAATATAGGGTATGTTTTTTTTTTTTTTCAACTATTCCAACTGCCCCAATTGAAATGGATCTATAATAATAAGAGAATGAATTTAGTCTTCTTAACCTTCAATTTAGAAATAAGGTTCGCGAGAATTTCATAAAAGAATAATATACTCAGAATTGTATATAGTAGTTTGTTTTATTCGAAATTACATACCGGTACTTCCTGCAACTGTTTTTTGATTGAAATGATTTGAAATGAAATTTTTAAGTTTTACGTCCCACGATTATGCCGGATAGGCTAAAGGAGACAGTGATGATAAGAAATGAATGAAATGGTGGAATGAAAAAAGTGGGATAAAACGGGAGAACCTCGAGAAAACCCACGCACACAGTATTTGTCCAGCACAAGGTTCACTTGGCGCGAGCATAGATCGAACCAAGGACTCCATGCACCAAAGGTGAACGCTCTACCACTGAAACACCGTGGTCTCTGAAATTACTTATGGAACTACCGAGAACTATGCTGTAATATTTGAATGTGCTCCAAGCTTACAATAATTAGTTTAGTTAAATTCATTATTAACAATTAAATAATTGCATTCATTATTAACAGGTAAATGCTGCTGATGCAAAGACTTAAATCGAGCGATACCGCGAGCGTAAGTATTAAACAGAGAGATTTTAAAGAGCCCCCTGAGCTGGGGGTCCTGGGCTCCATTGGCTCCGCCCTTAATCCGCTAATGCCTATAGATTATAAATTAAAGGGAACGGGCCGGGTCCGTTCTAAAAATTCCGGCCCCTGCAGACCTCTAGCTACTGTGTATATGCTATCTGAAAATACAGTAGAGTTTCGCTTATCCGACATAAAACAGGCAGGCAGAACGCCGGGTAATATGGATGTGTTAAGGAAAGACCTATAAAAAGTCAAACTATGATATAATTTTACACATTACGCATCTAATTATCATCTTTGCCAGAAACAAATATAATGCATTGACTCAGTGACGTATCCAGCGTGAGGTCCTGGAAGCTGTCCCTTACCAAACCTCAAGCACTTTTTAATAAACCTACTTTTTCCCTTTTGAGTTTTTTTTTTTTATGTCAGATTACTTTGAGTCAGTGCCCAAACTGTGGACAATGCGTTGTTGTTATAATTCTAACAAGTAACACTTCCCAATTGTAACACTCCGATTTTGATAAAATTTGGCAGGTAGATACTATACATAAAATAAACAAATAAGTGCTTTTTTATTATTATTTTTTTTTGCTGAAAAACGGTTTTAGGGGGCAAAAGCCCTCACCCAAAATTTGAAAGTTGACGCTCGAAAGGCAAAAACAAGTGGACCAAAGTGAACGAAATTGTGAACAGATATTGCGGACATAAAATTAGGGAATACGTGTTTTGTATTTTCCTGGAAAAAACGGTTAGGTGGGGCACAGATCCCTCCAAACCTTTGATCATGAAATATCAAAAGTGCTAATAACAGTATGTCAGAAGTGCCTAAATTTACATGAAGAATTGGAACAAAACTTTGTGTTAGGACAATAAGCAAAAAATAAACAAATTCGGCTTTTTTATTTCCTGCGAAAAAACGGTTTTAGAGGACAAAAGGTCCCCCCCCATGAATTTTGAAATTTGACGCAAGAAAGGCAAGAAAAAATGTACCGAACTGAATGAAATTGTTCACAAATGTTGTAGAGGTAAGATGAGGAAATACGTGCTTCGTATTTTCCTGAAAAGCGAAAAAAACCTTTTGAGTGGACCGAGGCGTTGAGTGTCGGAAGGATTGGACCGAAGCGAATGAAGTTGTCTGTAGATATTGGATATGAAAAATAAAGCCTCTCGTGTTTCACAAGT
The DNA here is from genome assembly GCF_964235325.1 of Thermobia domestica. Lineage (NCBI taxonomy): Eukaryota > Metazoa > Arthropoda > Insecta > Zygentoma > Lepismatidae > Thermobia > Thermobia domestica. The sequence goes on along the minus strand of NC_137454.1, from coordinate 271,954,186 downwards.
GTCTCCATCAGATTTCTTCAAATTTGGCAGATCAACAAGAAGCACAAACACTATAGCGTATTTTGTAGTATTTCACGAGGCAACTTTAACCCTTACAATGTTTTTTCGCATAAACAAAAACACGTGCCGATTAATTTCCTGTTTGCTGTTGATGTGCCAAAATTGATAGGGACATCTTTAAAACACGAAAGTCCTTATTTTACATACAGTCTATACAATATCTACACACAATTTCATTTGCTTCGGTCCACTCCTTCCTGCACTTTTACGGTAGTATTAACTTTTTTTTGGAGGGGCTCTAGGCCCCAACACTGTTTTTTCATACAAATTAAAATGCATTTCATTTATTGTTTTGCAAATTGTCCCTATACGAAGTTTCGTTGCAATTCTCCATACTCTTTAGGAACTTCTGACGTATACATACTTATTTGCACTTTTGATATTTCCTAATCAACAGCTTAGAAGGTCCGAGCCCCACTCAATCGCTTTTTTCCAGGAAAATACGAAACACAATTACCTCAATTTACGTCTAAAATATCTGTGCACGATTTCAAAATTTTGGGTGGGGAATTCTGACCCCTAAAACCAATTTTTCGCAGAAAATAAACCCGTTTTTTGTTTGCTTTGTTTTGTTTTGCGTATTGTCCCTACACTGTGTCGTTCCAATTCTTCATGTCCTTTAAGCACTTCTGACATACTGTTATTAGCACTTTTGATATTTCACGATCAAAGTTTTGGAGGGGTCTGTGTCCCACCGAAACGTTTTTCTTTTTTTCAGGAAAATACGGAACCCATATTCCCTCATTTTTCGTCTACAATATCTGCACAATTTCATTCATTTCGGTTCACTTCTTCTTGCCTTTTGGGCGTCAACTTTCATCATTTTGGATGGGGGATTTTGTCCCATAAAACAGGCATTCGTTTAGTTTTTGCGTATTGTCCATACACAAAGTGTCATCGGAATTCTTCGTCCTTTACACACATCAGACATATTGTTACTAGCACTTTTGATATTTCATGATCAAATGTTTGGAGGGGTATGCGTCCCACCTAACCGTTTTTTCCAGGAAAATACAAAACACGTATTCCTTCATTTTACGTCTGCCATATCTGTGCACAATTTCGTACACTTTGGTCCACTTTTTTTTGTCTTTCGGGCGTCAACTTTCAAAATTTTGGGTGAGGGCTTTTGCCCCCGTAAAACAGTTTTTCCGCAGAAAATAAAAAACATGTATTCGTTTTTTTTATGTGTAGTATCTGCCTGTCAAATTTTATCAAAATCGGAGTGTTACACTTGGGAAGTGTTACTTGTAAGAATATACCGTAATGCCATTGATACCAGGTGGAATTAAAGAACACTTTTAAATGGGATTACAATTTCGTTTCCGGTCTGTTTATAACATTACTGTATTAGAACGATAAACTCATTGCCATTTGCTATTTTTGTTATGTGATATACGTAGCAAACAGTTTTCCTTACATGTCTCTAGAAAATATTTTTTGATTTCGTGTGAGTTAGAATTAAGTTTGACCGGTTCATAAATGACAAGTAAGAAACGTTTAAGAGAAATACAGAACTGTTGCATTATTATTATTATTATTATTATTATTATTATTATTATTATTATTATTATTATTATTATTATTATTATTGATATTTTTGAAACATTAGAATTACGTGCTTACGAGGATTCCTGTCGGGTCCTCTCCGAAAAGAAAAGCTGGATATGTGCCTGCACTGACTGATAGACGTATGAGTCAAGGTATAGACGAGCGTGCTAGGCGATCGAGTCCGGAGCATCAAAAACAGACTAAGACCACAACTTGCAGTTCTTCTTGCCGATTGATGCTGCTTTTTATCTGCTATGATATGTCGGATAATAATGTGAAATAAACGAAGGTCAAGACCATGGCGTATTGGTGTTTCATGCACCTAAACCTGTAAAATATTTGTGCCGAAAACATCTTTCACTCACTAGCTAAATTTGAGGGTATGATCGCTCATCTTGAATTATAAAGTATAGTCTTATAAAGAATATATATAGCATAATAAAAACCTTAAGACCAAATTCAATGATTTTCTATAGTTTTCTTTTTTAATAACGAGAAACTTGTTTATTTCATCACGATAAATAACGTTTGATACTAAGATGTCTGTTTCTGACTATATATATTGTTCATACTTTATTGGAGACAATTTTTTTTTTCAAGAAAAGAGGATGATAAAGGAAGCTATACAACACCATAAACTGAAAGCAATCAGTATTACTAATAGTACACTAATTCTAAATAAATACGTCATCAGAGGAAACAAAAAGTTATTTCCTAATTGTATTGTTTCAGTTTTATTAACATAAAAATTATACACTTTCTACAATGTTTTGTAAAGAAAAAAAAATTGAACAGGACCGGATGGGATTCGATCTGGTGTCAAAACAGTATAAGAATTACTAGTCCGTCACTCTACCCACTTGCCCGCACAGATTTTCTTTTGTTGCCTATCTTTTTCTTAAGAAATAAATGCTCATGGCTATAGAGCATGTCACTTCCAAACTTAAGACAACAGTTTTTCTCTTTGTTTATATATTTCCGTATAACATCTTGCTTACAGAAGCTAATTTATATTTGGCAGACAATTTACACCCTAGATTTAAGCCAATAAATGCAATATTTTACTCCAATTTCCAGTTCCTTGATTCAGCTAATCTTGTTATTCCCTCTGCAATCGTGCTGTGCTACTCCAAAAATTCCCTCGAAAACATTATTGCCAGTATACACAAAACCGAACATAATTTTGTTTTTTGCTTATATTTTTATTATTTTATTATATTTTTTGGAAATATCTCCTTAGATGGATTGCTTTCTATTATCTCCACTTACTAATAACTAAATTTTACCCATAAACATATGGAAAATGAAATAATTGCGAAAAATCGTGAGTTACAGTATACGCGCAATTTTTTTTTTGCGCATGGGAGTACATTTACAGGTTTTTCTTGAGGCGTGACCAATATTATCCCGGACGAATTTAAGCAAATAAACATAATCTGATAAATCTCCCATCTTTCCTTGATCGTTTGACACAAACCGCATAAAAATCGGACTTTAGTTAGAAATTGTAAACCCAAATGAAATCTTTGAGTTTTAAAAAAAATCACCCTGCATTTAAGGTTTTAGTAGGCCCTCTCATTAAAAGACTGTACTCTCCCAATGAAATAATCCTGACTACTGGCCTGTAGTCTTAAGGCAGTAGATGTCCATAAATACCTATAAAATAAAATATAAAGGAATTCAAATTCCAAAAGAAAAAAATTCCCTGGAAATTAGGAATGTCTTCTATTAGCCTAAGACAGGTAGAGAGGAAAATAGAATCTGTTAATTTTTTATACGTTTCATCGGTGTAGGTCTGTGACGAATGTCATGCAAGAAAAAGAGGACAAACAATTAGTATTTGGTTTACAATTAGAATATTCAGCGTTAATACCGTTTCTTTTTTGGTGTTTGCTTTCATATAAAATGCTTTCGTGCTTTTAAAGAAAGTGGCACGAATATTGGAGCGCTGACCAGAGTGTTCGGTTAAATCCAAAAGTTTTTTTTTTTTTTTTTTAAATTTTAGCAACACAACGTTTTTATCTAACTTGTGTAAAACGAATTCATCACGAAAAATAACAAAGAGAAAAAAAGAAACCGCACCCGTTCATTTCTGTTTCTTATTATAAACTTCGTACAATGAATACCGTATCAATGAAGAACTAACGTCATTTTTAGTTTAATATTTTACTCGTTTAAAATACATTATTAGCTTATGACGGTCGCGCCATGTCCCCCTTATCCCCCATTGGGTAGGGCCCAGTTGTCCTCTTGCGTTTACTTAAATTCTGATAGTGAAAATGATCAATATTGTTTTATGCTGTGAAGCATCTATAATTAATGATTTGAGTAACTTCTATACTTTTTGTTCTGCTTTTTAAGAACGCTTTAACGAAAAGAGAAACCAATGTGTTAATAGTTGAAAGACACATTCTTTACGTATATACTGGCAAATTTCAATGTGGCGTCTATTCATTCTTTGTTTGCCTTTTCTTCTTCCTTTTTCCGGTATGTAATGATTTATGCACACGTGTTTATATGAGCGAAATTTAATATGTTAGTTCAAGTCAGCAGATCGTACATAGTTATTCTTCATAATATGGCTTAAGTCTACCAAATGAGACATCTAGAGTTGGCTGTCTAAAGGTATTTCGAAACCGAGCTTGACATAAATTAAGATTTAATTTTTCAACAGTAAAGACAGGGTCTTCGCATCTGTTTTAACACAAGAGCAAAAGAGCATTCAACTTCTAAATTTCAATATCCTTCAACGTTAGACTACCAACGATGGAGTTTAGGTTGGCTGGTTGTGAACTAAGTAAGACGGTCTACAACTGCTCTAGTTTGTTCGAAAGAAGTCTATCAAACGGCAAAAAATTAGAAAAATATCCATACATTTGCAGCAAACAGAAAATCGGGTAGAAAACACCTTTTAGTATTTACAGAGCGATTGATATCACGAGAAAGTAACAAAGAGAACTTATTTAACCTTAAACACACCAACGAAAAATACATGTACGTCAAAACAAATTTTGTTTCACAGGTTAAAGTAGTTTGTAAAATATCTTAATGTTTCACATTATTCGTTTCAACGTTATGCTCACCTAGTTTAATTTCTAGTTTAAGTTAGCTTAAATCTTCGTTTAACACAGCTTACCTTCACTTACTTTTACTTAATTAGTTTTCAGTTTTAATAGATCTAATGAAACTTTATGAAAAAAATCATGTTTTGTGGAATGATTTGACTCTCATAAAATCATCATAATTTCCATTGTTTAAAAATGTATTATTATTATTATTATCATGAGACATTTACAGGTTAAAGCCAACAAGAATATTTTCCGGCAACATATTATTGGTTTCCAATGTATTTTGCAACCGATGGAAAAAGCACAATCTAAGGAAGGAAAACACGATGTGCGGTGTGTGAAGTTTAATTTGTGAAAACTATTGCAACAGTAGGATACATATCATATGTATCATATATGACAAACAGTAAAAATATATATCTTTGACATCCCTTGCTAGACTCTAAATAAGCGAAAACTGTAATTTCGTAAAGAAGAATAAACAAAAATGACCTAAACCATAAGCAAATATGAATATGGATGAACGTTACTGATAATATTTTAATAAGATATATCTCCAGTCTCTCATTCTCTTGATTCATATCTGAGTAATTATTGCGTCTCATCTGTAGATGGAGTACTTTGAGCAGAGTTAATTTATCATTCACTATGTAAGAACAAACTAAATTTAAAAATTATGTTGCTTTAGGCTGGATTTTAACTGAAGAACTTAGGATTATCAGAGCAGCGCCTGTTACATCTGGACTATTCTTTCACTACCGGTGAAGTCTCTGATTCTAGTAGTTGTGTTTATGAATTGAAGATCGGAGAGAGAAAGAAGTATAATATTCGCATAAAAAGAAAACAAAGAAGACATGCTTCGCTTTCGAAATGAACTTCAAAATATCAAAGATTCGGTTAGGACAAAACTTTTGGGGAAATCGTGTAGAGTACTAATAATCGAGCGGTTGTCATTAAAATTATACTTTGTTTAGTTACAGCTAAAATTGGCAATATACTTTCACCACTTACGTGGTTAATTTGGTCAAGAAGAATGAAGTATTTAGCTGTTGGATTTTTTAATTCTCGGTTAAATGTATTTTGTATTCACTCGGTTAAATTAGTAACTTCTACCCAGTGCTTGTATGATAAAATGTTCTTGATAGATTATGTTATTACTATTATTAGATTAGGAGCGTATTTATAGATATATATTATCTATATAGAGACGTCGTTACTAGGGTACTATTCTGTTCAGAGAAATGTAGAAACCTTTTCAGAGATTAAGTCCAAAAACGTGAGCATTGCGTCCATCATTATTCATACAGATCTGTGAAGAGAGAATTACTATATTTACCCTTCTTTCTTAATTTAGACACTAGCTGCAGGAAAGACTTGTGCCGACGGTAGAGGAACGTGTAAAGAACTTCTGAAACTTGAAGATAGCGGTTTCGCAAATTTGGTTTGAGACGCTTTTAATTTAATTATTCAACATCAGGATGTGATGAAATAATTAAAGGTGTAATAAGTTAGGACCCTGAGAGATTTTACAAAATAGTCTAACCTGTGAAGTAAAATGAATGTTTGACGAACATAGTTTTTCCTCGGTATATTTAACGTTAAATAAGATGTCTTTGTGACTTTCTCGTAATATCAATCGCTATGTAGATACTAAATAGTGTCTTCTACCCGATCTCTATTCGTTGCAGAGGAGTGGATATTTCTGTATTTTTTGCTGTTTGCTACGTTGACATCTTTCGAGCAAGCTAGAGCACTTATAGAACGAAGAACGAATTATTTAGTTCTGAACCAAGCAATCAGAACTGCATTATTTGTTGTCTGTTGTTGCAGTGCATGAAAAATTGGGAGTGTGAATGCTCTTTTGCTCGTGGCAATACTATGCTTGTCGCTAATCCTTTTACAAAAAGGATAATAAAAACTAATTTTTCTCACCTGGAGAAAAGTCTATTTTCGTATGTTTTATATCGTAATATTTTTTGTGACGTTCATGCACTTCAAGCAAATTTTCTTTCGCTGTCTCATTTCCTATTTAAATGATCTACGCTGGCGTGGAGATCATTTGCCGACTTAAGTATGGAATCGGCTAATATTTAAGTTCGAATTCGTGAAGAAGAAAGAAGCTAGAATATTTTTTGCCAATTTGAATTGAGGAACTTATTACAAAAGTTGTGTGTTGTACTACACTAGGCCATATCGACTGGTTTTCTTGTACAAGGAATTTAAGCGAACTTTGTATGATTCAGTTATCCCTACTATCCCTAGATCACTATGGTAATATGCTGGTCAAAATTTGATATCCAAGTCGGAAAGTTTTGCCAGATTTTGAAGTTTCTTTGTATTACGAACATGATGTCTGTCGATATATAAATTGGATTAGATGCCGTAGCGTATAGTAATATTTTCAAGCAGGAATTCCTTAATAGTTTCGGCAGCATGCAGTGGGTGACTAAGAACACAGTAACGGATAGACGTAACGTAAAGAAGAATAAACAAAAATGACCTAAACCATAACCAAATATGAATATGGATGATCGTTACTAATAATATTTTAATAAGATATATCTCCAGTCTCTCATTCTCTTGATTCATATCTGAGTAATTATTGCGTCTCATCTGTAGATGGAGTACTTTGAGCAGAGATAATTTATCATTCACTATGTAAGAACAAACTAAATTTAAAAATTATGTTGCTTTAGGCTGGATTTTAACTGAAGAACTTAGGATTATCAGAGCAGCGCCTGTAACACCTGGACTATCCTTTCACTACCGGTGAAGTCTCTGATTCTAGTAGTTGTGTTTATGAATTGAAGATCGGAGAGAGAAAGAAGTATAATATTCGCATAAAAAGAAAACAAAGAAGACATGCTTCGCTTTCGAAATGAACTTCAAAATATCCAAAATTCGGTTAGGACAAAACTTTTGGGGAAATCGTGTAGAGTACTAATAATCGAGCGGTTGTCATTAAAATTATACTTTGTTTAGTTACAGCTAAAATTGGCAATATACTTTCACCACTTACTTGGTTAATTTGGTCAAGAAGAATGAAGTATTTAGCTGTTAGATTTTTTAATTCTCGGTTAAATGTATTTTGTATTCACTCGGTTAAATTAGTAACTTCTACCCAGTGCTTGTATGATAAAATGTTCTTGATAGATTATGTTATTACTATTATTAGATTAGGAGCGTATTTATAGATATACATTATCTATATAGAGACGTCGTTACTAGGGTACTATTCTGTTCAGAGAAATGTAGAAACCTTTTCAGAGATTAAGTCCAAAAACGTGAGCATTGCGTCCATCATTATTCATACAGATCTGTGAAGAGAGAATTACTATATTTACCCTTCTTTCTTAATTTAGACACTAGCTGCAGGAAAGACTTGTGCCGACGGTAGAGGAACGTGTAAAGAACTTCTGAAACTTGAAGATAGAGGTTTCGCAAATTTGGTTTGAGACGCTTTTAATTTAATTATTCAACATGAGGATGTGATGAAATAATTAAAGGTGTAATGTTTGTTGCACACGAACCTTTCCAATTTAATGCTTTGATGTGAAAGTTAGTATTTATTGCCTGTACTACATTTTCGTTTTCCTATTTTTAGTTGCGAAGCAACAATTTATAAGACTTGTCTTTTTAAAATCTCTAGAATTCTCACCGACACTTGGATGCGTTAGAAATTAGACTGAAATAAATGCAAATAAACATGTAATTAGAAAGTTATACGCCAAAAATTTTTGACAAGGAAGTATACATACGGCACTGACAAATTAAAACAATTATATTTTAGATAATGTGCACTCACTCCGATGAAGGTAACTTGGTTTTCTTTACTATGACGAATATAGATTTTCATCACTTTCGAAGAGTTTCGCTACTAGCTTTATGAAAAAATTCCGTAACTTTCGCATTTTCGTGAATAATCATCCTATATGAACTTCTGAAATGTTTGGTAATTTACTCATGAAAAGGGATAGAACTTTCCACAAGTAAGAAACAAGAGATATCTGCTGTCGCGTAACATGTGAATGATAAGTTCGAGACAGCCATTAAGAACACGATCTGATCATGCGACATTCTTAGTAATTAGCAGCTGCAGCCCTTTTGAAAATAACGGCTGCAAGAAAAATAAAATTCTAGGTGTTTCACGTTGAAATTCTCAATTTTCACTCACTTCTTGAAAAAAGAGAGAGGTAGAAAAATTCAAGAACGCAAATAAATTAAGTTGGACATATATATTATTAAACATTGTATTAAGGACCCTTATAGAATTAAAAATTTTATTTTTCTGGAAAAAACGGAAGAGTATAATTAACGTTTTCGTACGTTGGAAATATTGTATGATATACAAGCCAGGTAGTTCCGTTTGAGGTAGTTTGTTTTAGGGCAGGGTGAGAATTAGTAGCATAAACACGCAGCACATGGAACGTGCATTTTGCTATTCTAAATGGAATTATCCTCATTAATGAAATAAACGTTAAATATTCACACAAATGGTTACCACAATATATTTAATAAATGCCGCCCCTGGAAAAACTGTCTATAAGAACTGGTTATAAGTATTTCATTCAATTTTCTAATTTAGTGCTGAACAGTCATACTCCATTACTCTACTCTCACACATGTTTTACTACAATTGTAATTATATCCCGTATAATAAGGTTCAGGATGTAGATATTGTAATATGTCATTAAATAACTAAGGTTTGAATTTTCGAAAATAATTATAAACCATAATTACCCTCGATTTTTCTGTTATTAAAGGAAAATAATAAGTTTTCCACCAAATTGTAATAATGATATCCTAATTGAGATTTAAATCATTTCAAGAAAATTGATAGCTCTCTATCACCTCTGGTGGTAATTTTTGGAATGAAAATTTTGTTCAAGTGCAGCGCTACCTGGGATCGTCAGACCACAGGCTGCTATCAAATAGGAAGGACAACAATTATCTTTGGTGCCAAATTGAATCTTTTTCAACCTAATCGGCTTACAAATTAAATTAAGTGTTGGTAGTGTATGTGATGAATGTGAATATACGAGTTTATTACTGTGAATGCTATAGTTTATAAGTGGAATACTTATTGTAAGTAATTTATTTTCTAGAATTTCTCATTGGAAGCTAGTACGCCATTTAACGTTGTGGTTGTTTCTGTTCTGTTATCGCTGGCCGATATTGAATAATAATGACTTTTATAGTTGAGTTCTAAGTGCAATTTTTGGTCTAGATTAAATTCATTTTGAGTTATTGTTTGTATCATCATAATTTTGAAATTAATTATATTGTTCAAGTTCAGATATATAAAGTTGATAATATCCGATTTAACTCTATTATTTGACTAATGTAGACCATAGATTACCTGGCGTGCTATAGAGGACATTTTACTGGTAGATATTGGATTTATTAAGTTCTCACTTTTGTTCAGTTAATTGAACTATACCAACATAACCATAACTTTTTTCAGTGGGGGAATTAAATTCTCCTTCCTTCCAGCGTACACGTTTAAGTTGTCTTTGCGGAGGCAGGTGTGCGTGTAACGTGTTAATATCCTTCCAAAATAATTGTAATATTAATATATATATTTATAGAAACAGGATATACGTTACAAATCTAAATAGCAGCCTGTGATCTCAGTTGGTGAGTGGGAATGTGAAATATGTTACTATTTTTTGTTAGGTGATAGCTAGAGCCGGATTATTTTGTAAAAGGGTGCCTTACAGCTAAATAGTAAGTAATAAAAATTGTATTGAGCGTCACCGAGTGGTTCGTAAGATGGCGACCGGACCTGTTAATCATAACCTACGTCTTGAACTTGATCATTTCGAAAATGGTGATACTGGAGTTTTAGTAATCAACCAAACTCAATTGACAAATCCTAGTGTGGAAAATCACACTAGTGATATTATTGTTTTGAGTGACACTGGGAAGAAAAATACGGTAGAAAATGATCAATCGGTTATTGCAAGTGGCAATAAAAATCAGAGTGATAAGTTTTGTATTAAGTCTTCGCCTAGTCGCCTGGGGGTGGCAGGTGGCCAAGAGCAAACAACAGTCGGTGGTCAAGGCCGTTCACCTCCAACAGCTGGTGGTAGCTTATCAGCACAAATACAAGCAATTCGTTCGCACTTGGCTGGAACTCAGATTTTTTCTTTCAGAATCAGTTGTAAATACTTTCACAAGCAATACTAATGCTTCTGTTTTGAGAACAGATGGATGAAAAAATCAGCTGGAAAGAAAAAAAGAAATAAAAATGTTCTGAGGAAAGTGAAGGCAGAAGATACAGACGTTGATGGTAAACTGAAAATAACTTGGTTAGAACACTGTCTAAAGGGAATTGCCTTACAAGAGATCTTTAGGGTGGATTAGTTTGCGGAAGGTAAAGGATGGGAAGAAAAATAAATGAGCTGGACGATATAAAGAATTAAAATTCGGATGCTTTAACAAGATCTAATGCTGAGAATAGAAATGAATGAAAAAAGACTTGTTACCTATAAAGACCTGTAAATCTAAAAGACCAGTGATGGTGATAGTACCGTTTACTCATGTTTACGACAAAATGCGTAAGATTCGTTGCCTTCATCATGATAGATAGTAACACCCTCTCTTTGAATAAAAGAATTAGCATTATTTATGCGTTGCATTGGTATTTTATGAAAATATACATACGATTGTAGTAAATATTTGTTACAACTTACAAAGTTTGGTTGGACGGATATTTGGAACTTATTTGAAGCGCTGAATTCCTTCAAAGATTATTATTTCTAGTAGTAGTAGCTGAAGTAGTAGAAAATTAGTAACAATTACCACGAAACAATACTGTTTGTTTTTGATCATTCATATTTTTTGTTCATACTAACGATGTGCCTTACGTATTCATCAATTGTTCGCTAAATACGTTACGTTCCCACACAGTACGGGTCAAGGTCATATGGCAGATACCATCTGCAAAGTCCTGTCTGGCAGTTCATCTCTCTATTGCGAGTGCACTGAAGAAAGTCGTCTCAACACTAAGACCGAGAGAAATCGAATATTTTCCATTTTATCTTACATTGGAAGTATCAATATTACAAATGATAAAAATTTCCTTTAATTACTGAGCGGGGATCGAACCCAGGAATACCGGCATGTAGAAGAGCTCTTAACCAGTACTCTTACACATCGCTGTTAATTAAGGGCGGAAACTCGATGTGAAGTATATTGAGCAAATCCTTGGACTTAGATTGGACTTACACAATCCCAATGTTGTAATAACGACGAAAAACTCTTGCCTCGGGTATAATGAAATAGTAAATTGTTATGTAGAAACAATAATCAAGAGAATTCAAATCTAAATTGTAACAGGTAAATTGTTCGAAACTTAGTGATAGCAGTAGTATTAGTGGATGTAGTTGCAGCATTTAGCTATTAGGTAGTTTAAAGCCCTACTTGAGCATCGAAACTTTATGTTACGTGAAACTACAGTTTAAATATATCCCTTGCTGTATTTCTTTCACGAGGCATTAATATATATTGCAGATTGTTGAGTCCAATCTTTTATCCAGTTTACTCGATATAAGAGAAATCAAAATCTCTAAACGTTGAAAAACCAAACAGAGGTGATGTGCGGCCCGCGCACTCAAATGTACTTTTCATACATGTTTTCTGTTTATTACGTTATTTTGTATCGATTTCTTGTTTTCCTGAAATGTGGAAAAAGAAAAATTATAGTGCAAACAACCTGAAACTCGAGCGATTGACTCTTACAACCGAAGGAAAGCTAAAATAGTTTCGAAATAATTAACATTTGTATTATTAATATCCATTCTTGAAGAAAGAAACGTTAAAACTACTATATTTTGAAATTTGCTACTTTTCCATATAAATGGAAAAGAAGTACAGATAAAATTCTTATGAAGAACTTTCAAAATTTGGAGTCTATTTACAACTACCGATCCTCAGTGTTTGGTATTTAACTTTTTGAAAAACGTTGACAGATTTTAAAAACAGTGATTTTTAAAAAGACAATACTTTCATTCTTTTATTTATTGCCCGCAACATGATACCTGACTGCTCAAGTGCCCGATGGATTCAAATCAACAATAGACAACTGAAACACTAACTACAGTAGGGGTGTTCCAAGAACCGGTTAACTGGTTTCGGTTCGGTTTGTAGTCTAAACCGAATCAATCGGTTTGGACTTCAAACCGGTCCGGTTCGGTTCGGTTCGGTTTGGTTTGGGAACGGTTCGGTTCGGTTCTTTTTGTAAAGTGTTCGGTTCGGTTTGTAGAATGGTTCGGTTCGGTTTAAGAACTGTTGGGCCCTTTTTGAGGACTGTTTTGTTCGGTTTCAGTTCAATACTTGAAATCAACAGAAATGCAGTTGGCGTTATTAGCAACCATCCACTCAGACATTATAATAAGGGTGAATGTTACGTTTTTCGGTATAACTTTATTCAGATTAAAATTATTTCGATATTACTGAAACAATTTAGGGGTCGTACTTGTGTGGGTACTTTTACTGATGCTTTGGATTTTGGAATAAAACTCTTAATATCAGTTGGAAGAAAACTTTACGGCATGGGTGGATTTAGGAGATACCGTGCTAGGGGTGGCAGTTACTTGAAGGGTGGATGCTATTCTAGGAGAAGCTACGTTTAGAATAAAACATTAAATTCATCTTGAAATGACATGGGGGGGGGGAGGGCATGATTTACACCTGTATGTGGAATATATCGTGGTGTAATATTATCAGGTAGCCAAGAAAATTTATGCTGTTTTTGAGAACAGTTACTTTTGTCGCGTTAGTGTAGTCAAATTGATTCTGATGACGCCACACAGTATGGCGCTAAATTCGTTGTACAGAAACAGAGGGGTGATTCCTGAGAGCAAAACAAACAAAAAAAAGTTCCAGTACACATAGGACGAAAAGTGTGTTGTTTACGTGTTATAGGCTGCCGAAAGCATGGAGTTAAATATTGCACAAACTACTGATTGTAGACGTGATGCGGCATGATATCGACAAAATATCCTAACCTGCTCTATCCAAATTTGCAGTTTTCAGATTTGTGCAATGGCGGCACAGGGAATTCCCTGATATTTTATGACGTAAATTGAGTGGACAACAACATGTAAAGGACATTTCACTGCCTGGAAATAATATTACGTGGCAGGTCAGTACTCATACACGAAGATAAAAGATGGCGGATGAAGTAAAAATTACTGTATGTGGTTGCGTACCTCCTCAAAAAGTACTAGTAAAGTCGTAGTACAAGAACTCACTGGAAACTTTACTTTTCTAGAATGTAAAAATACGTACGGCACAAGCCGATAAGTAACAGAAAATAAAGAAATTCCGATTGCTGATCTGCTCATATTAATGATATCGCAACGCTTTTGAAAACGCATCTGCCTTTACAACTACAGTAATTAAACAAGAACTACAGACAAATAAAGAACGCGTAATAATAATAATAATAATAATAATAATAATATACATAACTGTTTTAGCACATTCATTTCGATCAGTACATCACACAAATGCGACTACAGTACGTTTTTTTCAATCAATGTTCTAAACTGACGGGTGTGAAACAAAATATTCCTTCCATTCACGATATTTGTACGTACTGTAACAGGGGCCGATATTTCTGGATCCAAATCGTAAAACGGAACTGCATACAGAAGGTAGTTGTAGGGAGCAAGGTACAGAGGGGAGTTGTTTTTTTTTTTTTTTTTTTTTTATACATGGAAAGAGGATGGTTGTCAGAACGGATACTGCAAAAGGTGTTCAAAGTTTCAACCCACCACTTCAATGCAAAGGTTACAGCGGCGTCGAAGGAAAGACGGTGCGAACGCGTTGAAACACTCCTGGCGTTTCCTGAATGCTCCACGCTGCAGCAACAATTTGAGCAACCAAATCCTCCTCTGATTGCACAGGCGTCGCGCAGATTAGTTGTTTCATATGGCCCCAGGAAAAGAAATCTAAGTGGTTAAGATCGGATGAGCGAGGTGGCCAAGATGCCGGTCCTTCTCTGCCGTCCATTTGTTCGGAAAGGATGTGTTGCGACAATTTCACACCTCCACAGCAAATGTGCTGGAGCACCGTTGTGCATAAACCACATGTTTCGATGAACAGCCAGTGGCACAGTCTCTAGTAGTTCAGGCAGAATCTCTTTCAAAAATATCCAATACTCCCACCCGGTTAGTCATTGTGGTAGTAGGTACGGTCTGTTGAGAATTATCAACGATTCATGCCCACATATTCACAGAACACCGTTCCTGATGGGCACGAGTTGACATTCCATATGGGTTTGCCTCAGACCACAAATGTTGAGTGTGAGTGTTCATCACTTCATCATGGGAAAACATAGCTTTATCTTTGAAGAGAATACGAGGCATGAAGCGGGATATATTAGGATGGCGTGTAATGCATGCACCCTTTGGACATGGAAAGAGTACATCTGATTTTCGTGAAGTATGTTCCAAACCTGCCGATGATAGGTGTTAATTTCAGCAGTTACTACCCGTGTGCTGGTGGACGGTTTTCTCTGATCTCAAGAAAGAATTTCCTTCTCAAAAGCCACAGTCCATACGGTTCTGTTTCGTCCAGCATTGGGCCTGTGTGCTTCCAGCAATCCTGTTTCTTGTAATCTTCGATCTACACCTGAAAAAGGTTGCGTGGTGTGGAATTCTAAGATTAGGAAACTGTTGTTTGTACACCGTTGTGCCACACGGCCATTACCGTCCGCTTTCCCGTATGCCAGATCAATGTCTGCCAATTTGAATTGAATTGAATTGAATTTCTCTTTATTTCAGCGGGCGAGGTTCAGCCGGAGGCTGCTCTGCCACTTAACCCTTGTCATCATTGCAAAAAAAAAAAAAAAAAAGAAAAAAAGAAAAAAAAGAAAAAGAAAAAGAAAAAGAAAGAAAGAAAGAAAGAAAACAAAGACACAAATAAGATACAAGATACAAATAACAACATAACATGGTACATTCAATAATACTAAGGATAAACAAAACACTCAGTAAATGTAAATGTAAATGTAAAAAAAATAAATAAATAAAAAATAAAACTAATACCGTTAGTCCAATTTCATACCAATTTCAGTCCAATTCCATACTGTAGTAAACCTTTCATGTGTGCTAATGCTTTGTCTCTGATCTCTAAATAATAATGTTTGGAGTGATGATTTAAATGAATTGTATGGTTTGTCAGTGATTGACTTTGGTAGGGAGTTCCAGATTCTTACTGCCGAAATTGAAAATGCCTTCTCTGTTATTTTTCAAGAATGACGGGACATATTCAGTTTATTACTTCCTCGGGTATTGTAACGGTGAATTTCTGATCTACATGTTAATTTATGATGCAAGTAAGGTGGTGTTTTATGTGAATTTATTTTGTATAGTAAATAACAGTATCGGAGATATCGTCTTCGGGACATGGTTAGGATATTGTTTTCATTAAGTACCGGCAGAATACGCTAAGACTTTCTGAAATTAAGAGAGAAACGTAAAGAGTAATTCTGTATTTTCTGAATTGCCCTAGTATTTTGAGTGGAGAGAGAGGTACCATATATTGAATCGCAGTAATCGAACAGAGGCAAAATGAGAGTGTTAACCAGATATAGTCTTGTTTCTTACGATAAATAGCCTTTTAATTTATAAAGCTGTCGTAAGATGCGCTTAGCTTTAATACACTGTTCAGAAATGTGTTTATTCCAGCTAAGCCCTTGGTCTATTATTAAGCCTAGATCTTTTACAATTTCTCACGTGTGTACTCCTTTATTACCTCTGTAATCACACTCGTTGGCCGTATGGTGATGAAATAAAGAGAAATTAAAGTGGGAAATGGTATATGTTTCCTCGCCATTGTGTTCACTGTCCAGAATCGAAGATAGCGAGATTCCAACTTAGTGCAACTCTTCTGTCAGAGAATGATATTTATGTGTACGATTAGCAAATGTACAAAACCTACATCGTGACGGAGAAGATACCACACCCAGAGCCGTAGCTACGGGGGACGGGGGGGGGAGCTGGTAGCAAGAGGGCGCCGAACAAGCAATAAGAAAAAAGAAGTGTTGAAAATGAGTAAACGATGTGGTGCCCCGTAAAAGTATTGGCGCCCTATTAAATCAATATTGTCGGTTTGCAAAGAAATAGATTTGTTAAAAAATTTCTTGCTCGCTACGCTCGCAATCCAAGCGTTTCAGTAAAACTCACAAGAAGATTTTACTTATTATTTACAGAAAGTAATTATATAATGATTTGTTAACGATGTGACATACAAGGTGCCGAGTATTGACTTACATTGTACGTAGGAGCACGGTCAAAGTCTGAAATATGTGTTTGGCGTTTTGATGATGATGAGTCTGGTTAGTTAATCACGGTTTTCTTATAATATTAATCACGACGGTGAGAATGAGAGTATGAAAAATGAGAGAAATGAAGACACACATGCAAGCTGCTATTTGAGCAGGAATATTAAAAGTGAAGGTAAACAAGAATAATAATAACATTTTCGAATTTGAAGCAGTTGTAGAATGGGGGCTTAACCGGTCAGAACTTAACCCAACGAATTTCATCTCTTTCAAAGACTGATCACTACCAGTGATTTTTTTTTTATTCCGTTGATATATGAAATGCTTCCAATTTGAAGGAATTTATTGGGATCATTTCTCCATCAAATACTTGTATTGCCAGTTTTTTTTTGTGCATACGTGGTATCTAGTTGTGTGATATTTTTTTATCCATCTACATACATACAAAAGATATACAAACGTTATATATATATATATATATATATATATATATATATATATATATATATATATATATAGTTACACTCTAATGAGTACTTTCAGGCTCTTTGCTATTTTATTCTTTTATTATACACAAATCTGCTAACTGGTCGTATGTTACGAGTGAGTTAAAGATTGAATTCAGCTCCATGTGGACACAACTGAATTTGCTTTGACGCAGTTTGCTTAAGTTTTGGTTAGCCAATAGTAAACGAAATCACGTTCCAAACCCTTTGGACAGTTTAGTTTGTCACAGTTCTACGGTCAGTTCTGAACGGTACGATTCGGTTCGGTTTGGGTTCGGTTCGGTTCGGTTTGGGATCAGTTCGGCTCGGTTCGGTTTGGGATCGGTTCGGTTCGGTTCGGAAACTATTCGGTTCGGTTTCGGTTAACCGTTCCAAACCGGTTTAAGTGGCAAACCGAAACCGCGGTTTACGTTTTCAGGAACCGTCCACCCCTAAACTACAGTCTATCCATCAGAATTGTTGGAAAAAATCTGTTAACGGACTTGGGTTCGGTTTAAGATTCGAACCGAATGTTTATTTCAGGAACCAAACCGTAATTGATTCTGTTTGCTTTGAAACAGACACTTGTTACAAGTTATTGAAAATATTCTAACAGATTTTGAAACAAAATCCGAAAGATATCTATTGATTACTTTTCAGATTAAGTAAATGCTCTGCTGTTTCACCTGTGAACGGAACTAGGATTCGCCATGTTTTTCTCTTAATATTTTTGGAAAAACACGTTAATGATCAATAGAAGATAGAACCATTTTTGGTTCGGTTTAGATTTGGTTAACCGTCTGAAACAGGTTTTATTCCAAACTGAAAATAAGATTTATGATTTCTTTAACCGTCAATATCTACTATTCTCGACCATATCCTGGATCCGCGCATATATATATATATATATATATATATATATATATATATATATATATATATATATATATATATATATATATATATAGTGAGAGACTAAACCATAGTTTGCAGCTTTATCTAGTGTAAAGCAGGATTTAAGCCCATTTTATCCAGTGTATATCTGAGCTTAAAAGGGGGCTACAGCTCCTATAACCCCCTGGATCCGCCTCTCTCTCTCTCTCCCTCTCTCTCTCTCTCTCTCTCTCTCTCTCTCTCTCTCTATATATATATATATATATATATATATATATATATATATAACTACAAGATATAACGAATATGGTCTCTCTCTAGGTCAGGGATGCCCAAAGGTTTATTAAGCCCATCGGGCTACTTGGGCAGTTGGGCATCATGTTGCGGGCTACGATTAAAAAATGAAATCAGTGACCTTCTAAAATCATTTTTTGAAAACGTGTCGGCATTTTTGTAAGAGCTAAATACCAGAAACTGAGATTTTGCAGTTGTAAATATACTCTCGATTTTAAAAGTTGTTAATATGAATTTAAAATATACTCGTTTGTATCTGTAGGGAAAAGTGGTAAATTTGAAATTATTGTCGTTTTGATAATTATTTTTCTATAGTGGACATGATTAATACAATTGTTGTTTATTTCAAAACGATTTTATGTTTCCTACAGTTCTAAAAGCCTATAGCTTCAGTTTCTTGTTGCCTATATTATAATTTTTCTTTTTCTACATTTTACGAAAAGAAGACGTCTATGCAAAATAACGTAATAAGTATAAGATATGTATAGAAATTACTTTTGAGAGCGGAGGTGAGATACCACGTTTTCGCGCGCCAACGGTTAGAGATTTTGATTTCTCTAATATCGAGTATACTGAATGAAAGATTAAGCTCGAGAATCTGAAGTGTACAATAATGACTCTTGAAAGAATATAATTATAAATAAATACCCGAAGAGATATATTTAAACTATTGTTTCACGTAACATATAGCTTTGATGCCCAAACAGGGCGTTAAACTGCCTATTATCTAAATGCTGCAAAACATCGATTAATACTAGTGCTTTCAACTATTTTTCAACAACTTTCTTGTGAAAAATTAGATTTGAATTCTCTTAACCATTCCTTTTATGTCACACTACTGTTTTACAATGACCAAAACAAGTATCTGTCCCTTCAAAACAGCATTAGAATCATAAAAGTGTGCAATTTGGTAAATACACTTTACGTAGAGTTTTCCGACTTAATTAACAGCGATGTCTTAGATCAATAGATTAAACGTTGGTTTCACCTGCTGGTGGTTCTGGGTTCCATTCTCCCTCCGTATCTAAAAGAATTTTTTATGATTTGCAATATTGATACTTCCGATGTAAGATAACATGGCAAACATTCAATTTCTCTAGGTCTTGACGTTGAGACGACTGTCCTAAGTGCACTTGCAATAGAGAGGTGAATTACCAAATAGGGCTTTCATGACCTCAGTTATATCACTTTCACTCGTACTGTCTCGGAACGTAACGTGATTTGCAGTAAGTGATGGATAGCTATATTCGTCATAGTAAGACAATATACTTACCTTCATTGCAGTGAGTGTACTTTATATAAAATATAATTGTTTCAATTTATCAGTACCGTATAGTTAATTAGTTGTCAAATATTTTTGTTGTAGAAATGTATTTTATCAAATATAAAATTCGTTTCACGCATAAGTTTCTAACTACATGTTTATTTCAGTCTAGTTTCGTACGCATGCAAGTGTCGCTGAGAATTCTAGACATTATAAACAGAGAAGTATTATAAGCTGTTGTTTCGGAACTAAAAATATTAAAACGAAAACTACAGTATAGGCAACAAACACCAATTTTGACGTCAAAGCATTAAATTTGAAATTTACGCGTGCAACGAATATTACACTTTTAATTATTTCAGAATATCTTCATGTAAATTAAAACATTCGTTGTAGCAGTGTAAAACTGAGTTTGGGTCCAAACCCTATAACCAAATGCTATACGAGTCACCGTGTGGCTTGTTGAAGGTTTGTCCGTCGGTGCGTTACGACCTAGCAGTGACTTGTGCAGTGTGCACAGATCTTATTTTACGTTTCTCTTCACAGATGATGCTACGGTATTTCAAATTCAAGCATCTGTTTTCAAAATCTCAAGCTACATTACACCAAAACAGGATGCGTCACCGGTGACTCGTGTAGCACGTGGATGCTAGTAATGTTAAAAAATCTGTACAAACGAAAATACCGCAAACGAACGTAGGTAACGGGTAGAGAGCATGAAACGGCAGAGCACAAAAATGAAATATTGCACAAATCACCGGTGACTCGTAAAGCAGCCAACGTGTTAAGAGCGTTTCAACCAACTGCCACACCTCGATCTTCAAGTTTCACAAGTTCTTTACGAAGTTCCTCACCGCGTTCCGCTAACGTCGGCACAAGTCTTTCTTGGAAATAGTTTCTAAATAAAGAAAGAAGTGTAAATATAGTAATTCTCTCTTCACAGATCAGTATGAATAATGATGAACGCAATACTCACGTTTTTGGACTTAGTCTCTGGAAAGGTCTTTAGGTTTTTCCGAACAGAATAGTACCCTGGTACTACAAATACGATTCAACATAACACGTTCTATCAAGAACATTTTACCATACAACCACTGGGTAGAAATTACTTTACTAATTTAACCGAGTGAATACAAAATACCTTTAAGCGAGAATTAAAACAATCTAAAAGCTAAATACCTCATTCTTCTTGACCAAAATAACCAAGTAAGTGGTGAAAGTATGTTGCCAATTTTCGCTGTAAATAAGCAAAGTATTATTCACTGACTACTGCAGGACTATTAGTATCCACACGATTTTCTTCAAAAGGGTTGACCTAACCGAGATTCGGAAATTGTAAACTTCATTTTGAAAGCGAAGCGTGTCTTTTTTATATTTTTTATTTAAATATTTTTCTTTCTTTCTCTCTCCGACCTTTAATTCATGAACACGACTACTAGGTTCGGATACTTCGCCGGTAGTGAAAGAATAGTCTAGATGTTATAGGCGCTGTTCTGATAATTCTGAGTTTTTCAGTTCTAATCCAGCCTAAAGCAATATAATTTCAAAATTTACTTTGTTCTTACATAGTGAGTGATAAAATCACTTTACTCAAAGTTCTTCATCTAGAGATAAGATGCAATAATCGCTCTCATGTTAACCTAGAGAAAGAGAGATTGGAGAAAGGTTTTATTCAAATATTATCAGTAACGTTCATCCATAATCATATTTGCTTATGTTTTAGGTCATTTTTCTTTATTCTTCTTTACGAAAGTTCGACGAGTTCGTAGTTCTCGCTTACCTAGAGCCTAGGAAGGGATGTCAAAGATATGAATTTTTAGTATTTGGCATATTTGAAACATAGGAGATGTTTTCTGTTTTCTATAATAGTTTTCATAAGTTAAATTTCACACACACTGCATATTTTGTTTTTACTTTCTTTAATTGTTTCTTTTTCGATAGCGTTTCCAAACACATTTTAAGCCAATAGTATAACACCAGAGAAATATTCTTGTTAGCTTTAACGTGCAAATGTCATCAGTAATAATATATTTTTTAAACAATGGAAACTATGATGATTTTATCAGAAACAAATCATCCCGCACGACATGAGTTTTTTCTTCGTAAAATTTCAGTATATATATGAAAGCTGAAAAGTAACAAAACTGAAGGCAACGTTGAAAGCAATAAGTTAGGACCCTGAGAGATTTTACAAAATAGTCTAACCTGTGAAGTAAAATGAATGTTTGACGAACATAGTTTTTCCTCGGTATATTTAACGTTAAATAAGATGTCTTTGTGACTTTCTCGTAATATCAATCGCTATGTAGATACTAAATAGTGTCTTCTACCCGATCTCTATTCGTTGCAGAGGAGTGGATATTTCTCTATTTTTTGCTGTTTGCTACATTGACATCTTTCGAGCAAGCTAGAGCACTTATAGAACGAAGAACGAATTATTTAGTTCTGAACCAAGCAATCAGAACTGCATTATTTGTTGTCTGTTGTTGCAGTGCATGAAAAATTGGGAGTGTGAATGCTCTTTTGCTCGTGGCAATACTATGCTTGTCGGTAATTCTTTTACAAAAAGGATAATAAAAACTAATTTTTCTCACCTGGAGAAAAGTCTATTTTCGTATGTTTTACATCGTAATATTTTTTGTGACGTTCATGCACTTCAAGCAAATTTTCTTTCGCTGTCTCATTTCCTATTTAAATGATCTACGCTGGCGTGGAGATCATTTGCCGACTTAAGTATGGAATCGGCTAATATTTTAGTTCGAATTCGTAAAGAAGAAAGAAGCTAGAATATTTTTTGCCAATTTGAATTGAGGAACTTATTACAAAAGTTGTGTGTTGTACAGCGGTGGACACTTCTAAATGGTACAGCCATATGGAGATTTACGGCTAAGGTGTACCATTTAGAAGTGTCCACCGCTGTACTACACTAGGCCATATCGACTGGTTTTCTTGTACAAGGAATTTAAGCGAACTTTGTATGATTCAGTTATCCCTACTATCCCTAGATCACTATGGTAATATGCTGGTCAAAATTTGATATCCAAGTCAGAAAGTTTTGCCAGATTTTGAAGTTTCTTTGTATTACGAACATGATGTCTGTCGATATATAAATTGGATTAGATGCCGTAGCGTATAGTAATATTTTCAAGCAGGAATTCCTTAATAGCTTCGGCGGCATGCAGTGGGTGACTAAGAACATAGTAACGGATAGACGGCTTTACTACATTATAAATATACTTTGTGTGGCCGTCTCTGGAGGAAATCTCGCAAAAGTGAGGTAGGTAAAACTGACAGGCAGTTGCTGTAGGCAGAACCGGGTGATGTAACAATTTTCCCTTTGGTTCTGTAGGTGACTTGTCCATCTTCTGAAATTCGCTAGAGATCTTAATTTAATGAGTCATATATGCTTTCATATTCGAAAAGTAATACTCTCATAACGCAGACTAGTAAGTTTTGATAAATTTTTTAAAAAATGAAAATGAAATGAAATCTTTGAGTTTTACGTCCCACGGTTATGCCGGTTAGCCTAAAGGAGACGGTGATTATGAGAACTGAATGAAATAGTGGAATGAAGAAAGTGGGAGGAAACGGGAGAACCCCGAGAAAACCACGCACACGGTATTTGTCCACCACAAATTTCACTTGGCGGGAGCAGGGTTTGAACCCGAGACCCCATGCAGCAGAGGTGAACGCTCTAACACTGAGCCACCGCGGCCCCTGATAAATTTTAAATGCGGAGTTGTTGGATGTTTATATATAGACTCGTATCTGTGATTCAGCAATGATTTTGGAATACGATGAGGGTATAATATGCCTAATTTCGGATGGCGATGGGTATGCTATCCATCTTTAAAGTGGAGGTATTTTGCTGAACTTAGTATGGGTATTTTATTTGCTTCCTCGCCTTCCAAGACTAAAATAATATCTTAAAATGAGGCATCCTTTCTTTGTACTTCTTCCAAATTATCTAGTGGTGTAGATTGATCTATTTTTAGGGTAGTATCCTGTGCAAAATTAGACAAAAAAATTTAAAAACTTTTGTTATAGAATTTTTTAACTTCATTTTCTCATGCTCTTTGATATCTTCTTTGTGTTCAAGACTACTAAAGATACTTGTAGTCTGATGAAAGCTTTTAATGTAACTAATTGCAAAGTTATAATCGGCTAAGAATATCTTATATCGTGAATTTCCTAATGTTGTCGTCTTATGTATTTAGTAACGTAAGGCATTTTGCGCCTATGAACAGTTTGAATTTTCTGTTTGACAAGAAGCAGCAAAATTTTTGCATGACGTAGATTAAAGTGTATAATTGACACTCCCAAGTTGAAGTTTCCTTTCCTGTCTTAGTCGACAGCTACAATAAGAAAGTACTTTTTCCTCATTGGTTTTACGATTGTAACAAGCTAATACCGCCAATTTCTATACTTGATGGATATGCATATCCAGGAATTTCTAAGGAAGGATCAAAGTGGTAACGAGAGTGAATTAATAATATAGAGTTTGAGGACGCTGTGTTTTATTTCATTATGTATGAGAATTTATTAGAACCAACTGAACCGATTTCGGAAGTCCTTTTGCTGGTGGAAGCTTATGTAATGCCAACATGTTAAATTCTATTCTGGAATAAGAGCCATTGGGTGCTGGGGTAGGCAACTTTGTTTCTTTATATAGCCTATCAGTTTCTTTATGTAAATGATTTTTTAAAAAATTCGCCGTTGGAAAGTTTATATAATGCCAGTGCTGTTGTGCTATGTTTTATCCCGGAATATGGGCCCTTGCGCGCTAGGTGTGTTATTTCTTTGCCGAAATTCTTTTGCTGTTGGGAAGTTTTTTTATGCCAATGCTAATGTGACGTACTTTGTTCCGGAAGCCCTATCTTTTTTCATGGATAAGAAACCGTATTAGGAAGTATTGGAAATATTTAAAATTGAAATTTTTAAGCTACATAAAATATTTACATTCAGATATTAGAAGAGAGTTATAAAAATCCACTAAAATTCATTAGGCAAGTAAATATACAATATAGCACACTATATAGTTTTTAATATATATTGTTAGTCGTTTCAGTGTGTCAGTATATGATATGTAAACTATATAGTTTCTTAATATCTGGTATCCACTCAAGATCAACTTATTTTACGCGATCAATTAAAGTAAGGCTGGATGCTACGTGCAATTTTCCCTTTTGGGACATTTTCAAGAACAGGGAAATATCGGAAAATTATCGTTCTAATTTATTTTAATTTATAAATGGTTACTGAAGTGTTTCTCAATGTCAGCTAGCTGCATAAAATCAACTTGTTTTACTCAATCGAGAAAAGTAAGGCTAGATGCCACCTGCAATTTCGCCCCTTCGGTAGCACAGGTAGGTGCAGCAATGTGAGAAATCAGGAAAATGTGATGTGGAGCCTGAGTAATACCCGATGTGGGCCCCATGCAGATCTATTGACGTTTCTGTCCATGACGGCCAATGTGGGATGCCCAACATGGGTCGACGTCAGCTCCCTTCTCGGTCAACATTGCTCCATATAGTATCAATGTGAGACCCACATCTTGCCCACCTGGGGCCCACATCTAACCCACAACTAGGTGTAAGCACCATCTCGTGATAAACAATTAACAGGCAGTTTAATCAGGAGAAAACAGGTTTCACATTCTCACGTGTGTACTTTGTTTTCCTGGACTCATTAAACAACTCCCGAACTATTTTACTACACACGAATTTCGTCCTGTTCCATTGACCAGGAGTCAAATCTCCTTTTATGTGTGTTTCTAATTCGTAGGCGAACACTTTATCCACTCTAACACCCGAACTTGTTCGAACCAAAGACACATAAACATCATACTAAAGTTATTGCAGCAGCGTAGTAGAACGAGTAGCAGTAGCTAATCTAAGAATGTGGAAAGAAGAAGAATTACGTTTGTTGCTAGAACAGTTACGAAATAAAATACATTAGTATAAACGAACTACAACGCCATCTGCTAAGAATTGTTCTACTTTTAATTTTGTTGTATATTACGTAAAGATGCCTTGTTGCCAAACTTCTTCCCATTTTTCCCTGGTTTTTGCTAGACGTTAGTCCATTTGAAAATACATTTGTCGTAAATATCTCAGCAGGCAATTTTGAACAAATGAAAAACGCATTCCGTACCGTGCCAGCTCGTCTGAGACTGGTCAATATAACAACTTCACAATAGTGACTGAGTATCGAGTACTACAGTATACTGGACAATATCGACTGAGACTGATATTCATGTGCTAAGTATGTACTTCAGCTACCTGCAGTTTTAGGTACTTGTTACATCTAAGCAGCGGCGGCCGCTGAAGGGGAGCCAATGTGCCGTGGCACCACCTCAAATAATACAAAAAATAATATAAATAATATTTGCATCTTACTAAATAACAAACTTTTTAATTTTATGCACAATACTTTACTTGCAACGTCATCAATGCTCACGAGAAGCTGGTTTGAGTCGCGCTCAGTTATTGAATGCGCTCAGAATTACTCGCACGCTAGCAGTACATAGGCCTATATCTACTCCACAGATCAACATACCCTAACGGTCTACTCTGTTCGTGCCAAGTTCTCCCGTGCTCTCCCGACTGTTCAAAAATTGGTTTGTGCGCATGCTCGTTAGTTGGAGAGCAGGAGGAAAGTACGGAGAAATAACTAGCGTTTTGTGCCACGATCGAAGGTGGCTCGAAGCGGGAGATTTGTTTCGTCTTATGTTTTGATGCTCTAGGAAAGGAGGCTTTATTTGGGAGTTAAGTCGCCTGGAATTCTAACACGTGACTCCTGATTCACTTGTTCCTATTGCAGTGTTTACAAACTAGTTACTTATTACATACCAATATGTACCATCTAGATTTGACCCTCCCAAAAATCAATTTGGAATTTATTTCGTTATTGTGTTGTCAACCCAGGTATGATCCCCCCCTGATTGAAACATAAACACATTGTACGCCTGAGTGTTTGTGGTGTTGAATGTGGTGTGTATATTTTGCGAAGTTTTGATGCTGAGTATTTAAGTGTAGTGCTGTTTCCTTCTCTATATATATTTGTAACTACTTTCCGTGAAACCAGAACAATACATTACGATGAATGCGGCAAGTAATTTAGTGAAATATCCGTTTTCATCCCTATCATATGACGACAATCAAACTGGAAGCACGAAATTTAGGAAGGCAAATGCCTAATTTAAAATTATGCGTTAAGCAAGTGATCCGTAATAAGGAAAGTTTGCATCAATTTAGCATGAACATTTATTTGAAAAA
Organism: Thermobia domestica; assembly: GCF_964235325.1. NCBI lineage: Eukaryota > Metazoa > Arthropoda > Insecta > Zygentoma > Lepismatidae > Thermobia > Thermobia domestica. Next base: position 271,926,998 of record NC_137454.1, on the reverse strand, counting down.
CAGTTCGAATTTGTTGTTGTGATGTAGCCAATTCTTTATTTTGTTTTCCGTGTGTTGTTTGGGGGGAAGGGTCGCCAGCTGGACAAAATCTGCTTTATGTTTATAATAAGTTTACTGTAGGCACAAACAACTTCATTCTAAATAACTCTCTCTCTCTCTCTCTCTCTCTCTCTCTCTATATATATATATATATATATATATATATATATATATATATATATATATATATATATATATGTATATTTAGGATATATATTTAGGACTCTCTCTCGCTCTTATTTACGGATATGCGCTTATTTGTTGTGTACGTTTTGGCACTACCATATCATATACTTACGAGCCGCCACTGCATCTAAGTGATATTTGCAACTATGTACCACAAAAATAGCATTTATATACCTAGCTCAGTTTCGCACTCTAACAGTCATTTGTTTTTATGTCGTCACTTGGGACATATATCTGTCATGTTCTAGGTACGTCCTTTGGGTACATATAGTAGGGAAGATTAAGGCTAAAAAAAAAAAATGGCCAAACCCTGCACTTCGTGTTAAAAAGGTGCCACTCGGATATGTTGTTCCCCTGATCCAACTAAGCAGGAATCGAAGCGGGCCTACACCGACAGGTGGCCAGAATCCAATATGGCGGCTATCAAATATGGCCACCTCTGCAAATTCATAGTGTTGGTTTTAGAGGCCTATATCTCCTTAACTAATTGTCCAATCTTCACGACTCAAAACCTAAACGACGTAGAAGATAACAGGGTCTAATAAATTAGCAAAAGTCTTTACCTAACACTGAAATTAACGCCTACAGAAATTATTTAATTTGGAACTTTGCATTTCTTATGATGGAATTTACTCATATTTTTTAAAATAACAATTAAACGGTTGGGATTATCGGAAAAGATGTCGTATAACGTTTCAAAGAGTATTAAATTATCTCTCGTTTGATGTATAGATAATTCAGATTGGTTAATAAACAACGAAGCTATGACAATTTAAAGATTCACGTTGAGTCGATTGATTTCCCAAATTTCGAACAAGAGTTTATTTACCGTAATAAAACATCACTGATGAATCCTGAATTGTACGAAACAAATCACTCTCTTATGATGTGTTCTACATAAGTCCCATTTTCACCAGAGCACAAGACAGCCTGGCCCAATCTGGTTATATAAATCCAATATGTTGGCCATTAATTATGATCCCTAAAGATAAGTCTTTTTCGAAATATTGATTGAAGTATTTAGATTTATAAACAAGTACGAGAAAGTAATAACAAACGTTTTTCTCTCCCCCATCCTTCTGCCCCACAGAGTAAGTATGGGAAGGAATGAATTCAAAATCATATTTCGAAATACGAGGGCTGTCTAAAAAGTATCCGACCTTTGGCCAGAAAAATAGTTGCGAATACCTGACAGATTTGGGACCCTAATCCCCTTCAAAGTAGGCCCCTTGTGCTTCCACACACTTAGCCCACCGATCCTTCCACTGCTGGAAACACCACTGGAAGTCTTCTTTTGGAATGTTGTTCAGCTCCGTCGTCGTGTTCCGCATTATGTCTTCTCTACTCTCAAAACGGGATCCCTTCAGAGGTGTCTTCAATTTTGGAAACAACCAGAAGTCACAAGCAGCCAGGTCTGGAGAGTAGGGAGGTTGGCGAACGGTTGTAATTCCATGTTTGGCTAAGAACGTGTGGATCAATTGGGATGAATGTGCTGGGGCGTTGTCATGATGGACGTGCCAGTTCTTCGCTGTCCACATGTGTGGTCTTTTGCGCCGGACTGCGTCACGGAGTCGCCTGAGAACATCTTGATAGTACTCCTTTGTCACTGTTTGTCCTTCCGGTGCGTACTCGTGATGCACAATTCCACGGGCATCGAAGAAAACAGTCAGTAACACCTTGATTTTGCTTCGCACCTGCCGCGCTTTCTTCGGCCTTGGAGAATCGGGATGCTTCCATTGAGACGATTGTTGTTTTGTTTCTGGGTCGTACCCGTACACCCATGACTCATCTCCAGTTATCACGGTATTCAGATACCCAGGATCAGTGTTGGTGGTGTCCAGAAGGTCCTGTGCAACGTCAAAACGGGTGTCTTTTTGTTCCTGAGACAACAACTTGGGTACAAATTTAGCAGCCACTCGTTTCATGTTCAAATCGTCACGCAAAATTGCATGTGCAGAATCTTTAGTCACTCCAACATCTTCTGCAATCTCCCGCACTGTCAAACGGCGATCTGCCATCACCAAATTTCGCACCCGCTCAACAACAGCTGCATTCCGAGCAGTTAGGGGCCTGCCGCTACGCTGCTCACTCTCGACTGATGTGCGGCCATCTTTGAATCGGTTGAACTAATGTTTAATTTGTGTTACACCCATCGCATCTTCTCCAAACACCTGCTGAATCTTACGAATTGTTTGGCTTTGAGAATCACCCAGCCTTTGACAGAATTTGATGCAGTATCTTTGCTCAATTCGTTCAGTCATCTTGCGAGAAACACTAAATCCGACGAACACTACCAACAACACCTCACTTCGCGACCACCAGCTCACGACTGGCACAAGCGAATGCGGTGAAAAAATTCAAGCATGCGCATTAAGGTTCCTCCTTCCACCGTGCACGGTGGCGCCGCCTGAGAATCACTACTTTGCGTGGAAAAAAATAAGGTCGGATACTTTTTAGACAGGCCTCGTACATCAATAGAATCAGATAGAACTGAGTGTTTAAAAAACTTGGAATAATAACAACAGCACTATTCTCGAAGTATTTCTATTGAAAGTATCAATGATGTAAATCCCATGTAATGTTTCGACGGGAATAGTTCGGAATCACAGAAAAAAGGCGAAGTTTGATGTGGCTATGCAATTCTTGTGTTATTAAGAAATCGCTGATTATCCTATTGTTTTGTCTCGATGAGTCGACTCACATCTACGGCTGCAGTCAGAATAACTTAGTTGACGATAGTGAGTGTGTTGAAACTGCATTTGATCAGTACAAGAAGTGACAAGTAAAGCTGTTGCTACCTATTCCAGCTCTAATAGAATGGTTTATCAGGTAAGTTTTGTCACTGTATATAATACAGATTATTTTTATCTAATGTACCGGTAATTACGATTTCTTTTACTTTGTATGATTTGTTGATGTTTGGGGATTGAAAACGTCATTGAATAATACATAGACTGACTGGAGATCGAACCCAGTGTTTCCCAAGCAAACTCATTTTTTTAGTGTTGAAAGCGAAAGCACTTCACTACAAGAAAGAAATTTAAATAGTAGAATCTATTCTGCAAATTGTGGAATTTGAAACAATTTTTTTTATAAGAGGTAACCAGAAGAATCAACATCAGCAGAAAAATTGTGTACGGTCTCGGTAGTTTAAGTGGTACAATACCTGACCGGCAACCAGATGGTTCAAGCTCGATTACCGATCGGAATGGTCCCTCACTTTAAGTAATGTGAGAAAAGTCATTTATATACATGAAAACATCCTATTTATCTTAATCCTTATATATTTGTTTTATCATCTTCGACAGTCTTCATTCACTTTTAAATATCGCTTTCAGTTTAGTTTTCTAATGTGGGTATTGTGCCAATTTTTTTGATAAACTAGTAATTTAATATTAATTTTGATAATACTAAATACACTTTTGTTTCTTTGTTTGTTTGAGTTTAACGTCCCACGTATACTCCTTGGTGGTTAAAGAAGACGTGGACCTACTGATTATAGTGGAATCCGATTATAGTTGAACCAGTTTCGTTCAACTCTACCCCCACTGGGAATCGAACCCGAGATTACGCACACAGAAGGCAAGCGCGCAAGCCACTAGACTAAGCATGGGTCCTAAATGCACTTTTCTATGCAGGTTTAAAATATCACAATTATTGTAATTAAAGCATTGTAAATTAATTTATTGACTATGTAAGATAAATAGTCTCAAATCAAATGGGTCTAAATTGATCATGTTTAATGATCGTAGAAAAATGGCAACTTCCTCGCAAAAGGTAAAACTTGTTGCATGTAGTTCAATGGAGGTGAGCTCTGTAATAGATTGGAGTAAGTGCGTACTCTGCCAAAAGGGTGATACCAAGTCTCTTGTAGTTCCCAAAGACAATAAGGATCCAAGCAGGCGAAACTCATCATATTCTACCTTAGGTAGGAATCTGGAAGCCTTTTCAAAATTAACTACTTTACCAACTTATTTGTGCCTTTTGATAACGGAATCCACAAGTGGTGATGATGTGGCAAACATTTTCGAGAAATTCCAGGCAAAATATCACAAAAATTGTTGTAAACATTACAGAAAGGACAAATTAGACAGATTTGAGCACAAGATTTTATCATCCATGGAGAACAGAGAAGAAGAGTCAGCTCTCTTAAAGAAAAGAACGCGTAAGTCCGAAAATATATCACTGATAGATGAAATCTTTTGTGTGTGTGTGTGTGTGTGTGAACGTAGTGCTAAATCTGCGAGAAAATTGAGCTTAGTTGCCACAAAGAGAACTTCTATTCGTGTCGCAGAAAGCGCTGAAAAGTTAGGCGATGAAAGAATTATAGGAATTTGTAGTGCCGGCGATTAGATTGCTCAAGAGGCAAAGTATCACGCAAACTGTTTATCTAGCTTTTATAACAAGGTAGAAAGAAAACACACAGAAGATGAACTAGGGAACGATCGGATATTATGTGAAAGTTTTGCTTTTGCCGATGTACTTACATATATTACTGAATCTATTCGAGAAAGCGATTCCAAAGGACTTGTTTTCAAAATGAGCGATCTTCTTAAACTGTACAAAACACGGCTAATGACGATTATCAAGAAGCCTGAATCAGAAGAAGTAGAAGTTCATAGTACAAGATTTCGTGAAAGCATTCTTCGTCACAGGCCAGAGCTCATCTGTCCGGCAGAGAATATGTTTTACTTTCAGAAGGATCTGACATAATAAGTGAGCTAGAGAAAGACATTGATGAAGATGCTATGGCACTAAATCGTGTTGTTAAGATACTTCGAAAGGATATGGCAAACCACAAGAGTCAATTTGCAGGAAAATTAGAGAATCACTGCCAGGAAGATTGTTCCTCCTTCACTAATATGTTACTTTATGGTTCATCTGTCACCGCTGATAGCAACGCAAGTCAAGCATCTTCAACTATTAGTCAACTTATATTTCATAACTTCCATCAGAAAGCACACGATATTGAAACAGAAGCAGCAAGGCATAAACGCAATCGCGAGCCACCTCTTCCTCTCTATGTTGGACTGAGCGTGTATGCTAAAACTCGTAAAAAAATCTCTCATAAATGGATTGCATTCACTAGTCATTTGTATATCGTCTACATGTGTACAGGAAATATCTTCAAGTCTTTCTCAGTGCTTGATAAATCAAAATGATGAAATGGTGAGTCCTTCCACTCTTCGTCGAGGTATTTGACTACAATTGACTCCTTCTAGCACAACATCAAAGGATTCTTTTCACAGTACGAGCATTTGTAATTACAAGCATCCTTCTAAGGATAACCTGGCATTCGACGTGACCGTATCTCACTGGATAATGTGAATATAAAAATGAGAACTGCTCCTGCTCTCCCCGAAAATTATGCTCTAGTACCTCCTGTTTATATCACTAATAAGGAACCAGTTTTAACTCAACAGAATCCGCAGATTGTAGAGAAAGTTCTTCCACGAAGTGGATTTTTCGCAGAAGAAAGAAAAGGAGTGTCGGCTTGAAGCATGCTTAAAAATGACACTACTTGCACTTGGTCTGTACACCATGCCTCGAAAACTGAAAATTCTGCAGGAATGCCAAGTATATGCTGCCTGCTTCCGTTGTTTAAGGAAGACTCTAAATCTGTTGCTATGAATCTTTGTGTCCAACATATAAGTTTTGGATAATATATTACCGTCTCGTGATTTTACTCTTAATTTACATCAAAGCCATACAAGGAAATTTTAAACTCTACGTTGAAACACTAAAACTAATAGCAGAATGGTTTTTCGCAATGGACCACCTAAACTATGCTCATTGGCTTCCTGTTCACATTTTAGATTTGAAGTTGGAACAAACACACCCTGAGATTATGAGTGCTTTCGAAATGGGTTACTTTGTGACAAGAAAGACATTAAGGCCTTTCTTTGCAATAGCTATAGATCAGGCTCACGAACAGAATAACAAAATTATAAAAGGGGATGGAGGGGCGATTGGTCTCTTACACAACCACAATGCTCTTGTCAAATGGATGATAGCGGGATCAGAAATTAGTAGACTAATTAATGAATTCAAAATGTTATATAATGAATATGATACTGATAATAAGCGCCATGAAGATTACTCGTCGATGCAAGAAAGATTTAAATCTCTGTTGAAAAGATGAAAGAAGTTTTCATCGAATTGGGGAATCCGTTTGAAGAAAATAGTGGACCTCCAACATGGACTTCCATTCCAGTTGTATACGAAGCATGTAGGAAACTCTTTTTGAAATGTGGCTGTAAGACATATACAACAAACTGTCGTTGTAGAAATGCAAACGTCCCGTGTTGCTTTTGGTGTTCTGTGTGTAAGGGAACATGTGGAAAGGTGATGGAAATTGAAAGCGAAGATGCTTTCAATTTCATGCAAGGAGCAGTCATTATTTTTGAAAATTCAGTTGATCTACAGTAAACTTACACCACGTTGGACACGTACCAATAAATAGATAAACTTAAATGTATGATTCTTTATAGAATAGCTTGTACACAAAGTAATATTAACTCTTCGTCGAAATCATAAAACTGTTTGTACACGTAGAAAATCCAAAAGATATGTTGTGAATTTCAAATTATCGAACCAATTGTTTCTGTTCTTACAATACGAAAGAAATTATTTACTTTCTAATTTATAACGATATATTGCTTTATGTAATTTCCTTATAATATTGTAAAGGATATAGAGCCAATGTCTATGGTTTAGAAATATGAATTTACTTCTTACGTTAGTCTTCTTGTGCAATTCTCCTTCAATTCAGATGAAACCGTATAACTTTTCTATCGTGAAGCTACGCACGTAACATCTTAAGATATTCTTATACTTGATTCATGTGTAAAAGTGAATGGTAACAGATCAGGTGATATTACTTTGTCCATATTCGTTTACAAATCTAGATACTCGGGTCAATATTTGGAAAGAAACTAATCTTTATGAATCATAATTAATGGCCAACATATTGGATTCATAACCGGGCTTGGTCAGGCTACTTTGTGCTTCTGGTGAAAGTGGGACTTATGAAGAACACATCACAAGAGAATGATTTGTTACGTACAATGCAGCATCCATCAGTGATGTTTTATTACGGTAAATAAACTCTTGTTAGAAATTTGGGAAAATCAATCGACTCAACGTGAATCTTTAAATTGTCATAGCTTCGTTCTTTATTAACCAATCTGAATTATCTATACATCAAACGAAAGATAATTTAACACTCTTTAAAAAGTTATACAACATTCTTTTCGATAATCCCAGCCGTTTAGTTGTTATTTAAAAAATTATGAGTAAACTCCACCATAAGAAATGCAAATGTCCAAATTAAATAATTTCTGTAGGTGTTAATTTTTAGTGTTAGGTAAACACTTTTGCTAATTTATTAGACCCTGTTATTAGGGCCGGATTTAGTATTTTGGAGCCCCTAGGCCCAATAATTTTTTCCGCCCCCTAGTCTGGTTAAAGTTACTTTCCTAAAAACCTTTATTAAAAAATTATATCAGGCCTATATGTTAATTGCTTAAACACCACTCCACGATGCAATTTTCTCATTGCAAGTTTTTTGAGGAATTTACTTGTTTCTCGGCTTAACAAAATACCGTTAATGTATTAACAAAAGATTGATGAATAACTTTGGTTTTGTTCAATTTAGCCATTTGGGCAAATAAATTTAAAAAAAAAACTCTGTAATACATTATAAAATAGTTTTACTCTCAGAACACAGCTTACATGAAGTATTTTGATAACGTGACACAAAAACTTCAAAATCAGAGTGCTTTATTAGCCTAATTTTTTAAAATCAATTCAAAAAATATGTTAAGTTATGGCTATTTATTTTTATTTCTAGATATTTTTAAAAAAAATTTTCTCTCGGCCGTGCGCCCCCTGGGAGCTTTCGCCCATAGGCCCGAGCCTACCGGGCCTATTGGTAAATCCGGCCCTGCCTGTTATCTTCTACGTCGTTTAGGTTTTGAATCGTGAAGATTGGACAATTAGTTAAGGAGATATAGGCCTCTAAAACAAACACTATGAATTTGCAGAGGCGGCCATATTTGATAGCCGCCATATTGGATTCTGGCCACCTGTCGGAGTGGGGACACTTCGATTCCTGCTTAGTTGGATCAGGGGAACAACATATCCGAGTGGCACCTTTTTAACACAAAGTGCAGGATACTTGCTGTAAGCTCCCCTACTAATATTGTTTCAGATACCCTAACAGCACAAGATGTGCTAGGCATTCGCCATTTAGGTGTTCTAAATTCATCTCCCACATTTGATGAATTTGATGCTTCTTTTTCTAAGCGATTGTGTACTACAAGCAATAAACACATCAACTTTATCACATGGCAACTGTCACCGATCATTTGAAAGTGAATATGGAAGAACCATGAAATAAAGTAAAAAGATACTCGTCAATTTATAAAATTACATGACGATCAGATTTTGCCTGATCTCAAACAGTTATAGTAGAATGTATGCGGTTAAAGGAGCACTCTGATTAGCCGAATGCAAAAAACCTCAATTATTTACCCCTCTACAAGCTACGTTCTTTTCATCACCTCTGTGGCCAAATCGGAAGAGCACGCCGCTAGTAATCAAAAGGAAGGTGGTTCTCCCTCCCCCTAGAGTAGTCCTACATGCTTTTAGTTGTTTAAACTGTTGTTTAGACTCACCTTAATGTAATCACATTTCGTATCTAGGCGATTTAACATATTTTGAGGGAGTAAGTTTGTGGTTCATTGACGCTTACGGCATGGGGAACATACCTAGAGCATACTAGGCACGTTCCCCAGGTGCATGTCAGGCATGAGCCTAGGGCCGGACATAGACTGACTATCACTTGCCATTCATGTTATTTCTTTCCCAGAAGTACATAGGGCACACACTGCGCCTCTTGTACCGCCCCATCCCGGTTCCATCTCTGGATGGTAACCATAGATCTGCGCTCCGTCTTCCCTACGGGCCGTAAAGGTATAGGCGGGTATTTAATAAAAAAAATAACTAAGTTACTAACTAAAAAATAACTAAAAAAAAGTTACTAACAAGTCGATTGTCCAGAACATCATGAGACATAATTTCATATACGAATGAAATAGGGAACTTATTCGCAAATTGGTACTTTTCATTATATATATCGAAATCTTTCGAATATATATCGAAATATACATACTTTCAGTGGTTATTTATAGTTATTTATAGTTTTTCTTAATTAGAATACTCAAAGAATTCTACAATATAATTTTCTAACGACTGTGAACTACCGAAAAATTATGTCATGTGACACCATTGTCTAAATCCCTGAAAGAATTAAAATTGTTAAATTTATGTGACCTCTTCATTTTGATTTTCGCATCAAAATCAGAAAGATGCTTTACTTTTGCGTGTTCATCGTTTCTATATTTTTTTCTGCAGTGATGTTGTTACAACTTACCGTCTAAGGAACTCATAAACAAATACTGTGTAGTTTTTGCCTCTACTATAATTTAATCTTACCATAGTAATTCCAAGCATCAGGAGCACATTCATTGTAATACCCAAGTAAGCAACCAAATCTATACGAAGGAATAAAGTTTAAAAATTAATAAATTTATTCATTAAGTTACAAAACCTATACATTAACAATAGTACTAGTAAACTAATACGTAATGTACTGATTGACTGAGGCGTTTATAGGAAACGTGAGCACCGAAACTAGTTTCTCCATCGGGATGAGGCTAATAACAATACAAGCTTCAGATAAAAGTAAGAAAGTAAAACCATCATAAGAATAAGTTTTAATAATTTAGATCGTGTATAAGCTCATAATAAAGATAGAATACGAGTAACGGAGAAGCTAACAGGATAAATAAATTTATGATCCATGCAAAGGCAGACATATACTAACTAACGTATTTTTCGGTCTGCAATTTCGGTCCGTAAAATAATGTAAATTTCGGTACGTAAGCTGGCCCGTACACCTAGCGTAAAAAGATGTGCGTAAGAGAAAAATTGAAAGAAGTGATCAGTTTTCGCACTTCCTTTTGCCCGTTGTTTAAGCACGCGGTCATTTTCCAGTTTATTCTAGTTGTTTGAACAAGATGAAACTATTTGAAGCCATGCTTTTAACTGCAGCTGCTACAAATATTATGGTATTAAGAAAACGAATAAAAAGGAAGAACAAAAGGATACAAAGATTTGGACCACGAAGTTATATTCAAAATCTACGTATATGTTTTTGTTTATTACGTACTGCCCACTTCTGAGGTTAGTGTATAAGATATATGGATTTTAAAACAATCAGTGTTCTGAAAAGATTTCGACACAGTAAGGAGATGGATGTAAACCAATTTTTATAGTAGAAAAGAAATGAGTGGTCCAAACCCGATGTTCATATTAAATGTAAGAAATTTGGTGTTTTTCGAAATTCATTTAGTTAATCGCAAAGAAATTAGTTTAAGTTGCTGGACAATGTAATGACTATTGGCCAATATTCCATGCTTCTACGCACCATTCGATTACCAACAATTAATGACAATATCAAACTAATTGTGGATCTGAAGTGTTAGGTGACTCAAATAAAAGCGCATATATATAATTAAATACTACAAAAATTATTTCTCAATAATGTCTTAAATTCACTTAAATATAGTGGAAACTACTTAATACACTGAGTATTCTTTAACAAGTGTGCTCTCCACTGGCGGCAATTAGGGGCGTGGAAGCAATTGCCTCCCGCCACTTTTTGTCTCTACACCATTACATAATCAGACGTACCCTATTAGTAGCGTTTTGCCCCTTCTTTAGCGTTCACACCCAATCACCTTCATTGAAACTGTTTATTACAAGGAATGGATCTGTGCTCTTGCACAACGACAATTGATCACGGAAAAGTAAGATAGTCTTACGGTTTAATAAAATTGTAGTTATTTATTACACTAAATATTAAATTAATATCTCAGAATGTGTGCATGTGTAAATATATGAAAATATCAAATGTAGGGTTGTTACATATGATTCGAGTTCTTTCATGAATTTGCTGTCGCCTGATATTTGGTATGTTATCACCTAGTTGCACTATAATATAGACCTCAATTTATTTAATTTCGAACTCAAATTTGATCCAAACATTGGCTATTCACAACCCTCTAGTATCCAATTCAACTAAGATTAGGTTGAGAGATTTTCAAGCGAAGTTAAAATAACTACTATATTTTGGATTTAGGGATTTAGGATTTAGATTTCTGGGCTCTCGGCATCTTATGGCCATTTAGCCCCTCACGTTTGAGGGATGACATCCCTCGGCGAGCACACTATCTGGGAAAAGGAAAGGAAGAAAGGATTGGGGAAGGAAGGAAGCGACCTGGGACCTATAAGTAGTGCTCTCAAACGGGTCGGGTTGACCCGACCCGAGTCAGGTCGGGTCAGCTCGGGTCGGGTTACGGGTCGGGTCGGGTTGTCGGGTCAGGCTACTCGGGTTGGGTTATCGGGTCGGGTCAGCTCGGGTCGGGTTGTCGGGTCGGGTCAATCGGGTCAGCTCGGGTCGGGTTATTCGGGTCAGTTCGGGTCGGGTTATCGGATCGGGTCAATCGGGTCGGGTTATCGGGTTGGGTTATCGGGTCGGGTCGGGTCAGTCGGGTCAGCTCACTTTGTTCAACTGAGTTTAGGTTAAGCTTAAACTCGGCTGGAGTCGAAAGCTGCTGTTTTTCACTAGCTGCCTAATTAAAAATACCAATTTTCAATTGATTTTCTAGAAGCCATAAATCTATTTTGAACACTTGCAGCTAGTGTGTTTATGGTAAATGCTTATTTTTGTACTTCTGTGTACTTTAATTTGTAAATGTGGAAGATTGATTTTACCAATCGACTGTAATATTAATATCTACGCCAATATGGAGTCTGGATTTAGAACAAAACTAGAAGTTGTTTAACACGTTGCTGCCAAGGGTGAATTTTGTTGTTCACCGGTAGAGTGCCAAGCGTACTTACTTACATTATTCTTGTTTTGTTCATATTTTTTAAACATAATATTAATATTGAAACATAATCTAAGGCATGGTAGTGAATTCGCGTGCATAAAAGTTGGGGGTCCCATCGGACCTACGTGTGTATATTTTGTTTATGCGCAAGGGGATAAATTACAGTTGAACTGGCAACTGTTAGGAAGTTATTTGTTTATTACTACATGTGCAGAAGTGAGAAGTGTGGATATATTCATCTTGCTTTTAGTGCTAATAAGTAATATCTTTGTGCAATGAAAAACGAAAAAATATGCGCAGAACTCGATCTCATTAGTAATAGCAGTGTAGTGATCTAGACTTTTCTAAAATTCAGCAAATGACAGGGACACTGACATCTTGTGAAAATAAATTAGAATAAATAATGAATCCATTGTTAAACTTCTTAACATGTCACTGAAAAAGCAAAACATAGGTCCGATCGGGTCTACAAAAGCAACAAATGCTTGTTACTTGGTATTTAGCGCCCCTAGCGGCGTTAATAATCAATATCAAAGACCAAAACCTACATGTGTAATAAACACACTACAGTTCAATAACAGTAGAGACAGGATTTAACAATACAAGTACTCTAACGTCAATTCGACGAATTAGAAATTGTGGGTCCAATCGGACCTACAAAAACATTTTCTTAGATCACTCCAGTAGGTCCGATCGGACCCACATGGAAGCTAACGTGTTAAGCAAGGCTAAAAGAAAGATTGGATATGGACGACCAAGCCCAAGCAGGGCTGCGGTGGCTCAGTGGTAGAGAGTTCATCTCTGGTGCATGGTGTCCATGATTCGATCCCAGCTTGTGCTAAGTAGGCTTTATGGTGGAGAAACGCCGTGTAGTGGGTTTTCTCGGGGTTCTGTTTCCTCCCACTTTCTTCATTCCACCATTTCATTCATTTCTCATGGTCACCGTATCCCTTAGCCTCGGTGCAGAATCGAGGGACCATAAACTGAATATTTCATTTTATTTCACCAAGCCCAAGGGCATCAATACAAAGAACAAGATAAATATTGGATATGCAAGACGAATTGCATAGTAATCTTGCTCTTGGCCTTGTTTTGGTGATCACCAAGTAGCGATGAGCATATTTTCTTGCTTTCCGTATAGTATGAAATACCATAATCAAAATCACACTTGGTCTTCATTTGTACCGATGAGGCGAGCATTCTTGGCTCTTGTATAGCATGAAAGACCACCAAAACTACGAAATGCAGGACCAAGACTTGACTGCAAGACAAAGAATAAGACGCAGTATTGATGACCAAGACGCAGTATTGATGGAGCGAATTGTTTGAATTTCATTTGTTGGGCTGAAAGTGATGAAATAAAATCAGTACTTTGTAATTAAATATCATACTGTATTTTTAAATTTTAAATTACAAAATTCATATTATGTATCTTCTTACGTGCAACTATATATACTGTAAAATACGTTTTAATTACCAAGAAAGAAAAATCAAAGTGGCATGGGTCCCGGAATCATAAGAACCTATTTTGGAATGAAAGTTGAAGGCTTGGAAAAAATCACAGGTGTTCTCCTGTTTCCTCAACCCTTATCATTGTAGTTAAACAATTTCGTTTTGTCTCCGCCAAGATACTCTTGCTATTGCCTTGCGAGAAGACCCCCTGCCGTCCAAGCAGGTGAGAACACTGACCTTGAATAAAAATTTCTTCACATAGAACTAAAGCAAGAAAAAAATAAACTTCTCCCACGTCGGACATTGGTATCAGTTATAAAAAGAAAGAACCAAACCTCAAAAGTGCCAAATATTCATTAAGATGCATATACAAATCCACCGCTTGATCTAGCTAGTGGTTAACGTGTAAGACTTCGGTACACGTGGTCCGGGTTTAATTCCCAATGGGAGTGCATTTTGGCGTTCACCCAGTGTCGTGACCATAGTGCTCTCAAGCGGATCGGGTTGACCCGACCCGATCCGACTCGGATCGGGTCAGCTCGGGTCGGGTTACGGGTCGGGTCGGGTCGGATCAGTCGGGTCAACTCGGGTCGGGTTGTCGGGTCAGGCTATTCGGGTCGGGTCAATCGGGTCGGGTTGTCGGGTCAGGTCAATGAGGTCGGATCACGGTTCGGGTCAGTCGGGTCGGGTCGGGTCAGTCAATTCGGGTCACGGGTCGGGTCGAGTCGTTCTTCAACCCGACCCGACCCCACCCGTTGAGAGCACTACCTATAAGTTAGGTACTACCTTGACATTTGCCTGGTGTGAATGAGGAAAACCCAGGAAAACCTCATTCAAGGTGGCTGGCCTGAAAAAGCTGTTATACGTTTTCGGCCGAGTGTCCCCAGTAGGAATCGAACCAGGGACCGCTCGCACCGAAGGCGAGAGCGTTAGCGACTACGCTATACGGGGCAACTAACGACTGATTCGTTTAAATTCGACTACATGTTGATACAAACCCAACTGCTTATTAAAAATGAATAGAGAACTATCCAATCCTGGTTCAAATTTTTAGCGAATAAAGTTTAAACTCTTAACTCATTAAAGACGTTTTGTACCAAATGCATTCTTTGGTTTATTTTATTATTATTATTTTTTCCTACTAAATTTCGTTCACAAATTCCAAATAATGATTTGAACCAACAGTCGCAATAGTTTCCATTTCCTGCTTCAGAAAAATTAATTTGTTTTATTTAAAATTTTAATTTTTCCCAGTGTAAAGATCCCGTCAGTAGTACTGGCCCCGTTATGTACGAATTTTGCCCTCGGTGAATGATATAGATCTTTTTCCCGGGGTCAATGAGCTAGGGGTACTAAGGATAACTCCTCTATATTTTGGCATGGGTAACTTGGTCCACCCCTAAATTTTGGCAGAAATGCCTTGGACCACTCCCCTTAAATTTTTGGAAATTCCTCAATCTAGAAATTCCAAATGGCAGCATAGGACTAAGATACGTATCTCTGTATGTTTTGGAGGTCCATCTCGTTCTTTCATGGGTAAAAAATTGGCCAAAATTCAAATTTCGAATTTTGACCTAATTTAATCCCTTTGATGAGGTCTTAGGTCTATTTCCTTTCATAAGACATTGCTTTTTGAAAATTTAGGAGGGGTACATTGTCCCCCTCGTTAAACTTCGGAAGTAATCCAATATAAAAGCTTTTTTTGTAGTAGTATAGAATCTCGATATATACCACTATAATTTTGGGTGGTCCACCTCGTCCCCTTTCATGGTTTAAAAATTGCCAAAAATAGTGCACCATGTGTTCAGTTATTGATCTAATTTATTCCCTTTATTGAGGTTTTATTACCTGATAAGAGTATATGGCTATGTACAGGGTCCATTCCCTTTTCTAAGGCTTGGGTGCATTGATGCTTCCCTTGCGAGAGGTACTTAGAATAATAAGAAACAATAATTTGGTAGGATCCTTTCTTAAATTTTGATAGTTCATCTTGTAACCTTCTATGAGTGTCTACAAAACATTGTGTAATTTAAATTTTATGAGGAGTACCTAGATCCACTCTCTGATTATAAAACAATAATTGGTAAACGT
Organism: Thermobia domestica; assembly: GCF_964235325.1. Lineage (NCBI taxonomy): Eukaryota > Metazoa > Arthropoda > Insecta > Zygentoma > Lepismatidae > Thermobia > Thermobia domestica. The sequence continues at coordinate 271,911,270 of NC_137454.1, read as the reverse complement.
TATCTAAGACACACTATTAATTTTGATTAGGCCTGCTTAGTTTCTTTCTATGGATTAAAATTATCAAATGGTAAGCAATATATTATATTACGTGATAGGTTATTGCCCTTGAGGATTGGAATTGAAGACATGACACATTGATACACATTTTTGAGAGGAGTAGCTAGGATCACCTCTGTACAAAAATGTCGAATTGTCGAGAAAACATTAGTTGGTTATTGTTCTCTAGGATATTTGTTATCAATCAGTAGGAAATTTGAAGAAGGTTCATGACCAGGGTTCTCGTGTTATAGTGTATACTTCTTACGGATTACCGTACCTTAATTCTGACAACGATGTGGCGATCTTGTTTCATGCAGCGTACTGATACTTTACCTTTGAAATGGAAATGAAATCTTAAAACAGCTAAGCATAAATTGTATTTTATTCAATTTTCTACTCTCCTCTTTTTGCTACACTAAAGAGCATTGACAATGTTTGTTGTTACTGTGGATGTCGTTTCTTTACAAATACACCTTTTTGCATTGCACATTTCTTGTTTACAGCTCTTTTTCTTGTTGATTGTCAGCATCAATATGAGTATTAGTCCTCCCCTTCAACATCAATACGAGTATTCTTACAGGCAATATTTTATTTATTTACTTTAAATATAATTCTTTTGCCTATCTAGTAGATGCCTGAAATTTAATCATTCGAGCGTATTCCAGACTCAGCAATTAACACCCCTGCCCTGAATGCTGAGTGTTTTTCTGATCCAGCAATGTCTAGCCTTTTACAACAGCTCATGCCAATATCAGGTCCCTGCTGCCAAAACTCGACGAACTAAATTATGTAATAAATTAAAATGATTTTGATATTGTAATTATCACTGAGAGTTGGGTAGATAGTACCATTCCGCCTGCTTCTATAAGCATACCTGAGTATTCTGCCTTAAGAGAAGATAGAGATTTTAAAGATGGTGGAGGCATCGTTATGTACTGTAAGTCAAACCTAAATGTTAGAGTGATAGATATCGTCGTTGATAGTAGCGAAATTGAGTACTTAAATATAGTACTGAAACACAGAAACAAACGATTGGACATTTCTACACTCTACCGCGCCCCGCATACTCCACATACGAGACTTAAAATTGTTGAAGATCTTTTATCTAAGTTGTATCCTCTTGTCGACAATCTGTTAGTTGTTGGTGATAGCAATTGCGACTTCATAGACCTAAAAAATCTGAAACAGTATTCTTAAAATCCATATTTCATACTTTAGGCTTGTCCCATGTAATAACTGAACCAACTCGAGTCACTGAAAACTCGCAAACTCTTCTTGACGTTATAGCTGTTGGTGATAGGAACCTAATTCATACATCTGATGTCATGTTTCCGATAGGTAAATCAGACCGCTGCCCTACATTTGCACGAATGAACTTGGTAAAAACACGTGATAAAGTTCAATACGTGACAGAAATTTTTGCATGTTCGACCAAACTGAATTTCAAAAGGACCTAGCAAATGTTGATTGGTCTCTCATACAGGATATCGGAAACATTGGCCAAAAGGTTGACTTTCTCTCGTCAAACCTTCTCTATATATATGACAAACACGCGCTGATTAAGACTATGAAACTGTCAAGAAAGAGAGGTTCTTGGGTGAGTTCAAACACAAAACTGTTAATGCGTCTCAGAAACAATGCCCTCCGCAAATATAAACGTACTGGCAATTCCGAACACTGGCCATATTATAAGGAGCTACGAAATTTCACGACATCAGTTCTTAGACAAGAGCGGAAAGCATATTTTTCTTTTATGTTTAACGTGCAAAAAGTGAACACTAGGGAAACCTGGAATGAACTGAAGCATTGGGACATTTCAAGTAAACAAGGAAATGCGAACACTTCATCATTTCTTAACAATGTCGATGTTTTTAATGCACTAAACAAACGTTTCTGCACCGTGACTGATGCAATCAAACTACCTAACAACCTGCTAACTCAAAATCTTAAAAATTTCGAAACGAATTCGTTCAACGATATAAAGGAACATTTTGATTTTCGTAAAGTCACTGACAATGACGTTAGAAATGCGATGGCCAAAATTCGTTGTACAACAGTATGGGAGCTGGTGGAATTAATATTAAAATGATTAATTCCGCGTTGACTTATATATTATCACCCTTAACCCATATTATAAATTATTCCCTATCAACCGGTGTGTAACCTCAGATTTGGAAAGAGGCAATGGTTATTCCCTTATCCACAATATCAGTTATTTCTTGTTTCAATGATTTTGGGCCAATTAGTTTTCTTCCGGTTTTATCTAAAGTTATGGAAAAAAATGTTCATGAACAATGTTACATTATGTAGACTCAAATCAAGTACTTCCTAAACTACAGTCCGGATTTCGTGCTGGGTATAGTACAGTCACTGCATTGATTAAGATTTCTGATGATATCTTGTGTGAAACTGATTAGCAACGGATCGTTCTACTTTCTCTTCTTGATCTAAGCAAGGCATCATCCCTTACTGCTAGTTAAGCTAAAATACTATTGCTTTTCACACATCGCGAGAAAGTGGTTCAGACTATATATGACAGAAGTCAGCGACTTGTACTTCCCAGTAGTAGTTCTCTTCTATCACAAAGGAAATTTCTAAATGCTGATGCTCCATAAGGTTCTATATTGGGATCATCGTTATTTGCCTTATTTATTGCTGATCTACCAAAAGTTATTCGATTCTGTACACCTCACTTTTATGCAGATGACACCCAACCTTACCTGCCTACAAGTCGATAAACTCTTGAAAAGGATGTGTCATTGATGAATAATGATCTTGCGGCAATCCGCCTTTGGTGTACTTCAAACGGTCTCAAATTAAACTCTGACAAATCCCTGTATATGGCAATTGGCTCGCGATCAATGTTGAAGTCAGTTGTGTACAGAAACATAAAACTGGCGGTGAATGACTCCCTAATTCCATTATCCCTAACTAGCGGAGAATGATTCCCTGACTTTTGGTGTAACCGTTACCAAAAGTTTAAGGTTAGTATTTAATGAATTTCTCAACTGGGGTGACCATATTCAATCACAATGCAGAAAGGCATTTGGAATATTACGCAACCTGTACGGATTTCGCGAAGATTTCACAGCTACTTGTAAATTACGGTTCGTTCAAACTCTGATTTGGTCACTTTTTGATTATTGCGATACTCTTTACGGTCCCGAATTACCAAAGAAACTTGCTTACGAAATTCAACTAGTTTAAAATTCTACGTTAAGATAGGTTTTCTGTACTAAGAAAAGATTTCACATACTTTCTGTTTTAAATGATGCATAATATTCTTACTGTGTATTATAGAAGATATTTGCATTATGTTTGCTTTATATACAGGATCTTAACAACTGAGAAAATAGATTATTTGTTCAATAAGTTGACTAAACGTACTATGTACATAATCATTTCACACATAATAAATTTAAACTTGATTCCCCCATTATAAAACAAATACACGAAGTGCATCCTTTTCACTGTCAGCGCCAAGAGCTTAGAATACACTTGCTGAGAGATTTGTCTCTTATAACATTGTAAAATTCAAAAATGCAGTGTAACATTTACTCCGTGGTAGAGCGTTGACCCCTGTTGCATGTGGTCCCTGGTTCGGTTCCAACTCACGCCAAGTAAACTTTATGGTGGACAAAAGCGTGTGCGTGGGTTTCCTCGGGGTTCTCCCGTTTCTTTCCACTTTCTTTTTACCACAATTTTCATTCATTTCTCATCCTCACTGTCTCCTTTAGGCTAACCGGCATAAATATGGGACGCAAGACTCAAAAATTTCATTTTTTCACAAATACTTCTTTTCGGAGTTATAGGCTGTCGAAAACATAAAAAATGAATTTTAAAGATCCATACCTCCCAAAATATGGGATTTACTGTAGTCAGGTCAAGACTTCGCTTACGAACTAGTATGTGCCCTATCCAAATATCCATGTTTCTGAGTAATGCGGTTCCTCCGCAACAATTTTTACAGAGGTAGTTGGTGAATATTTCAAATTACATGCTCGTAGCCAAACTCTCTACAAAAATTGTTGTGTGAGTATCTTAGGATTTTGAAGCATGGATTTTTGGAAAGTTCACATATTAGTTCCTAAGTGAAGTCTTGACCCAACTAAGGTAGGTCCCATCGTTTTGGAGCCATGGGCTTCTAAATTTCAGTTTTTGATGGAACTTCGGGCCTCTAAAGTTAATTTTCTGATGTTTTCCCCAACCTAAAACTCAGAAAGGAAGTATTTGTGCACTCAGGTTGATCTGTACTGTATGTTTTATTTTGTTGTCAGGAATCGTCTTCCGAAAGTAGTAGGTGTTGTTTTGAAACACCATATATATAAGTAGATTAATAGATAAAATTCACTTAGGAAACAAAGCATACAAAGTAGACAAAACCAAAATTTTTAAATTTTTGCTGGATGCCGCAAATGGCAAATAGACACCTACACAACATCCTAATACAAAGTGGCGTGAAGAAAATAGGTAGTACTGCCAATATATTGGAAACGAATTGTCCAGGATAGATGGTAGTCAAAAAGTATTGGAAACGAATTGTCCAAGATAGATTGTCCAAAAGTATTGGAGAGGCCTTAATCCAGCAACGGACCGACAACTGCTGATAGTGGTATGCATAGATGTTTCAAAACTAAATAACCCTCACCACTACACTTATGTGATTCCAGTTCTCATTCTTGATATTTGAGGACTTGAGATTAAGGAAAACACCCTTATACCTTTTTCTGAGCGATTATATGTTGAACCCTGTACCTATAAAGATTTCTGAAAACAAACTTAAAGTAAAATTTACCTTTCCCCACCCGTCAGTAATTTCCTGATACGTAGGTCAATTGTTTTTGGCTGTGAAAAATTAGTATCCAACAAGCTCTCCGTTTTAGCTGAGTGTGTGTGTGTGTGACAGTGTGAGTTTATGACTTGGTATAATAAACGGTTCTGCGAACTCCTAATATTTTAACAACCGGTTCTCGCGAACCGGTGCGAAACGGCTGAATAGTACCACTGTCCGTAAGGGCAACATATTAGTGACAAACCCTCCGGTAAAATGATTTCTGAAAAATGGACTACCTTTTAAGGCACTAGCTAATTGTATTGTATTTAACATCTTTAACTGAAATGATATTTAACGTATACGTAACTTGTAATTTAAAAGTCCACAATTATGTTGCCAGTGGCAGCGATTGGACGTTAAAAGTGGGGGGCAAGACATGATCTGAATATTTGTATATCATTGTTACTTTCCCTGGTTATTTCTAACATTTGGTTTGACGAAAGGTTGTATAACTAATAGGATACTATCTTTTTCGGTTAAAATACCGTATATCACATATCATATTTTATTAAGTAAATAGGCAAGAGCAACGCAAGTAGGTACTATCCCTTTGTAATCTTAAACAACGAAGGTGTAAGAAGAGATTTGATTCCATGCTCATGAACATCTTAAAATTTTGTCTTGAAAATTGTGTAATCAGATCATTTAATAACAAATTTACAAAACAAATAAATAGAAAGAATAATATTAAACATAGTAATGAATAACGAGTCTTGTTTTGTAGAAGTTATATTGAAACTGGATATTAATGAACAACTTAATTTTTAATTCCACACATGCTATTAAATGTATGTTATTACTCTTAGAAAATGAAAGAAGGTAAATACTACAAGCATATGCTAGGACATTTAAAGCAATATTTGCTTTTGTAGCTTCTCGAAATAATGTTCGTTGCCATTAGGTGCAGTTTTCACTTTCTTGGAACACATTAAAACACAATAATACTTAGAATTACTCCACACTCCATCACTCCACTAAAAAATAATCCTAAAACCTGGAATTGTGTTGAATTCACTAAATTTCATTGTATATACACTCGGGCACCCCTAAACACACCACTCACTCGTATATTACACTACAAAACAATGAAAAAGGTGAAGTTGTTTTTTATTACGCTCTTTTTAATCAATATTCCTTACTTTACAAAGAGGAGAAGACATTTTAGGAACTGTCAGTTTATGTGCAACTAAAGAATGCCTTGTGAAATACTTATTTTTGCGAAACGTTCTCTCAGTTAGTTTCAAAACGGCTGACTAACATATCGAGCCCTTGTAAGAGCCATTGTATAGAAGCAAACCCTGCGAAATCCAATTTCGAATTTTATCTGGGAACGAAGAAAAAGTGACGCCCTCATGTTTTCAGAATTGTTGGACAACTTTTTCTTTGTTTTGTTTAGTGGTTGATTTCACTCATTTGTATTAAGTAGCGACAACTAAACAAACAAATAAACAAAAAAAAACTGTTCAACAATTCTCAAACAAAAGTGTGTCACTTCTTCGTTTCCTGAGAAAATTGAAAAATGGATTTAACAAGTTTTGCTTCTATATCCCTGAATGCTGGAATTGTTGTGCTCCAATAGATCAATTTTTGGGTTATTTTCCGTGGCAATTAAAACACAATTCTTGTAGCTTTCTTAACTTCACAGGAAGAAAACCAATACCTACTCACGCAACGGCAAATATTATATGGCACCATTTTTTTCTATGAAACAGTAATACATACGAAAACTTTAACTTCCAAATGAAATTATATACATTAATAGGTTACTTGTAAAAAGTCGGGGGGACTGCCCCCCTTTTGTTCCCCCCAATCGCCGCCCATGAATGTTGCACTGTTCACTGGTGGCCGATTTCTAGAAGTAATGAAAAGTCACCATACACAATACAATTTGCTGGTGCTGCTAATTTCTCCTGGAAATGAAGTTCTACTCGGATGGCCCACTATCGTTGTAAATTCTTACCTTCGGCGGAGGAATCGATAGTTAGGTCAAATACTAATGGTGTATATATATTCTTCTAATCAACTCTTGACGTTGTATTTTTAGTATTGGTAAAATGTATTCCTGACATTCGTATTCACCTGGTGATATCTGCTTCCTCATCTTTCCTGGAATCACCTTTCCTGTTTAAAATTTACACTGCAAGTAGTGCCGTAAACAATCTGCGTCTTTCGCAAACAAATCCCTGGCATATTGAATACAACTGTTTACAGCCATGGCCCAATCACCATTGTGTTCTTCAGATAATTTAAATATGGTTTCTTGAAAAGTATTAGCTTTTAGTGGAATTAGACAGTGATCCTTCCACGTACGTCATTACTATCCTGCTACTCAGATCTGTCTTCAACATTGGGGGGTGGGGGTGGTTAATACCGTTTCCGTATATATATATATATATATATATATATATATATATATATATATATATATATACAGACAGATTCCATAATTCGTGTAATTTTCTACAGCACTGGGAGAAGATGAAGTTTTCCAACTATTACTGTAGAATTTGGCACTCTTATTGAGACATATCTGAATTTTTCGAATTTCTAAAGGAAATAAGAGAAAACTGCTCTTCAGCCCCTCTTTTAGGGGTGTAAACACGAAAGTTCATTATCCTTATGGGAGATCCAATGTTAAATTTTGGGGCAAATGAGTTGTATTGGTTACCAAATGCAAAAACACTCATTCACAAAGCTCAAACATTATTTTGGGAAGGCCCCCCTTTTGGGGGGCAAGGGGCGTAAAAAGGTGGTGGTTGATGTGTTACCAAAATCCCAAAATTTATTTTCGGAATGCCAGTAAGCGTCAAATTAATCACGAATGTCAAAGAATTAATGCCTCAATGCTCGTTACATGTAAGAGTGACTGATAATGCGGCTACAGCCCCCTTTCAAAAATAGAAAAAATGACCATAAATATCCCTAGTAGGGATATACAAGAAGAAGGTATTTTTTGATAATTAATGTGAAATTTGGCGTCATTGTAGCAGAGGAGTGTGCGATTTTTAAATCTTGAATGTTATTTTGGTAACGCACCGCCTTAGGGGGGCATAGGGGGCGAAAATTAGATGATGGATCTTTATAAAAAATTACAATTTTGTTCTGGAAATGCCAGTGAGCGTCAGATTCTTCCCAACTGTCACAGAATTAATATTCTAATGCTCCTTGTATGTGCCAGTGACTTATATGGAGCTATAGCCCTCTTTAAAAAATAGAAAAATCAACATAAATATTCTTAGTATAAACATACGAGAAGAATGATTTTTTTCTCAATTAATGTGAAACTTGGCGTCGGATTAGCAAAACTTATGTGTTTATTAAATCTGGAATGTTGTTTTCGTAAGCATCGCCTTAGGGGCACAGGGGGCGAAGCATAAGACGATTGATCTTTATTAAAATCCCAAATTTTGTTTCGGAAATACCAAAGAGCGTCAGATTATGCACGAATGTGACAGAATTAATATTACAATGCTCCTTGCATGGTCTGTGACCTATATGGGGCTACAACTCCCTTTCAAAAAAGAAAAAAGAAAAAAATGAAATGAAATCTTTAAGTTTTACGTCCCACGGTTATGCCGGTTAGGCTAAAAGAGACGGTGATAATGAGAAATGAATAAAATGGTGGAATGAAGAAAGTGGGAGGAAACGAGAGAACCCCGAGAAAACCCACGAGCACGGTGTTTGTCCACCACAAAGTCCACACGGCGCAAGCTGGAATCGAACCAGGGACCCCAAGCACCGGAGGTGAACGCTCTACCACTGAGCCACCGCGCCCCCCAAAGAAAAAAGAAATCACCTTAAATATTCTTAGTAGGGACATACGAGAAGATATTTTTTGATAATTAATGTGAAATTTTGCGTCATTGTAGCAAAAGAGTATGCGTTTTTCAAATCTGGAATGTTATTTTGGTAACGCACCGCCTTAGGGGGCATAGGGGGAGAAACATTAGATGGTGGATCTTTATAAAAGTTCCCAATTTTGTTCCGGGAATGCCAGTGAGCGAGAGATTTTTCACAATTGTCACAGAATTAATATTCTAATGGTCCTTGCATGTGCAGTGAGGGCTATGGCCCCCTTTCAAAAATAAAAAATTCCCGTTTTGTCTCGATTCCCGAAATAGTGTATGTCCATTCTTTAAGTAACAATTGTAGACTGAATCGCATAGGCTATTTCGTTACATTGTATTTCAGAGCTCATTGAATTAGGGTCTGTGTAGGTATTTTTGTAGCAAAGCTTTTATATTTACCTCTGCATATCCTAAAATTTAGTATATTATATGCCTTACTGTTGCGTGATATTCAGTTATTTTTATTACAGTTATTTTCCTTAAAACATACAGTAGAATACTTTCTACATGAAACTTCAGTGGAACGCTCTAGTTTAAAATTTTGTTAGTTGCAGAGGTGTCTTGAAAGTACAGAACTCTTTCCCCGGAATCTCTAATTTAAGTAAGTTTTGCCAAATTTTAGGACAAGTTTAAAACTTTTAATGCTATTATTATTATTATTATTTATTATTATTATTATTATTATTATTAATATTATTATTATTATTATTATTATTATATCAACACCGTGTATAATCTTTAAAAGATATGTGGTTTGTATCTGAATAGTAAAAGCTAATTGATTGTCGATCTCGGTCCTCGAGAAGTCTTTAGGAGGCAAGGACATAGGTCACGTTCTGGGTTTGAGTTCCGAAGGGGCAAGTATTCGGGGTCGAGCCAAAAATTGTTAAAAGTTATACTCTTCAGCCAAACATGTTCAAAACAGCTGGGACCGGGTTTAAGGTTCTTAACGGCTCGAGCGGCTCGGCTTATAGGTCATTCACTACCGAACCGAACCGAGAAGTGAGCCGAGCCAACAGCTCACCCAACCGACCCGATTTGAGCCATCGGCTTAGTTGAGCTGAGTTGAAACGTGCCGAAGAACTAGTTTTAACTTAGCTGGCTCGAAGCGGTTCACATGAGCCGAGTAGGTGACCCATCCCAACCGAGAAAGTTCGAGCCATCGGCTCAATTGAGCCGAGTCGATGGCTCGTTCCAACTGAGCCGGCTCAGGTCATCGGCTCAATTGGGCCGAGCCGACGGCTTATCCCAGCCGAGCCGACTCGAGCTGTTTGCTGAGTTGGTACGAGCCGAGCCGGTTGATATCACTACCCGGGTTGGTCTTCTGCTTGGGCTCAAGAATTCGACCGTGCAGGTCTGAGCCTTGATTTTAAGAACTACAGTATATACTTATATTGGTGAATACGACTTTTGAGGCTGTCTCGTAATAATAAAAAAAAAAACTCTTGTCCTCTCGTTATCTAGACGAGACGAGATACACAAAAATTACGAGACGAGATGTCGTGAGCAACACTAAAAGTATTCCACATTGCTACTTACATTTCTCATGGCTTTCGCTTTCCAGTCTAATCAGGCCATTATTTCAAAACGAATTAAAACGAGCTGAACGAGCGAGCGAGCCATTATCAAACTCGACTCAACTGGAAACTCGACCTCGAAAACAGCGACTTGGCTCGGAACTCAAGAAAATTATTATTATTATTATTATTATTATTATTATTATTATTATTATTATTATTATTATTATACTATTGAACTTGCACGGCGAAATTACTGTATAATACGATAACATTTCTGTAATTTTACTCCATTGTATATTATTTAGTTTATTAATGGGCACTAAATTGTCTGCAGATCATCGACTAAATTAACTTCGGCATGCACTTTGGTGGAAATATCATTACAGGAACATTACCGGTTCGTTCCAAACATCAGGGCTGAACTTAGCAATATGCAGCTTATGATGTTGCATGAGAAGATAATGTAGTGGTGAAGTGTTGGACTTGTGAGTAATACAGCTAATTAATATAGCTTCAAATCCTTTTCAAGTGATTTTATTTTCAAAGCAATCGTGAAGAATCAAAGCGTGACTTCTCATACGAAATGAGCAATCCTTAAGAAAGTGGACGCAAATACTTGTATCATGATAGAGACGATTTACGCATATTATTTGAGAAAGGGCAAGGAAATTACTAGGACGTTCGAAACATTTCATTCATCTGCAGTATGCACTTTTTAAATTATCGTTCTAAGGAAAAAACGCTACACCATTTGTTATTGTTAAACTAACTTTGGCTAGCGCAATCGGTGGAATATGGTGGTTTTTATAATAGGCACATTTTTGAAGAAGTTGGCCTATTGTAGAGACTCACATGTGGGAAATTCGGAAAATTTTCGTTTTATCGATCACCGCCCTCTGATTCATAACCCCGATTCGATATACTTGCTTCCTCATTTTCATTGTATCACTTCTCTAATAAATGTCAGCGGAATTTTTACCAAGTTTTTACTTAGCATCTCAAACGGGTAATACGCTCTCTTTTACCACCTCTCACGTATTGTATGCATTATCAAAAAAATAATTCTATTTGTAATGCATTCGAACTTACGTCCTTTGTATTTTCAATCTAGCGTCTTAGCCACTATATTCCTGCGTTCTAACCATCTAGAATATGGGAAATAAATCAATACAAAGAAAGCGGAAAAAAAGAAAGTAGAAATTGTCGAAGTGGGAACATAAAATACAAATGCTAAAATATATTCCAACAATTAAACATTTACCAAGCAACGATCTTCGTGTAGTGGTTAAGGCGCTAGATTACAAATCCAAAGGACGGTGGTTCGAATTGCACCAAGGCGTATATATCTTTCTAGGTTTTAAAAATAATGCATAGAGCACATGAGAGGTGGTGAAAGGGAACGTATTATCCGTTTAATACGTTAAGTGAAAAAGAGTGAAAAATTTCGGTCAAATTTATTAGAGAAGTAAAACAATGAAAACGAGGAAGCAGGTATATTTAATCAGGGGTATGTATCAGAGGGTGGTAATCTCAAAAACTGCAAATTTTCCCGAATTTCGCCCATGTGAGTCTCTACGATAGGCAAATTTCTTCAGAAATATGCCTATCGCAGAGACCATCTTGCCAGAAATGCCGAAAAATTTCTATGCAATTTTGCTCTTTTGTCCATCATCACCTCTGAAACGGAAAGAGAGAGAGAGAGAGAGAGAAAGACAGACAGACAGACAGACAAACAGAAAGAAGGGGAGAGATGTTCCCGGAACTGAGAGTGAGGTACTTCCATTCCAATCAACGAGTTGACAAATAGACGCTTACATAATGAGAATGCGGAATACAAACAACTATAAAACATCAAAGTGATAATTGCAAGAATTATCACCTAAAGTTCCGGAACCGTGACGGTCAGTGAAACATGATCCGATGTCGGACGTCGAGAAATAATTTGATAATGAAATGAAAACAGAACTTTAGAAAAAAATTATTATGATGCACTAGACACAACATGATTACCTGTTTCTTCTCCTCATGTTAAATTGTCTCATTTTACCGATGCGAGACGAAGCCTGTGTCTCGTCTCGTGGCTATGCCAGTGTCATCTCGTGCTTCCGAAACGTGACAAATTGTTATCTCGTCTCCTTTCGTCTAATTTCCTTTCGCAAACCTCATAACAATAGAAGTAAAATTGAAAGCCATGTGACTTCGAAATGTAACGAAGTTTACAAGTTAGAATTGATAATCGGACAGGAGAGGTCTATGGAATGCTTTCAAGACATTTAAGACAAGGACCTGTCACGTCTCGTCTAGGAAAACGAGACGAGACGAGACGCTTTGTCTCGTGTCGTCTCGGATTCAACAAAACATATATTGTCCCGCCCATGCTGAATTCGAAACCTGTCACCCGAATTGAAGTGGGTCTTGTGTCAAGTGAGACATGTGGATCAAGATGTGTAAGTCGGTTAGTGGGTCGTGGGCCAACAAGATATGACCCACTGCAATCCATCACCCATCGTGACCCACCATAAACCAGCGATCCACCATAACCTACAGACTCACTACGACCCACCGACACACTCTGCTTAGTGCATTGTATATAGCATCCTCTGAACAGTGGTGAACATGTCTATATTTTTTTAGAGTCTCTATTTTCTTTTTTCTTTTTTGGCATTTGTTTCTATTTACTTACTTGAGATGACTATATCTTACAAGGAAAAAGCAGACTTTGTTAAATGAACTTTCGCGAGATAGTAGTGCATATTTAAAGTGTTAATATTACAAACTGGGAGAGCGCAATAACCAGAAATAGCCTAGAAAATGCGTCTTAAAGTTTCGACTCGCCGTATATATGATACGACGCCTAAAATTCCCAAGTGACGGTGTGGCAGAGTGGAACATTCATGATTCACGCGTAAAGGATCGCGAGATCGATTCCCGCACGAGTCAACTTGTTTTTGCTTTTACCAATAAAGTAGTCATTTATAACTACAAGTAAAATATTAATTCACCATATGTTTATAATGCATGAAACAATAGGAATTTTTAAAACAGTTGTAAAACTTTTCAATGTTTCATGTGAACTAGATACAAATATAACCTATTTCGTAAAGTCGTTAAATGAGAAATTTTCTTGACGATTCGTGTCTATATCTGTGGACAGAGTGCGAATTGCAAGGGGGAATATTCTGAAATCCCCTTTGGCTATAGCATACATGCAGTATTCCCTAGCGGATTTCCCCCTCATCCCCCATGCAATTCTCACACTGTCCACAGATATAGACACGAAACTTCGGACACAACGATATTACCAACAGCTGGTAATATCAATATATTTATGAATTAGGTTATATTTTGTATCTAGTTGACATATAACATTGAAAAGTTTTACAACTGATTTGAAAATTCTTATCGTTTAGAATATATGAGTAGTCCAGTTGCAAAACTCGTTATGTCCATTTTAATTTAAAAAAAAATGAGATTTCAACATCATCATATTCTTTTAACCGTTACGCACCTTATGAGAAAATCAAACCGTTGCAATTTTCATTTTATCCCATAGAAAAGTAGCCTCAAAGAATTGGAACTGTTGCAAAACTAGTTTTGTCCATCGTTTATACTGTTTCACAGGCCGTTATTTCCACTATAATACTAGAACATAATTCCTTTTGTGCAATGCTATTGTTATGTTATCTAGATTATACTGGACCAAATTGCGTTAAGTCCGTTCGTCAAAGCGAAAAACCTTTTCCTTGTTTTCTAAACTATGAGGTCAGAAGTTGGTAATTCTACATTGCCACTTATCAAAAGTTGGTTGTATTGTTGTTTGCTGAGTTTCCCTCCCTTGTTATCAATTGGCGCGCAGTTGTAGGTTATTGTAGCTGACGAGAATTTCAAGTGTTTGACGCTCAAAGAATTTTTCATTATTTTGAAAAGAATTCTTTGAAAGTACAAGAAGTTAATTTTGGTAAAGGAAGGAAGAAACGTGCTCTAAAGGACAACTGGAAAAGAAATGTGGCTAAACGAATGAGGTACGTTTAATTCCTGTTTTCTGAAAACCTGTGTTCCTATGAATGTGAATTTATGAAATTAAAAAAAAAAAAAAAAAAAAAAAAAAAAACCGACCGTATTGTAAGTAACGCAGTAAGTTCTACTCATTGTGGTGTAAACATTTTAAATAATTTGTTTCAAAAGTTATTCTTTTACAATTTCTAAGAAAACCTTTTTATTTTGTAACAGATACTTTCAGTAAGCTTCATTGTTCGTTTTATAGTAGTTTACAAGCTTTTGTTAGTGAACGATATTATAATCTTTGCGCATTAAAGTGATTTCAGTGCAGTCAGATGTAAACATGTGTACAGCTCACCATGTTGTTAACCCTCTACTAAATTTGTCACACAACATTGTTTACTGTAGCCATGATCATAGATTGTTTTCAATGTAGGGGCCACAACTTGAAATTACATTTTCTTTATTTATTGCTATTTCATATTATTGAAAATAATTAACTAAATTAGTACTTATTTTGTTACAGATATTCAGCACCTTGTTTAACTCCATCACCTGGTTCCTGCAATCATAAAAGTACCATAGCATTTCGATGCAATGAGCTGAGCTATCAGGATGTAAGACGGATGCATCAGAAATTCTACACTAACCCGGACAGACATTTTCAGAACAACTTCATTTTGAGGCATGTCGAAGTTCATACCCCAATACGTAGTCGATCACGAAGTGGACAGGATCATCACTGCAGAAATCAGGTAACAACTAAATATTTCTTACCTTCCTTGAAATCTGGTAAAACTTAAAATGTTCCCATATGTAAAGAACTTTTCATTAAAACTTTATGCATATCCAGAGACAGGGTTCAGGTTTTATGTAGAAAGTTTTTAGAAGCCGGTGACATTCCTACTGACAGAAGGGGTGGTGACAGGAAATCAAGTTCCTTTCATAATAGAAGACAGGCCGTAAAGCAGTTTGTTGAGTCAATAGAAGTGCTGGAGTCACATTACTCTTGTAATAAGAATACTACACGTCAGTACTTATCCAGTGAACTGACAATCAAGTCGCTTTGGCAGAAATATAATGAGTTTCATGAGCCAGACATGCAAGTAAAGTACGAGTATTTTCGTAATATTTTTGTTACTGATTACAACATAGGATTTGGATCACCAGCAACCGACGTTTGTTCACAGTGTTTATCATTGAACGAGAAAATTAAATCTTATAGAGATGCAAGTCAGAAAGAAGACCTCAAGTCGGAACTTAATGTTCATAAAATGAAGGCAGAGGCTTTTTACGAGCATGCTCGTAATTTGAACGATAATGAAATAATGTTCAGTTTTGATTGTCAAAAAAATCAGCCCATTCCCAAACTCCCAGATCAGGCTGCGTATTACATGCGTCAACTTTATTTGTACAACTTTACAGTGTGTGAGGGAAGTTCCAAAAGTCCGCAAAGTAAAGACAAGACATTTTCTTATGTTTGGCTTGAAAATGAGTATCCCAAGGGGTCGAACCAAATAGCATCAGCTTTATATCATCGATTTATGTCTACCAATTTGAGCAGTTACAGCAGCATAAAAGTTATTGCAGATGGCTGCGGTGAGCAAAATAAAAATAAGGTATTAGTAGGAATGCTATGCAAATTTTTAAGCGAGGATGCACCTGCTAACTTGAAGGATATAACCTTAATTTTCCCCGTTGTGGGTCATTCTTTCATACTGCCCGACAGGGTCTTTGGCCGCATTGAGTCCGATGTAAAGAAGCATGCTACATTAATTACGGATGAAGATTATCTGAAACTATTCGAAAATCATGTCACAATTTACCGTTTGGGAAAAGACTGTCAAGTTCTTGACTGGAAGAAGTACGTATCTCAGGTTTTGAAAGACCCCAGCCAATGGCATTTCAAACTGCAACGTTGTAAACGTGTTGTCGGGAGAAAAATGGCAAAAGGGAATTGCACGATAACAGGGGAAATGAACTACAACATTGATTTTGGAGAAGGCAGGGGCATTTTGAAACGTGGTAAAGTTATCGGAAACATCCAACTAACAGTTCTGGGTAAAGGCGTCTGCTTGAAAAATCCAAAATTAAAGACATTAAGACATTGTTAAGTAAACACTACGGTGATTCTTGGAACGAACAAGAAACTCTTACTTTCTTCACGGAAATTTTTGAGGAGCAAGAACATTTGATGGAAACACCTGCTATCGAATCTGATGTTGGGGACTTGAATGACTAAAATGACGGACTTGTTGTATGATGCTAAACCCATTATAAGAATCTTCTTACATTTTTTCTTATTTCAATATTTTGTATAAATAAAACACGACTGTTTGAAATGAATCAGTCTTTATTATTTTTTCTTGATTATACTTTATTCCAATACCTTATTAACAACATTTAACTAAAAAATGTCAATTTCTATGTCCATTAGGTGTAGTGAATCAAAACTCGTTGTGTCCATACTGTTGCAGAACTCGTTCTGTCCACAATACTGTTGCAAACAACGTTATGTCCAAAAGTTTTTCTTTAATAACTTTGTACAATATTAGTCAATTTTTATCGGGTCTTGTCCTCAAATGCACATTAATATGAGACAACTTTAGGAAAAAAGAAAATTGCTCTATTCACTTTCGTATAAAAATGACCGTTTTTTGCGGTTTCTGAAAAATTGCTTAGTAAGGACATAACGAGTTTTGCAACTGGACTACTCATATGAACATATAGTGAATTAATATTTTACTTGTAGTTATAAATGATTACTTTATTGGTAAAAAGCAAAAACAAGTTGATTCGAGCGAGAATCGAACGCTGGACCCTTTACACGAGAGTCGTAAATGCTCCACACTCTGCCACACCGCCACTTGACAATTTTAGGCGTCATACCATATATACGGCCAGTCGAAACTTTGAGACGCTTTTTCTAAGCTATTTCTGGCTATTGCGCTCTCCCAGTTTAAATGTGCACTACTACCTCGCGAAAGATGGCCCCTAAGTTCATATAACAAAGTCTGCGTTGTCCTTGTTAGGTATATTCATCTCAGGTAAGTAAACAGAAACAAATGCAAAAGAAGAAGAAGAAGAAGAAAATGGAGATCCTAAAAGTAAAATTGAGACAAATTCACCACTCTTCAGAGAATGCTATATACAGTGCACTAAAAAGAGTGTGTTGGTGGGTCGTAGTGGGTATGTACGTTATGGTGGGTCACGGCGGATGGTGTGTTGCAATGGGTCACGTCCTGTTGACCCACGGCCCACGATCTACTTCATCTCTGGTGAGAGCCCTCCAATCCAGCATGGGCGAGACAATATAGGTTTTGTTAAATCCGAGACGACACGAGACAAAGCGTCTGTCTCGTCTCGTTTTCCTAGACGAGACGTGACAGGTCCTTGTCTGGACTCGTCGCGTTTTAAATGTCTTGAAAGCATTCCCTAGCCCTCTCTTTTCCGATTATCAATTCTAACTTGTAAACTTCGTTACATTTCGAAACCGCATGGCTTCCAATTTTACTTCTATTATTATGAGGTTTACGAAAGAAAATTAGACGAAAGGAGACGAGATAACAATTTGTCTCGTTTCGAAAACACGAGATGACACCGGGATAGCCGCGAAACCCGTCGCGGATCTAGAAGGTAAAAACTGGGGGGTGCCTGAATTTAGACTATGATAAGTATATCATGACCTTACTATAAATTTTCAAAACTATATAAATAATAGCTTAAATTATTTTCGTCAATCTGAAAGTGGGGGGTCCTAGGCCCCTCGCCCCCTCGCTAGATCCGCCACTGCAAAGACGAAACACTGGCTTTTTCTCGCCTCTCTAAAACGAGACATTTTCACATGACGAGATGAAACAGGCAATCATGTTGTGTAAGCGCGTCATAACCATTCCGTTTATAAAATTCTGTTTTCATCTCATTATCAAGTTATTTCTCGATATCCGACCTCGGATCATCTTCCTTTCATTGACTGTCATTGTTTCCTTCACTAACTTGTGTTCATAATTGTATTTAAAAAAATCATTCTATTTTTTACGATTTTTATTCCACGGTCAGTCTACGGTTTTCATTCTACCACTTGTGAAGTGGAACTAACATATGATAGGTTATAATGGTGTTGTGAATGTTTGTTATGTCTAATTATTTGAAACTAGTGTATATCTAGACAATCGATATTATGCGGGGTTAATTGCATTCATCTATTACTACTTAACTGTCTATGTATGGTATATCTATCAGTGTAGTGTTCTACGTTTTCCTTCGTAGAACAAAGTTGTTTGAAGGCCCTGGATTAAGTGTAATGGAACTGTATAGTAGTCTAGGCATGTAACGTTGATGGGGAAATGGAAGTTAAAACTATAGCATGAAGTGTGGAAAGAGGGATGTTTCTTTTTTTTCTCTTGAAATGTCTGTAATGGATTGCTTGTTCCGTTTACTGTATCGTTATCCTCGCTGCTTCCTTCAGGCGTTATTCAGCGTGCCTCGCTGGCTAGCCTCTGCATAGCAAAATCACGAGTGTAATATGCATGACTCACTGTGTAACGCACTGTTGGAATAACTTCGCTGTGTCGTTAACAAATATAGTGCTTTTGCTGTCTTGAATATCAATAAAACTGGTTGTGAAAAAAATAACTGAATACGAATCTGCTAGAACTCTACTTATATAGTTTAATATTGTAGTCTCAATATGGTCCCTCATCCCAAAACTTGTGTTTGTGTTCACAGGACGCATTTGGGGAGAGGAGTTGTGTAAGTCACAATATTTTGGCATTCGGGATATTAGTCATATGTTGTGCGGTCTTGGACCTTAGGTAATAATGCTTGCAATTATTACTTTGATGTTTTATGGCTGTTTGTATTCGGCATTCTTATTATGTAAGCGTCTATTTATCATCTCGTTGATTTGAATGGAAGCAGCACACTCTCAGTTCCGGGAGCATCTCTCTCTCTCTCTGCAATAGGCACATTTCTGAAGAAATTTGCCTATCGTAGAGACTCACATGGGCGGAATTCGGGAAAATCTCCAGTTTTTCCGGTCACCACCCTCTGATACAACCCCTGATTAAATATACTTGCTTACTCATTTTCATTGTCTCACTTCTCTAATAAATTTCACCGAAATTTTTAACTCGTTTTTACTTAACATATTAAACGGGTAATACGCTCTCTTTTACCACCTTTCATGTGCTGTATGCATTATTTAAAAAATATATATATAATACTTGGAGCAGATTCGAACCGCCGTTCTTTGGATTTGTAATCTAGCGTCTTAACCACTACACCACGATCGTTGCTTGTTAAACGCTTAGTTATTGGCATATTTGCTGTATTTGTATTTTATGTTCCCATTTCAACAATTTTTACTCTATTTTTTACTTTTATCAGCTGTTTCTGGCTTTCTCTTTCGTGTCGGCCTTTATTCACACTATGCACTATTCGTATTCACAACTTGTGCCCCTCTGCAATGTCTTATTCAGATTAGACTTTTCTTCTTGTCCCTCAGTAAACATTTGATTGATTTAAATCTCATACTCTCCATGGATGGAGCGCAGGAATGCCAGACTGTAAAAACAGGTGTACATTTACTTTCCTGACAGATAATACCAGTGACTAATATGGGACTACAGCTCTCTTTGAAAAGCATCATAAATTCAATATGATTGTTCTTACGGAAAGACCTATTGGCAGAAGCATTTTTTATAATTTATGTGAAATTTGGCATTATTTTAAAAAGAAATGTTTGTTTAGAGAGAATTCTTAAGTGACAATAAGATTATACCCATGGGTGGATTTCTTTTAGGGGCGTGAACTCAGAATTTCTTTTGCCTAATGGGAGTATCAATGTGAAATGTTGAAAGCAATTTCCTCTAATTATTTCTAAGAATTTTGCGGTAAATTTGCATTTTTAGTTAGAAAATATAATAACACTCTTTCGCTTGCACCTATGATGGTGTATGCGTTTGGAATTTTATTAGAGCCATTCCTTCTTATTGGGCAACAATAGCGACCAGAAATATTCAAACTTTTCGTTATTTGCGATATTGGCGTGAGCGTAAAAATAATCATTATTATCACAGAATTTACGCTCAGAAGCTACTTCCATGTGCCAGTGGTTATTGTGGCGCTACAACTTCCCCTTTCCGGAGTAGTAGAAAAATGATCCATCTGGCTCATAAGAGAAGAATCCAGGAGCCCCGGGGAAATCGAACACCTTGAACCGTCCACCCACGGTCTTTTACGACCTCCATTTTAGGTGTGTATTTGTTCCCTTTTATGAGCACTTTTTAGGAGGTGTACTCGTTCTCTTTTATGAGTACATTTTAAGGGGTGGACTCGTTTCCTTTTATGATCACTTTTTCAACCCCTTATTTTACATAGCAGATTACGTAACATAGCAAGGATGTACTCGTTTCCAACCCTTTAATTAACATAGTAGAAATTATATAACATAGCAGGGGTGTACTCGTTCCAACCCCTATTTTAACATAGACAATGAGCACATTATAGCAAGGATTACAACCGTCCACCCGCGGTCTACAGATAGTCATTTTAGGGGTGTATTCATTCACTTTGATGACCAGTTTTTCGACCCCTAGGAAAATAGCAAATTCGTTCCACCCCTAATTGAACATAGCTGAGATGTATTCGTTCCACATTATCCTCCCCTTATTATGTTGATGGCTCTTTTACTTACGACATCCATTTTAGGGGTGAACTTGTTCTCTTTTTGAACATACCAGAGATTATTTTCTTTTACGGGGGTAGCAACCCCCAACCCTCCTCCTTTCTCATCCAGGGCTTGGGACCGGCAATGGCGGAGTTAAAAAAAATTAACAACACCATTTAACAAGTCTGGTTTACGCAGAACTTAATCTCAGGTCAGTGACCATCATCATCATCATACTCTCATAAATGAATAAAGCATAATATCATTAACATCAATAGTGGTGAGTGAGAATTTGTTTAAGAAATCGCGTAGTGAATAATCAGATGCACGACATGCTAGATATAGAAAACAGTAATGTCCACAAAATTGAGATAAATCACCTTGAATACGTCTATTATTTCATGTATAATACAGACAGTTTCGTTTTAAAAACCTTATATGATGTATATAGGGAGGTATACCATAGCTATCGAAATACTCTCCCACACACATATTAGATATATAAATAGCAACCCAATGTTCTCCAGGCTCATCACTAGAATCAGTGTTTATAATTATGGCGGCTGGAAATGTATGAATTAACAGCGGTAGCTCATCTGCAGCATACACACCAATAAAATGATCTTTAGGCAAATTTTGTTGTAGTGCCTCATAAAGTTCAATTGTATTTAACATTTTTTAAAAATTCATTAATATATATTTTTCTCTGGAAATCAATTTCTAATTCTGAAGAGAATTCACCATAAATAATTGCTGTTACAGGAGATGGCAGTGCTTCTTTAAAATGAACCTCTAAACGTACACTTCCTTGCCGTTGTGGAGTAGTATGAAATGCAGCACTTGCTGTAGAATCGGGAGTTAAACACCAGTAGAGTATAACCGTTAGGATATTCGGCAAGTGAAATATCATTACCTTGATTAGAATAATAAATACCTGAACCTGTAAATAACGTAGAATATGCTTGTATATATAGCTTATTATCGAAATGAGGTTGTAGTGGTTTGGATGATACAGGCCTTCCATCAACATATAGGGTAAAAAACGACATACTAAAATGTTGAAAATTGAACGGATTTGTTTGATAAGTAATATTGAAAGCAGTATTAGTAACAAACCCAATAATAATACGTTTAGGCACTATGCCTGAAAACAGATCTGGAAGTGTACTATCCATAACTCCTTGCGGTAAAGTTTCAGTCTTCACCTGCACTTTTGTTAGAGGATATTTTATTGTAAATTTATAATTTTGTAATACTTTATTTTGTACTATTTTCACTGCTGGTGATACATCAACCATTTTCACAAGCAATGTTGCATCTGTAATTACAACCTTTCCATCAGCATCTACGTCATTCATTAGACAAAATGTAGGTTTAGCTGGATTTAATTTAGTACGCAGTTGTACACCATTCAGTAACAGTTTCTCCCGATTAAATATATCAGCATGAATATAACCCAATAATTCAAATGACTGACTTAAAGTAGTGAGAAGAAAACGTTGTTTAAATCTTACATTACCATCGGCCACACTGTCCATATGACCTGCAATATCTTTAAACCACATTGATGTTTGAAGATGTGTTGTTTTAGCATTAGCATTATAATTAAGTAGTTTTTCAGTATATAATCGATATGGATATGTATGTGAAGAGTAGGAAATAATTTGATTATTCAAATATAATTGCACTTCACTGAACATTGCATTGAGAAAATCATTTACAGGATCAATTTTCTTATCGGCAGAAGTTAAATTAGATCCATCTGATTTAGTAATTTTTCCTTTAATATCTAACATTGTGTGCGGTAAGTCGATATAGTCATCCCCATTACCGGAGACAACAAATTCTATTGGTGCATTATCAGATATTGAAGCCACAGGCTTATATGGAACTATTTTATTACCTATAATACTAGTTTGGGTGGGTAAACCAGCAAATAAATCTAATTCTGATTTCATACACTCACACTCCATTTTTGTCTTTTTTCTTACTATTAATATTCACACAAGTTAAAATTTATTCAATACCGCATTACGTTTGTAATTTTACACATACGCTGCAATGTTGGAAAGGAAGTGGATTACCTGTACTATTTCTTAAATCAGTAATAATTTGATCAAATTGTTTACGTTGCACGGGGACATAATAAGGATTGTCAAAAATATGTACATTATTAATACCATACTCTGTAGTA
Organism: Thermobia domestica; assembly: GCF_964235325.1. Taxonomy (NCBI): domain Eukaryota; kingdom Metazoa; phylum Arthropoda; class Insecta; order Zygentoma; family Lepismatidae; genus Thermobia; species Thermobia domestica. Next base: position 271,888,163 of record NC_137454.1, on the reverse strand, counting down.
TTTGTATTTATAATACGTAACAATGGAGCTATAGTATCGAATAAAATTTGTGGTTCTACAATATCACTGTAAACATACATAAGTGTAGGTAGCGATTTTTGTAAATCAGGTGGATAATGATCATGATGCACAACTGCAATATCTTCCTGTTGTATATGATCAAAACCTAGTATTCTGGCTAATTCAGGAGATAGACATATTTCTATAAGCTTCTCTTGATCTTTTCTTACTCTACTGACTTCAATTCGTTTTAGTGATGCTTTAACTTTTAATTGTAAATTTAATATATCACTTTTATGATTAATTTGAGAACTAATATCATCAACATTATAATAGTGTCCTGATAAAATTTTAGTTATGTTCCAGCTTTTTGTATTCATGATACGGTAATAAATATTATTAGTATATTTGGAAACATTGTGAAATGAAGTTGTATAATGTACTTCAACAACAGCTGTTTCCCACACTCCCTTCTGCAGTAGAATAGGATGATATAATTTAGTAGTATAACAAGGAAGAGTATTTTGAGGAAAATATTCCATAGAACTATTGCTAGGAAGTGTGACATAAAAACCATCACTTTGCTCCATAATCAATCAATCAAAATTATCTTTGGATCTTTTTATCTGCTTCACACCACAACCTGTTGATGTAAAATGAACTTTCTTTTTCTTCCAGATCCTACCAACACCTGATTTAATTTATTTTGAGCTTTGTTTTTTAAATTTGTTTTAGCTTCTTCCCACCGATTTTGTAAAGATTCTTCAATAGGTCTATTATTATCTAGTACAACTCCTGCTACATTAATTCTTGTACGTATCAACTCTTTACCAACAGTTTTTGCACCTTGTTTTAATAAAGGAAATACAGTGCGGAATAAATCTAGAAAACTACCAATGCCATAACCTTCTTGATATGCTGTACCTATATATACATTGTAATCACCTCCTGCTTGAGTGCTGTAGTAACGAAAATACGGGATATTCATATTTCTTTCTATATACTCAAATATATCAATAGATTACAATAGAATATTAGTATTATTGCTTATAAGTACGCCATTTGTTGATAGCTTTACGTTTACGTTGTGGAGGACCATCCTCTTCGTTCTCATCATCATCATCGTCCTCTTCCCCACCTTCTACTTGTGTGCGTTTTCTAATATATTCTATTCGTTGAGGATTACCGATGTACTCTAAGGGTATATTGACATTTGCTAATAATGTAGCAAAAGGTTTCCAACCGGCAACTGAAATATTTTCTTACGACATCTAACAAAATCGGATACCAAATCCACTATATTTGCACCTGGAATTAATTTATTATTAATATTCACATTTCCATTATCATCCCATTGAATACTAGGATTTTGTTTCAATTTACGTAACAAAGGTCTTGTTATGTTTACAAATTTCGGGGAGAGTAGATATTATTTCATCCTCCTCGTCCTCGTCTTCTTCCTCTTTTTCCTTTTCATCAATAGTAGTAGTTGTTGTAACTGCTGCCGGTTTTTGAATTATATTTAAATATTTTTGTAAGACCTCTCTATATCGTACCCATTTTTCTTCTGCATTTAAAGTTTTATTATTTAAAATTTCTTTCATCATCAAGATTAGATATCGTTTGATAATGATGTAATTTTTCCGGTGAGATTAAAATAAGTTTTTACGTGTTTTGCATAATTACTCAATTAAACTTGATAATATACCTCCTAAGATAGGTGCAAACAATGCAGTAAGAAAACCATCTTTTTGTATAATTATTCGTTTTTTCTTTTGTTTTAATGACGGATCTTTTTTCACCAAATATCTCAGTTCCTTTTTATATTTTTTTAAATTTGTTTACTTCTGTTTTATTTAATGGAACATTTCCCTGTAATACGTTATAGGAACATTCGCATATAGAGCGAATTAAATCAGGATCTACATTTTGTAAGATTGCCTTACGTGCTTTCGGTTTTGAATTTGCTAAAAGTTTTAACGAATGTGCATTTTCCTTACTAATCATTTTTACGGCTGTTATAGGACAAATGGTTGTTAGAATATAAAGCATATTGCAATTATTTTTTACAGGCACATAAACATAATTAAAACAATCTGTTGGAAAGATATTTGATCGAACTCGCTGCTCATCAGGAGTATTTTGTTTTAAATCAAAAAGTAAATAACCATGTGCAATTCGAGTTGCATCTTGATATGCTTCTTGAAAAATTTTGTATTGCCTGGATACAATTGTCGTGCCAGATAATTAATTTGAGCTTGGTCTCTAGGATTTTTAAAACAAACAGTATAATGACAATTTAACGAAATATCCCGCATTCCCTTTTGTTGATGAAAAGTATTCTGTGTTATAAATATTACACTTATATTTGTATGATGGCTACCCTTAGTGTAGAATTTGTACGACGCTTAGTATTTTCTTCTATATAAGATGCAAGCAATTTCGATTGACGAAACCATAATATTTTATGTATTTTTACCGATATTAAACCTTGCTTTAGATAAAATTGTAATACTCTATAATGCAAGATATAATTCGATTTCGATTTAAGTGTTAATAGTAATTTTGAGTATTTACCATTCAGTGGAATTTCGTTCGTGAGAGCACACGGTAAATCAAAATGGTATTCGTGTAAATGATTTGGATACTCTAAGTCCACTTCTAGAAAAAAACATTCACTATCAGTGGACCAATTAATAAATTTATTCTTGTCTTGCCAATCGTCAATTTTGTCTTCCCACCGAAAACCATCATATGATAAATAATCAATGATTGATAGTCCGTATAGATTGTTCATGTCAATATACAGGAATAGGATTTTTCTTTTTCCGCATCAAAATCATGTATGTAGGGATTATTAGCTTTGGCATACCTTAGTACAGCTTGTGTGATGCCTCCACGAATCGATTTTTCTACAAACATATACATATTAATATCTAATAAGAGTTCAAGTTCAACTTTTGTGTTATATAACATGGCTTGCCATGCGAAACCAGTCACAGTAAAACAATTAATTGGGTCAATACTAAAAGCATTTAAACACGTCTTTCGAAAATCTTCAAATACATCTGCTGTGAGAAGTACATCACATCTTAAGATCAGATCATGGTAGTTCCTTAAATTTTGACAATTAAACATATGTCAAATCTGTTGTGGATATTGATAGTCGGTCTCGAAAATTTGTGTTCCGTTCAATTTGCTATTAAACGCCTCTTTTACAGGTAATTCAGTTTCTTTAAATTTATCTAAATTTGTTGTGTTCTTAAGGATAAATTCCCTTACGGAGAATTAAAGGAAACTTATCGTGTGAAAAATTTTGCTTTGTATATACGAATTGTTCAGGTTTTAATTTTGACACTAAATTTTTGAGACTGTACGGAAGAAATTTATATAAGTCCACAAAACGTAACTCAATAGGTCTACAGTTAAAATTAAAATGTTTGGAGAATGTGATGTACTTCTCAGTGCTTTCAGCAATTACAGATATATTGCCAGGTTTGCAACCTAGTTCTTTTACGAATAAATGTGCATCCTATGCAGATAAGTTATGAAAGAATACAGGAATAAAATTACTCTGTCGTTTAATTTGCAAATTACAGTTATTGCACACCGCGGCAATATATTTTCCAGTTACATGATTATGGTGTTTCACTTTTCTATTTTCACTCATATAATTATTATCGCAAACAGAGCATTTAGTAGATACATTATACTCCTGTAACTGACAGTTAGTTAATGGTATTATTGGTTTTTGTTGATCTAATATATTTATTATTTTTTTTAATTTCTTCTCCATAGCAGACAAAATTAATCGATACATTTTCACCACGATAAATAACTAGGTCTGATTTTATATGTTGGTTACTCCAACACACAATATAACTAAAGCTGCACGATATATGTTGGTGATTTTTTTTGTATTGGATCCAATTTGTTTATTTATCGGTTTCAGTAAACCTTCGAAATTTGCAACAATTATGACATCATTTTGTAATAATTTTAGTTTACGAAATTTTAAAACATCTCCTTTTTTCGGCATGTTAAATTTGGAGTGTGTTCTTTACATAATTTATCTTGTTCATCTAATTTTGATTTGTTATAAAAAGATACTAAACATCGTTTACAAATAAATAGTTGATGAGCACCTAATTGATGTCTAGCTAAACCATTTAAATTTGTAATTAATCAATAATGAGAGTTTAAATACAATAAATCAATATGTTTATCTACAGATGTGTTTTCGCTTATACGTAACGGAAAATTGTTTCATTATCATAATTAATACCATATATATTAACAGAAATTTGTTCCTTAGTAAATACGGAATTATACATATTTTCAAATTTGTTTGTATTTGCTACTTCAACGCGGAATTTTATATTCGTTTTTCAAATAACGGTAATAAAGTATTAAGATATTGTATGTAATTATTTACACGCAGTGGATTATCTTTTGCAGGATGCAATGCAGCTAGAATACAATACATAAAACATCTATTATCGTTATTTTGAATATTTATAACACATTTTTAGATGAAATCCATTGAGGTAATCTTATGTTCATTCTTTATGCCTTTCAATAAGGCATTCAGATTTTTTATAAAACAATAATGACTATTGAAATTTTCTTCACAATACAATAAATCAGTATGTTTACCTGCGGATGTGTTTTCGCTTATACGTACCGGAAAAATTGTTTCATTATCATAATTAATACCATATATATTAATAGAAATTTGTTCCTTAGTAAATACGGAATTATACATATTTTCAAATTTGTTTATGTTTGCTACTTCAACGGGGAATTTTATATTCGTTTTTTCAAATAACGATAATAGAGTGTTAATATATTTATGTAATTTTTTACACGATGAGGATTATTGTTTACAGGATGCAATGCAACTAGAATACAATACATAAAACATCTATTATCGTTATTTTGAATATTAATAGCACATTTCTTTTTAGATGAAATCCATTGAGGCAATTTTACATAAGATGATGCCGCCAATGGATCGTATTTACTGATTTTAATTTCTAAGAGATGGTTAGGTTGAGAACATAGAGACCACCCTGATTTCTTAATTTCTCTGTTTTCTTGTTCAACTAAAATTTTATTAAATAGTTTTTCAATTATAGCATTCACATCTGTACTCGGTAAAATCATTTCGTTTCACTATTTACAAAGAATCTACATGTTTCTAAATCTACTGGCTTTACAAAAGTTGTACCCAAAGAAGAATTTACTTTAAAAGATGTATTATCTTCTTCCTGTTTTAATTTATCTAAACAGTCTTTTCTTTTATTATTTAAAAAGCAACCACTTTCCTCATTTAAAACACTATCACATTTTAAAACGAATCTTTTCAAATTATTATTAAATAGAGTATCAGTTGGTAAATTGGTTGTATTCGGTTTAACCTTTTTCATACCTAATGTTGCCATGACTATAATACCTCCAAAAGTGTGTATTTATAAGATAGCACAACGTTACTATAATACGTTCAGAAGTGAGTTTTATAATATGATATTATCCTTATAGAGAACTGAGATAGCACAATGTTACTATAATACGTTCAGAAGTGAATTTTTATAATATGGTATTATCGTTATAAGATGTCTTACCTATAGAGAACTGAGGGAAAGCACACTGATACAGAGTTAACGAAATTTAAGGAAAAAAATTCAACTTCTAAATCAGAGCTTCACCGATAAGAAGCTTACTCTTTAAACACCAACAAGCAATTGATTAAAATAGAACTTCTCGGTCAGTCTTTTATACATTTGTAATTGCACAATGTAGTGCAATAGGGATGATGTCACCGGTTACGGTTGGGGTTTCCCCTTTTTGTAAATTCCATCGTTGAATGACAAGACAGATCGCGAGCGATCAACACAAAACTTTGTGATTGCATTGCGTAATATTGCGCAATAGGGATGATGTCATCGGTCACGGTCGGGGGTTTCCTCAGTATTTTTTCATCGAAAATAAAAATTTAAAAAATACACGATTGTACTTTCCAGGCTGTACTCACTAGCACAATCTTTTAAAATCCGGATGAACGACGTAATGAGAATTATCCACATATGGCGGAAGTTATTATGTAACTGATAACAAACCACGGAGGTCTGCATTCCTTTACAATCTTCAAAAAGCTAATGAATATTGTTTCCCCGTAAAAGAAAATAATCTCTGTTATGTTCAAATAGGGGTTGAAAAATAAAAGAGAACAAGTTCACCCCTAAAATGGAGGTCGTAAGTAAAAGAGCCATCAGCATAATAAAACCAAATTCTCACTCAGCACTATTGATGCTAATGATATTATGCTTTATTCATTTATGAGAGTATGATGACGATAGTCACTGGCCTGAGATTAAGTTCTGCGTAAACCAGACTTATTAAATGGTGTTGTTATTTTTTAACTCCGCCATTGCCGGTCCCAAGCCCTGGATGAGAAAGGAGGAGGGTTGGGGGTTGCTACCCCCGTAAAAGAAAATAATCTCTGGTATGTTCAAAAAGAGAACAAGTTCACTCCTAAAATGGAGGTCGTAAGTGAAAGAGCCATCAACATAATAAGGGGTGTATAATGTGGAACGAATACATCTCTGCTATGTTCAATTAAGGGTGGAACGAATTTGCTATTTTCTTAGGGGTGGAAAAAGTGGTCATCAAAGAGAATGAATACACCCCCTAAAATGACTATCTGTAGACCGTGGGTGGACTGTTGTAATCTTTGCTATAATGTGCTCATTGTCTATGTTAAAATAGAGGTTAGTAGATAGTCAACCTAACTACGAGCGCAATTACCCCCCTCTCAATATTTTTTAACCAGCGCAGAAGTAACCAACTAATTATACAGTTACACGGCGCAAAGTATTCCCATAACTACAATGTTAAAGTGAGATTGCATAGGCTTTTATGACATTTAAAATCATAAAAACTTACATCTGACTACAAAAAATCACTAAATCTAGTTACAAAAAGATTTACATAAGAATCAAATAGAACTTTATAGCACTTAACTATAAACAATTTACATCTAAAACTTACATCTAAAAACTTACATCTAAAAACTTACAATCTAAAATCTTGCATCTAAAACTACAACTCTTCTACTTGTAATGCCCCTATGGCAGTGTATTTACTCCATCCTTAGAACACATCTCTTATCATCCACACAACTTAAAGCTAACTTATTTACTTCTATACTGTACAAATCGTGCTTATCACTTCTAATCAAATTCATCTTCTTATAATATTTTCTTTGGCTAATCAAACAGTCCTTATATTCGTTAAATGTAAGTTCTTTATACACGACACTCTTCTTAACACCTTTAGCTTTCTCACAACACTTTTCTTTATCGAACTTACCTTTAAAGTCTTTATCTGTTAAATCTATTTGAGGTGCTTTTATACTGTACATCTTACTCCTCAAACCCACAAACTCTTCTATGATTGTACCTTTAATCTCATCCTTCATCTTACCAAGTATTTTCTTATTGATTTGTGGTATTTTATATTTGTTATCTTTAGGGTAATCACTCGTGTCGAAGTAATCAATATAATTTTTCATGTCCTCGTACACATCTTCTGTTTGGATATGGTATAGATAACTATCGGTATCTGTATAACGTACTTCTATTTTGTCTTGATATTTTGGTTTCATCACATTATAATGGAAATCGTACATTAAATATTTTGACAAATCTAGAATTGACATACCAACATAAATCGGTTTGTTAAATTGCACTTTAACCTTGTTCATGTGAACTGCTGTAAAAACTTTCTGTAGAAACTGTAGTACTCTTATAATTCGGTTTTGCTACAAGCTTCTCGTATTTTTTCTCATCACTTACAAGTTTAATATTAACTCTCTTTCTAATATTCTCCATAGTCTTCCCAAATACTGAATTATTCATGAGCTTATAAAAGTCTTTTTCAAAATCATTTGTTGCTTTTGTTCTCATTTGTGTGTTTAAATCAATATATTTATTTAACCAATCTGATTGTTCGAACTCTATTTCTCGATGTATGTAAACAATGGTAAGTATAGGAAAAAGATAAAACACTTCTTAAACGTTTGATGTTTTTCACGTTTATTGACGTTTATTCACGTTTATTGACGTTTTAACGTTTGACGTTTATTGACGTTTGTTCGTTTTTTACATAATAAATGGATGAGAAAGAAATTAATAAGAATCTCAAGTTAAAGGAGTTCTTGATAAAGGGCTTCAAATCTTGGAAGAAAGAAAGAGCAGGTATATACGATAAATTTAAGACGCAAGAACAGCCTGTAATTGATGCTATTCAAAACTTGGGAAGTGAAATCAAAGAAGTAGCAGAGCAAAATAAAAATCTAATAACTGAACTTGTTCCAGCTGTGCATAAGACTGCTTCAATAGATCCTAGTCTACCAGAAACACCTAAAAAGATAACTTATGATAGTCGTCCAAGTAGTAGTGATACACCTATAACAGGAGAAATAAAACAAATGAGAAAACAAATTAAAGCAAAGTCGAAGGAGTAGAATCTTTAACAACAGCACAATCATTTGGTAAGATTGCAACGAAATATTATAGTAAAAGAAATGATAGTGTATTTGTAATAAGAGCTGTTGAAGAAGATGGAAGAATAATAAATAAGATAGGAAATTCTGAAGTTAAAGTGAGTGGTGATGATTTGATAATTAGTGGTAAAACTTATAAAGGAACAGAAGGTCTATGGGAATTGTTAACTATGAATACTAATAAAACTATTGAAGATTATGATGATGACGATTTTGAACAGTAGAAGAAAATAATAATAGAATCAGATGCTGCTTTCCAAAAATATAATCGAGATAAAAAAGTAGCATCTAATAGAGGTTCTAAGTACGTTAATATTATCAAGCCTATTTGTGATGATTATATTAAGCCAAATTTATCTCCAACTCCTAAAAAGACTGGTGAAGGAATTAAACAATATACAGAGATACCTAAAGAATATATATGGATGGATGATGTGAGAAAATTAATTGATCGGTTAATAGTTATAGATGGAGAAGAAAAGGCTGGTAATAATAACTTTTATAATAAGAAAGTAGGTATAGTGAGTATGATTAATATCAAGCTTGCACAATTTATTCCTAATGATCCAAAAGGTATAGGTTATATAATTAAGATCTTAAATACATTACCACCACGAATCTGAAATGATGAGAAGCTTGGAAAAGGATTAGTAAATGATTTGATTAATAAACTCCCATTTGAATTACATATTCCAGGATTTTCGTATTGTGGTCCGGGAACTAAGCTACAAGAAAGATTTGAAAGAGTTGATAAAGGTATTAACCCATTAGATGAGGCTTGTAAAGAACACGATATATACTACAGAGACAATAAAGATACAGAGTCAAGACATATTGCAGATAAGGAACTAGAAACTAAAGCATGGAAAAGAGCATTTAGTAGTGATGCATCAATTGGTGAACGATTAGCTGCTTTTGGGTTTGGTACTGCTATGAATGCTAAGCTTAAGTTAGGATGGGGATTATAAGTTTTTAAATGTTATTATGTATGATTCTTTTATGGGTATATCCCATAAAAGCGTTGTTTCAAGATTTTCTTTATAATAAATGGATAGTTTTGAGAGTTACGAGTTACAGAGTTTTAAAGCTAACACAAGAACATTTAATAATTTGAATGAAGCTAACAGATATTGAGTTTGATTTCGATGTGTGGGATGGGTTTATACATCCACACAAAGCAGATTGTCATATGACTTTTGAAGTTGTTGGTGCATCAGTTGGAGGAACATTTGGTGCAAATGATACTATAAAACTTGTAGATAACTTCTAACCATTCTTCTTTTTTCAAATTGAGGTTAGAAAGCATGGAGTTGTTATAGATAAGATTGAGCTACCAGGAATAACATCTACAGCTATTGGAACATTAAAGATTTCTAAACCAGAAGTTGAATATCTAAAACAAGCAGGATTTGAAACAGATGATAAACTTGGTCCAAGAAAGGACTTTAGTGTTTTGTATCCATTAAGATTAATTCCAGGCTTTTTAAGTGACTATAAAGAGGTAATGTGGAAAGGTGGATTGAGAATAACATTTACAAATGCTAACAACAATAACGATGTCTTGTACAAATGGACTGGAACAGGGGCAGGTGCAGCAGCTCCTCATGATGGAAAAATAACAATATAAAGTATGGAGATAAGAATGCCTATTGTTGAATACGAATCTAATTATGAAAGCCAGTTAAAGTTGAATATTCTTAAAGAACCTAAAATTATGTTTTCATTCCATACTTATCAATGTGTTCAGAAGACTGTTGTAGGTTCTTTCTTGGAGTTTGATGTTACTACTCAATTTAATTCTAGACAATTTGATATGCCCGATTTCGTAGTTGTAATGTTCCAAACTGATAGAAGTGGTAAACAAACAGCAGATGCAAGTAAGTTCGATCATTGTAAGGTAAAGAATATCTATCTTAAGAATGGGAGGAATGAGGTATTTCCAAAAGAATCAAGAAACTTAGATATTGCTAACAGGGATTATTTTAAGATGTATGAAGGTTATACTGCATTTAAGATAATAACCTGTGGTAATACTGAAATGTACTATGATCCTAAAGAGTTTACAGATAACAGACCAATGTATGTGATTAATTGTAGTAAGAGGAAGAATGTATCAGTAAATGAGAGAACAAACATAAAGATTGTAGTAGACTTTGCAGAAGCTGTGGCTGCTAATACTATATTTTATGCGATTCTAATTGGACAAAAGAACTTCACATATGACCCTAAGAATGAGAAAGTAGTAGAAGTGTTTTAGATAGATAAATGTATTTTTTGTGATGTTTATGGAGGTTCTCCATAAACATCATGAAAATAATTAAAAAGCTTTTTGTTAAAGATGGAAATTGAAGAGTGATTATTGATTTTCTATATAATAAATACGATGGCGAGTCATATTGAGATTTTAAATAAACTTGGAAGTCTTGATCAAAAACAAGTTATTGGATTAGGAGAATTAGAATTAGATACAGAATATAAGATTGTGAAAATAGAAAGGATTAAAACTAAGTTTGGGAAGAGCATTTTACTTGAGTGTGAGGAGTTTATGGTCTTTCTTCCACCTAGATTTACAAAACACTTAACAGATAAAATGATTGATGAGATCATTAAAGATGGAATAAAAATCAAATACACTGGTTTAAAAGATAATTATCCAACTGTTGAGTTCTGTATGTAAATTTCAAATGAGGATCGGTTTTGTGAATCCAAAAAATAATAAAAATGACCAAAAATATGCCGTCAGAAGTAAAAAATGGAGTGGATAAAATGGATCCTCAAAAGAAGTTTATACTTACTAATAATATCAATGTAATTGTGAAAAATGTGCAAACCGAAGTTCAAAGTGTTTTTGATATTAACGGCTGTCTATTCAGCATGAATTATGATCAGTGGACAGAGTTTAAGAGGTCATTGTTTCTTATAGAGAACGAGGTTAGCAGAAGATTCCATTATGAGTAACCGAACTTGTAATTTTAAGTATGTTCTAAGTGTATAGGTGTTTTTATGGTTTCATTATCAATATCCGAACTTGTAATTTTAAGTATGTTTTAAGTGTATAATTGTTTTTATAGTATCAAGACTGTAAAAAACTAAGACCTTTGGGTATACAGAACGCAATGTGATTTGAATTTTAGATCCATATATAAATAAGAAAGTTATTTGAGTTTTTGTAATTATATCCTTAGAGCTATGCAATCTACATGACATTCAGTAGATAGTAAATTTATTTCTCTATTGATCGCCGTTCGAATTTTTAAAATCGGTTAATATTTAGCAAAGTTATAACTAATTCAAATTTCGGGAATTTTTTACGGGTTTATTTTTGAGTTTTCGGGAAAATGTTATTCTGTAAAAAGGTCTTAGAATTTTATGTAGATTATGATAGTTATTTTTATTTTTCGATTTGATGAAATTTTGTAGAGATATTGAAAAAGGGAGAAATATCCTGAGGGTAATGCAACCATTTATGCACTTTATAAAATTGTTTTTTTTTATTTGTATTCATTTGTCGTTTGAATTTTGAAAATCTGTTAATGAACAACGAAGTTATAACGATTTAAAAAATAACATCCCTCGAGTACACCATTAAAAACAGGGTTGGTTATCGTTTGCAAAAAAATATCATGTTTACCATATGTCATAGCGAGTCGTTAGTAATAGTTTCAGAGCTTAATTCGCAAATTTAACAATTCTGGAAAAACATGTTTAAAAATGTTAGTTACCAACCCTGTTTGTCACGTGAAGGCAAAAATCATCACCTTACAACTAAGAATTTTAAACTTTTTCGATTGTGAAGAGAGAGAAAATTGTAACTATATAACGTGACAGTATAACGTGACAGAACTGGTGTTGTTATTACTACACTTCCATATGCTGTTTGATTACTAAAAAGAAAGAGAAGAAGAGCATGCATGACTGCCTGAGGGGATGCAGCTTGTGACGTAAAAAGAAACAAGTTCTCCTTTACATTGTTACTACAATTATGTTCATATGGAAGTCACGCTTCAAAAAAGAAAGAAGGAGAATGATCGTAAATCTCATGTACATATATACTGTTTGCTTCTCTCAATTGAATATATGTATATCCGTGTGGCGAATGTGTATATATGTACGTAACAGTGAATCAACATACTTAACTTTAAGTTCATATTACTCAGGTATTAGTAGACCGATTTCGATCAAACAAAAACTATTTTTTCAATCAAGGACAGCGCTATAAGTTATAAGTTTTAGATGTAAGTTTTTATGATTTTAAATGTCATAAAAGCCTATGCGATCTCACTTTGGGTTATTCTTCTGTGTTAAAGTACAATAGTCAGTGGTAGCTTCATAATTTTATGACAGTTAGGGGGGGTAGAAGGGGAAAAGTGTCTGCAGAACATACATTGTAGTTATGGGAATACTTTGCGCCGTGTAACTTTGTATAATTAGTTGGTTCCTTCTGCGCTGGTTAAAAAATATTGAGAGGGGGGAAATTGCGCTCGTAGTTAAGTTGACTATCTACTGAGGTTGGAACGAGTACACCCCTGCTATGTTATGTAATTTCTGCTGTTAATTAAAGGGTTGGAAACGAGTACACTCTGCTATGTTACGTAATCTGCTATGGTAAAATAAGGGGTGGAAAAGTGATCATAAAAGGAAGCGAGTCCACCCCTTAAAATGTACTCATAAAGGAGAACGAGTACACCCCCTAAAAAGTGCTCATAAAAGGGAACAAATACACCCCTAAAATGGACGTCGTAAAAGACCGTGGGTGGACGGTTCAGGGTGTTCGATTGTAATCTTTGCTATAATGTGTTCATTGTCTGCTATTTCTGTTATGTTAAAATAGAGAACGAATACATCCCTAAAAATGCACATAAAAGGAAACGAGTACACCCCCTAAACTTGAGGTCGTATAAGACCATGGCTGGACGGTTCAGGGTGTTCGTAAATGGTTGGAACGAATACATCCCTGCTATGTTACGTAATCTGCTATGGTAAAATAAGGGGTGGAAAACGAATACTTCCCTGCTATGTTACGTATTCTGTAATGGTAAAATAAGGGGTGGAAAAAGTGATCATAAAAGGGAACGAGTCCACCCCTTAAAATGTACTTATAAAAGAGAACGAGTACACCTCCTAAAATGTGCTCATAAAAGGGAACAAATACACCCCTAAAATAGAGGTCGTAAAAGACCATGGGTGGACGGTTCGGGGTGTTCGATTTTAACCTTTGCTATAATGTGCTCATTGTCTGCTATTTCTGTTATGTTAAAATACAGAACGAATATATCCCTAAAAATGCTCATAAAAGGAAACGAGTACCCACCCTAAACTGGAGGTCGTAAAAGACCATGGCTGGACGGTTCAGGGTGTTCGTAAATGGTTGGAACGAATACATTCCTGTTATGTTACGTAATCTGCTATGGTAAAATAAGGGGTGAAAAATGATCATAAAAGGGAACAAGTCCACCCCTTAAAATGTACTCATAAAAGAGAACGAGTACACCCCCTAAAAAGTGATCATAAACGGGAACAAATACACCCCTAAAATGGAGGTCGTAGATGACCGTGGGTGGACGGTTCAAGGTGTTCGATTTCCCATGGGCTCTTGGATTGTTCTCTTTATGAGCCAGATCGATCATTTTTCTACTACTTCCCGGTTCCAAAATCACTTTGAAAAACACAAAAAATATCCAAACCACCTTGTTATACGGCTACGACTATAAATCTTTTAAAAGAGAAGTTGGGAATGACTTATTTCTATTGGGTGAAGTGTCGAATGGCCACCAGGTAGCCCAGATCTTCCTTCATGCATTTTTTTTCTTGTGGAGATTACTAAAAAACTATCAACAATCATGTAACAATGCAGATGACTTAAATCAAAGAATTGTCCAGAGCGTAGAGATGATCACTCCAGTTAATTTGGAGAAAATGTTCATAGTGGCTTTAGTAAATCACATTAATTAATGCCTTGCTCATTTACGAGGACATGCTGAATAAAAGTAAGTTCATTTTATCTGTCTTACACTTAGATTAATGAAATCTTTAAACAATTTAGTTAATGACAACTGAGCCAAAAAAGTGTTGTTTTTAGAAAGGAATAATATGTTTTATTGGGTTTATGGTATAGCCTTACTCTTGATCCTTATACTTCGCGAGACATTTGTTTTTACTACAGCCATATGCCCATAGTATACGATTTCCTGACATTCTTACATGTGCAGTTTGGAAGTAAGCTACTGCGTGCAAAGTGGGATCATACTGTTATTGTGTAAGAAGTAGAGAAAAGTTGCGTTTTTTATGAATAAAGAAAGAATATTAAAACTTAAAAGTCACTTATTAGACTTTTAATTTTTAAAATATAACTTCTCATTAAGATTTTTTCGTTCGTGGCACTCACGGCATTTTTCATTGTCATTTTGTGTTCTATTTCTAGCTGGTTTGCTTAAGTGTGCAGAAAATATACAGGTGACTTGTATGTCTGATTTTATGCTATAAGAAGAGTCCAATTTGGTGTTTGAAAACGCAAAATTCTTTGATTATATTCCAGTGATGCCAAAAGAACAAAGCTATATCCTCAATCTGGTACACTGACAGACGATATTCATTTACACTAGAATCGAGATTTTAAAAAATCAAAACATTCTTATACAACAATGACAAATTCCACATTAATTGTAAAGCATTTTTACCTTCCTTCCGTACGTCCCTGCTTAGGATATTTATCGTAAATTATATGAATTTTGGAAGGGTGGCTGTAGCCCAATATCAGTGACTGGCACATGCAATATGTGTCTTTTTTCAATTTGCGATTAATCTAACGCTCAGTAGACTTTCCAAAATAAAATTTGATATTTTTATAAAGATCTACCAAATTATGCGTCTTCGCCTCTGCCCCTTAAGGCGGTGCGTTATCAAAATAATATTCCAAATTTCATAAACGCATTTGTTTTGCTACAATGCGCCAAATTTCACATTACTTAACAAAATGTATTTTCTTCTCGTATGTCCCTAATAAGGATATTTAAGGTGATTTCTTTTTTCTTTTTCTGGAAGGGAGCCATATAAATCCCTGACCATGCAAGGAGCATTGTAATATTAATTCCGTGACATTTGTTAATAATCTGACGCTCACTGGCATTTCCGAAAGAAAATTGGGAATTTTTGTAAGATCCATCATCTTATGCTTCGCCCCCTATGCCCCCCTAAGGCGGTGCGTTACCAAAATAACATTCAAGATTTGAAAAACGCATACTCTTTTGCTACAATGACGCCAAATTTCACATTAATTATCAAAAAATACCTTTTTCTCGTATGTCCCTACTAAGGATATTTATGGTCATTTTTTTCTATTTTTCAAAGGGAGCTTTAGCCCCATTATCAGTCACTCTTACATGTAAGGAGCATTGGAGCATTAATTCTGTGACATTCCTGATTAATCTGACGCTTACTGGCATTCCGAAAATAATTTTTTTGGGGTTTTGGTAACACATCAACCAGCATCTTTTTACGCCCCTTGCCCCCCATAAGAGGGGACTTCCCAAAATAAAGTTTGAGAAGCCTTTACCAGCTCTGTGAATGTGTTTTTGCATTTTGTAATAAATACAACTCATTTGCTCCAAAATCTCCATGAATAATTATTGGACAAAAGTGCTTCCAAAATTTAACATTAAATCTCCCATAAGCATAATGAACTTTCGTGTTGACACCCCTAGAAGGGGAACTAAACAACAGTTTTCTCTGATTTCTTTTAGAAATTCGAAACATTCAGATATTTCTCAATAAGAGTGCCAAATTCTACATTAATAGTGTGAAAACTTCATCCTCTCCCAATAAAATTACACGAATTATCGAACAGTCTGTATATATACACATAAGCGATGATCAAAATATTTATGAAAGACAAGCTAAGAATCAGGGGAGCAGAGTTGTTTTCCACATTTGGAAGCGAGTGAGCTTATTCTGGGGTGACATGGATTTTATCTCACTTTCCTTTGTGTCAATTAGGCACAAATCATCACATTTCTACCCAGGAACATATTTCAAATCGGATTATTGAGGGTACAGTCCCCCCTGTTCCAAGATTGGAGGGGACATTTTGCCACCCGGAATTTGCGCCACTGTGTCTCTCAAGCACACCACAAAACAATTAAGAGCGAAATGAAATTCTGGCGAATTTGAACGCAGAATACTTGGAGATATCTCTTTATCAGAAGGTATTCTTGATTGCATATCCTTAATTTGACTGAAATTCACATACTTCCTTCGGTATTCTTGATGTACTTTATTTCAAGTAAGCCGTCAGTGCCGCTGCACATAATTCACTTGTTTTCTGAATTCCTTGGCATTTCTTCTGAGATAAATAAAATTCAGTAGTTACAGGTACAGTTCAGTATTCAACCATTCAGCCAGTTGAAAGCAATAACCACAGACAGAGTTACATTTACAGTTACAAGAAGCACAAAGGACCTACTACGTGTAAATAATGAATGAAGTAGAAGGTGTCTCAAAAGGCCCGACATAGGGTAAAATCGGACGAGCCGTTACGGCTATATACTCTTTATATGACCAATGTTAAGTAAAAATGCAACCTTGACATTTACCGAGACTCACAATATAAGTGAACGAAGTTACTGTCTTTTATGCTAACATGTCGATAGTCAGCTATTATTTCAAACACGCCTATATTAATCATACTCTTAAAAAATTTATTCACTTCTCGGTAAATGGCAACGTTGCATTTTCGTTTAACATTAAGCACACAAAGAGTATACAGCACAAGCAGCTCGTCCGATTAAAAAACTTCCTTGACTTTAGATTGAAAACATCATATTTGGAGACGGTTTCCCCTCTTACAAAGTAGTGTAACTCTGATAGTGATAATAACAGAGTTACCCTATATCAAGGGACTTTTGAGATACCCTGTATATTAGAGGTATGTTTAATTACTCATTGGAAAGTACACATAATGGTGAACAGCTTTTATCAGGGATGTTGATCCTGTAATTTTGTTACAAAGTCACATAATTACTCCATTTGTTATTAAGTCTGCCATAAATGACCACCAACTGCGGCCATATTGGATTTAGCGACCTTGCAGAATGAATATTCTTAAGGAGATTCTCAGGTTTGCTTAGAATGTGTTCAGCATTATTTTGGTGAATGTTTCATTTCTATTGCAATTTGTTCAAGGTCAATCCTTATCTTGACTGGGCTATAAACAGGTTATCAACAGTTTGGGATTGTATATCTTTCAGGATGGTAAATAAATGATTTCACTTGAACTTTTGTCAGATGATACTTAACGGTGTAGATTGTAAAATTTTACCGTATGTCAATTTGACACTAGAGCTAATGCTGACGTTTTTCACTTGCAACGATGTATATCGGATATTATTTTCAGTGGCCATGAGACAAAGTTTGGTTTTGTAGGAATGTGTTTCACCAGTAATTCTACTCCATTAGTTAAAAACTTACCCTGAATTAAATGATCATGATGAAGATGTGCAATCATATCTAATCTGATACTTTGTTTTGTCACTTAATTTCATTTGATTCGTTTTTCAGCCAATGATGTGTTTAAACAACACCAAGCTCTTGCCATTTGGATATTTACCTAACGTACCTCACGCATTCTGATAACAACCAATCACTTGTTCATAAGCAGAAACATTTTGTAAAATTTTAAACTCTTTTAACTTGATTATGATAGGTGTAATTCTGGGAACAAAAGGTTTTTTTTTAAAAGGAAAGTTTTTCTCCATACTTTCATAAGTTTGTAATAACTTACTGACTTCTATCATGTACTAATAATATAGTAAATATATAGCTTGAAATGTTTAACTCAGTGGTAAAGCGTGCGACTTGTCATTGTGAGGTCGTAAGTTCTATCTCGAATGGGTGAAATATTTTGGTATGTTTAAATAACTATATATTATGACCATTAATAATTATATAAAATAATTACATTAAAATAAGTCTTTTGTGTATATATATTGATACAACCATTTCAGAGCATAAGTAATAGTTTTGTTTAAAATATACACCTGAGGTAGGGTGAGTGTTTACAGAACGTCGGCATATTATTGTGAATGTTACAAATTAATTAGAAGAGGAATTGGCAATACGTAAGTATGGGCTGTGTATTTACCTGAAGTGACACACTTTAGATTCTCTATAGAAGTAACTATTGCAACCGGAAGTAATAGTAACTTGGATTCACTTTATATTTTGGTAGAGTGTTGTCGATAGTCATTGAATGTTATCTTAAGTCGCTGATTCGTTTTAAAAAGACGCTTCTCGCTATGTGGTACGTTTGATTTCTATGTTGACAAACCTTGAAATCGGAAATGGCTAATTTTAATCCCTTCCAATTTGAATAGAGTTTCAACAGAAAAGATTGAATCCATTCGTGAGATGCTGAAATAATTGCAGAAGGACACATCGTTCCCGGTTCTTACTCTACGGAAATCAGTATGGACATGGAAGTAATAGTAAATTTGACCTGTCCGTTTTAAATAGAACATTAAAGGGGAAAATAAAACCTACTCTTAAGATATGAATCGAATACAAAAAACATTTTGATAGGATTTTAGCATTTGTGACCTAAGGGGACCAGTATTGCTACTAGAAAGAATAATAAACTAGAATTACTTTCATCTTTAACAGTGATGTTGATAGTCATTATGCATTGTATTGAGAGGCTGATTTGTTTGAATAAAACTGCTTCTCTCTAACTGCTACCACTTTTGTTGTATGGCGATAAGGGTTAAAAAAGATATTGAAACCGTAAATAATAGTAAACTGAACCATTTTTGGTTTTGGTAGAGTGAAAAAATGAAATGAAATCTTTAAGTTTTACGTCCCACGGTTATGCCGGTTAGGCTAAAGGAGACGGTGATGATGGGAGATGAGTGAAATGGTGGAATGAAGAAAGTGGGAGGAAACGGTAGAACCCCGAGAAAACCCACGAGCACGATGTTTGTCCACCACAAAGTCCACACGGCGCGAGCTGGGATCGAACCAGGGACCCCAAGCACCGGAGGTGAACGCTCTACCACTGAGCCACCGCGCCCCCATTGGTAGAGTGATGATAGTGTGTGTATAGTAATGATAAGTTTGCAAAACTGCTTCTCATTGCCTGTTATCGTTTTCGTTCTATAGCGATACACGTTGAAACCAAACTTGGCTAACTTAAACTACTCCTGGTTTAAATAGGGATTGGTGGAAAAAATTCTTGAGATGCTGAATTCTTGTAGGAACATTTTCTTAGGACCCTGAATTGATAGTAAAAAGAGTCGTATTTTGATATCTGCTATTGTTTTCATTTCTGGAATTAAGATTTGAAATGGGAAGTAATAGTTAATTTGAACCACTTAACATTGATCTTTAAAAAGCCATATGCTGATATATCCTATTGTTTTGATCTATCTTCTATTGTTTTGATCTACCTTCTATTGTTTTGATCTTTGGAAATAAGAATTGAAATAGAAGTAATAGTTAATATGTACCTCTTCTTGTTGATTGTAAAAAGTCGTATTTTGATATATCCTTTTTTTGATCTATGGAAATAAAAATTGAGATAGGAAGTAATAGTTAATTTGAACCACTTCCTGTTCCGGTAGGGTCTTGACAATAATTATGATTTGTTGCCATGAGACGCTAAATGTTTGGACAGAAATTATCTCTCTCTCTCTCTGTTACTGTCTTCGTTGTATGGCGAGGAACGTTCGAACAGAATATGGCTAATTTTAACAAATTCTGCTTTGATCAAAGCTGCCACTCCTATTCTTGAGACTATGATTCGATTGCAAAAAGCCACTTTTCAATATCTATTACAAGTTTTGCTCTACGGAAATCAGTATTGGAACCGGAAATATTAGTAAATTGGAACAATTTCCAGTGTTTGTAGAGTTATATGGATAGTAACAATATGTTTGTGGCCGCGGTGGCTCAGTGGTAGAGAGTTCACCTCAGATGCTTGGGGTCCTGGGTTCGATCCCAGCCCCCACCAAATGAACTTTGTGATGGACAAACACCGTGTGCGTGGGCTTTCTCGGGGTTCTCCCCTTTCCTCCCACTTTCTTCATTCCACCATTTCATTCATCACCCATCATCGCCGTCTCCTTTAGCCTAACCGGCATAACCGTCAGACGTAAAACTCAAAGTAACAATATGTTTGTTGAGAGGCTGAATCATTTACCTAAAAGTGCTCCTTGCTATCTGCTGCTGTCTTCGTTCTATAGCGATAAACTTTGAAACAGTTATTGAAACCAGAAGTAATACTAAATTCTAACTACAGCCGAATTTGGTAGAGTATTGTAGATAACCATGATATGTTGTCTTTAGACTCTACATCGTTTGAGTAAACCGCTTCTCACTATCTGTTATCATTTTCTTTGTATACACGACTCCAAAAGTGCATTACCACCTGCAATTCTCCTTTTCCTGCAATAGCAGGCAACCCAAAAATCTCGGCGGTTGGGTTGGTTGCGAATTCGAAAGGCGTTGGACTAAACCTCAATTTTGTCACAAATATATCAGTGTGGCAAACTGTAAATAAGGGAATAAAACAAATTGTTAAGAGTGACAATTTTATTATTGTGACGGAGTTGGATGACATCAAAAGTTACAAAATGACTTACTTAAGCAGTTCAAACAACATGAATGGTAAGAAACAGATATCAGAAGAAAGCATTTCTCTCTTTCCCCCCCTCCCCACCCAAAAAAAGAAACTCATAAAAAGAAAAAGTTCCCTAATATAAAAGTTTTATATAAAAGCCTAACAGCACAAAACAAATATCTACACCAAGCGAAAAAGAAACAAACACAGAATAGGGGACACCAGTGGCGTACAGACTTGCGGCCCTCCCATGCAAAATAAAGAGACGGGACCCTTGTTGTAAACCCCATTGTTATAATAATAATAATAATAATAATAATAATAATAATAATAATAATTATTATTATTATTATTATTATTATTATTAAAAAGTCGTTTTCTTTTCTAAATCTCTGACTCTGCCATCAGAGCATATAGCGATCATGTGTACACCTTTTGTCAATTAGCGGTCCCAAAGCCAAAAAGGATGGAAATCTCCAAGAGAGAGAAGCAAAAAACTTTCTTATGGTAAATTCTAGTTCAAAATTTGAAGTACTTGCTTTTGCACTGATTTTTTGTTTCTTTTTTCAGGGAACAAAAAAGTTCTGGCGCCTAAGAGATTACATCATATAATATTGCAAATTTGCAAGTGGATGTATTTACATTGCAATGTTTGGTAATAAAGATATTATGATTAGAAAACAATCTTGCAAAAAGTAAGTTTAATTTCTTCATCCATAGCAAGTCTTAGGGGACCTTTATACCTCGCCTCCCCACTCCTCGAATATCAATATCGAAAATTTAGAATGATATATTCATGTCCATATATTTGCGATATCGAATGTTGATATATGATAATATAGATATCGATGATAGCGATATATCGACATATCACAGGCCCAGATTCCGAGAAGTGATGCTTGAAATATACTGGAATCAACAATCAAATTCTAAATGAGTTTTCCATTTCCGTATCAAATGTTGAGGGGGAATTGTGGGAGTCTACTTAGCTACACAGACCATATCAAGTGTGTTCTTAAATCAGCCATTATACCCGCTATTATCAAATTGTTAAGTCAGCCATTGTCTGCGAGTTACCCCAGTTCCATTTGAAGTTTGAATTGAAAACCTGAATTACAAAACATCCCAAGTCCACTCTTTTTCTTCGTATTTTTCGTTTTCTGTTTTTTATATTAGCACCTATGTTTCAGGGCTATTCACTTGCATAATACATAAGTCCAAATCAAAACTTTTTAAAAAAATTCAAAATAATTTCAGCTAAACAGAATAGCATTCCAAGTATAATATTTTTGTCTTTCTTCTAAAAACAAAAAAGGTACTCCGGTGGACTTCGGATGTTCTGCAATTCAGATCTTCAATTTTATTTACGGTCTTTAACCATCTTTAACTCGCAGGCTCCTTGCTTTCGTAAAAAGCATTTGTTGTATAGATTAAAATCAAAAATGAATTAATCTATATTCTTGGGAACTTACTGTTGCACCAACACATAAATACAGGGTGTAACAAAAAGATACGGCAAAATTTCAGGGGTGGATTCCTTATGGGTAGACAAGCAAAATCGTTCATATGACTATATGTCGGGAAATTTATCATTACAGAGTTACGGCCATTGAGCCGCCTAATGGTGGAAATAGTCATATTCTGATCGCTCCTTAATGTGACTCAATTTAAACCTCAATAACTCAGACCCTAATTAACCTAGGAAGATATTTTTTGTATCTATTTATTTCTAAAGGACGATGCTTTCCGCCTATATATATAGAGTGAGTCAAAAGTCTTTGGACACCTGCATAAGTTTTAAAATCGCCGGGAAAAGTAAAAAGTGATTATGGGAAAAGAGGTTTGATGAGGGGCTGCAACTTTTGGAGTGTATGTCAGTCATGGCCGCCATCTCGAAATCTGCCATTTTGGATTCAAGTCATTTTCTAAATGGGAAGAAGGTGTACGTCACATCAAATAACACTAGCATGAGCTCAGAAATTTAGTGGTGTAATTTTTTTCTATCTTGTACAGTTTAGAAGTTATTAATGTTCAAAAGTGGGAAATTACCTTGATACTGACCCAGTTCTCTCTGTTCCAGGTGATCTAAAATAGGTCTAACACGTGAACAGAAGATCGAAATCATCCTTTTATCAGTGGAACACAGCTACCGAACAATAGCAGCTGACTACAACCGATGGCATTCAGACAGAGAACCGGTATCGCACAGCACGGTGACTCACGTGATCACCAAATTCCGAGAGACGGGCTCTGTTCAAGATAGGGCACGTAGTGGGTGACCAAAGACTGCCACCAATGAGGAAACTGTAACGGCGGTTGTTGCGTCGTTTGTGAAAAGTCCTAAACGAAGAACCCGTCATGTATCCCTAGCATGTCCAATAAGCCAATCCTCCGTTGTCCGGATATTGCACGCCAATCAGTGGCATCCTTACAAGCTGCACATGCAACATAAACTGAACGAGGATGACCCTGATCGCCGGTTGGAGTTCTGCATGTGGGCTACTGAACAACACGAACTCGATCCTGCGTTTGTCAAGGGCATACTGTTCAGTGACGAGGCGTATTTCACTTTGAACGGGGAGGTTAATCGACATAATTGTCGATACTGGTGTGACGCAAATCCGAACTGGGTTGGCCCGAGTCGAGAACATAGTCCAGCGAAGGTGATGGTGTGGTGTGGCATATGGGCCGCATCATTGGGCCATTTTTCATTTACAACACCTTAACTGCACCACAGTATCTGATGCTTTTGCAGGACTTTGTATTCCCTGCCACACTGAACGCTGACGGCATTTCCTCATCTTATTTTCAGCACGATGGAACCCCTCCACACTATAGACTTGGTGTCCGTAAATGGTTGGATGAACAACTGCCACGGAAGTGAATTGGTCACCGTGGTCCCGTGGAGTGGCCGCCCAGATCCCCTGACTTAATGCCCCTTGATTTTTATCTATGGGGACATCTTAAGCAGATAGTGTATGCTGATACAATCCGTGATTTGAGACACCTGTAGGAACGCATCCAACAAGCCTGTGACCAAATTTCAGGAGACATCTCCTCCGTGTGCAGTCAGAGTTGTTGCGGCGACTACAGTTGTGCATTGCACGGGATGGGCAACACGTAGAACATGTTGTAGCATTCAGTATCAAGATAATTTCCCACCTATGAACATTAATAACTTCTAAACTGTACTACATAGGAAAAACAAATTACACCATTAAATTCCTGAGCTCAAGCTAATGTTATTCGATGGGTCATTCACCGCCTTCCCATTTAAAAAAATGACTTGAATCCAAAATGGCGGATTTCAAGATGGCGGCCATGAATGACATGCACTTCAAAAGTTGTGGCCCCTCATCAAACCTCTGTTTCCATAATCACTTTTTACTTTTCCCGTCGATTTTAAAACTTATGCAGGTGTCCAAGGACTTTTGACTCACCCTGTATATTTTATGTATGTGTGGGAGTACCACGATGGACATGGGAGCGTAATTACTTGTTTTTTGTTTGATTTTTGCATCAGCATTTTGGAGATGGCATTCCTTGGGGATACACTCATAAAATACATATCAGCGGAAAGCTTAATTTTTGCAGAACACATTGCTACTAAAATTATCTTCCTATCTTAATCAGAGTTTGATATATTGAGGTTTAAATTGAGACACATTAAGGAGCGACCAGAATGTGACTATTTCACACCATTAGTCGGCTCAAAGGCCGTAGCTCTGGAACGATGCATTTCCCGACATATGGTCATCTGTACTTTTTTGCTTATCTACCAATAAGGAATCCACCCATGTAGTTTTGCCGTACCTTTTAGTTACACCCTCTATATACAAGATCCGTTTGGTTGATTTACGAAATCACACTTTTTTCTTCAATCAATTTACAAAACGGGTCTTGAATGAGGTGGTCGCACTAGTAATGACATCCCGTTACGTAACACACACAGTATAAATAAAGCTTCGAAACCACAAATTGCAAGTTCTGCCGCACATAATTCGGTAAGGTGTCTGCTTGTTGAGTGGGCAACCCAGATTCATAACACGGCTTGTACGGTTTGCTTTTTTTCCCTTTCAAAATACATTTCTATATGTTTATATTTCTTCTTAATAATTACTTTCTTGCAATCTTAAATTAGTCGGGGTTAAGTAGTCAAAAGATTAAAATACATGTATGACTACTTTATCCGTGTGTGTGTACTCATATATGTAATTTTACATATTTGTTTCTTTCTTGGGGCCGCGGTGGCTCAGTGGTAGAGCGTTCAACTGTGATGCTTGGGGTCCCGGGTTCGATCCCAGTCACCGACAAGTGAACTTTGTGGTGGACAAACACCGTGTGCGTGGGTTTACTCGGGGTTCTCCCACTTTGTTCATTCCACCATTTCATTCATTACTCATCATCATCGACTCCTTTAGCCTAACCGGCATAATCGTGGGACGTAAGACTCAAAGATTTCATTTGTTTCTTTCTTTCAACTAGTGTTGCCACGAGACGAGACAGAAACCTTTGATACGAGACACGAGACGAGACAGACTACTTGTCCTGTCTCGTTTCCGAGACGAGACGAAACGTCTCTTGAAATGCCTCGTATCGTGTCATGTCTCAAAAATGCAAAGACAGTTTTGAAATTGTTTAAAAATGTATTAATTCGGAATAAATTATTGCCTTCGAAAGTATACCAGCGTTTGTTTCAAATGAGGACTATCCTAAAAGAACAAGGAAGACCTAAAGTTATTTTTTAAATGATTCTTACAAACAGCTTTCATTTCCATTTTCCAACCGATTCAAGTTTCAATATTTAGTGATACTGTTCCAGATTCAAGTAAAATATTAAACCATTCTTTGAGATCAGTGTTTCAGAAGATTTCATTCCGAGGGCTGGTGGTTATATCTATGTATAAAAATCTTTTATAGAAATACAAGTTCTCTTAATGCCAGTTTCATCAGCAACTAACCATTGTTTCATGAGTTTTCTCGTTCCGAACAAAGACAGAAACATGTAGGCCTTTTTCTGTACTGAGTTTGAAAGGATGCTGGTTTGACAATAAAATTTAGTTTCGTTTTATTGTTTTATGATCTTATTCGAACCAAAGTCATTTTTGAAATCAGAAAGTCGCATTCTTCTTATTTTTTGAAGTGGCGCCAGAGGTTTTGAAAAAAGGATTTCAGAATAAGTGGGGAAGGCTTGCCTTTCGACTGTACCGACGATATTGACAAATATTCCTGTCGTAATAATTCATTACTGGAAACCATTGGCGCTCGAAGAAATTTTTAAGGGACTCATCTCCTTGATTGCTATATTACGCCTGGTATTTAATATACGTAGTTTGCTATATTACACATATATTTTCGTGAGGAAGGGGGGCCGGGCCCCTTCCCCCTCCCTTCGGGCGCTCGTGGTCGAAACAAAGTAGTCGTTGTTTTAAGCAGTGTTTCTTCCAGACATGTTTTTGGGCTGCTGCCCCCTGGAACTCTGAGAGTGCTCCCCACGGGGAAACCAAAATAATACATCTATAATAGAATAATACCAGCAGTACCCCCGGAATCCTAAATATAACCCCCAGGAACATTTTTTCTGAAAGAAACACTGATTGGAAGATTGTAGTCGTGTTGTGTGTTGTGCTGATAACCAAACGAAAGTGGTTAAAAGCTGTAATTTTAACCACTTTGTATAACAGCTCCTTTTTGTGGGCCTCATCCGCTCTAGTGTTGCCACGAGACGAGACTTTTGTCGTGTCTCGTCTCACGAGACGAGATATGTGACGAGACGAGACAGCTTGAAGTCTTCTTTCGTCTCATCTCGTGGAAACACTACTTTCGACCATGTGGGTTACTGCCCCGATCTTGGAAATGTCCTCGAAGGGATTGTGCTAGGAATAACAGATTTTATTCGAACTAAATGACTGACTCCAATGCAACATTATTCCAATTTCGCCTATTCGCAATGTAATGGAATAGACAAACATACGTTTATATGATTACGTGAAGGCAGTCCCGTGTTCGATTCCTGGTGGGGGCACTCGGTCGAAAAATTTAAAAGTTTTTCAGGCCAGCCACCCTGAATGAGATTTTCCTTGGTTTTCCACATTCACACCAGGAAGATGCCAGGGTGATACCTTAGGTTTCAGATCACTTCCTTTCTTCCCCAATCCTTTCTTCCTTCCCTTTCCCCGGAAAGTGTGTTCGCCTACAGACGTCATCCCTCGAACGTGACGGGCTAAATTGTCTCAGATGCCGAAAGTCCAGAAATCTAAATCTTAAATCCTAAATTTACAAGGTTACTTCTGGGGAACATTGTTCTTTCAAATATATTTCTATATGTTGATATTTATTATTATTAATTGTTTTCTTGCATCTTTCCTACATTATTCTAGATTAGTTACCATCGGTTAGTTTAGTCAGATTATGTATAGTTAAATACGGTTATGTATGTTTACCGTTTCTTTTCTTTTTTTTTTCAAAATACATTCCTATCTGATCACATGTATTGTTAATAATTTATTTGTTGCATTTTTTAATAATTTATTTCATACACACAACAGATAAAACAACTCATACATTTTAATTACCAGTACATAGTTCTTTGACATGGAGGGAAATCTCCTTTGGTTATAGGAACATATAGTATTACCAATGGGGATTTACCTCATCCCCTTGTAATTTGCACACCGTCAACAGATATAGAACATTGTTGAACATTTCTCGAACCACTTCATCACACTCCTGGCATGGTGCATTATTTTGTCGAAAAATGCCACTACCGTTGGGAAACATGGTCGTCATCAACTTGTGTACGTAGTCTGCAAGCAGTGTGCGATACGCCTCTACCGTCATTGTGCCTTGCTCGAGCTATACTAGATACATGCTCACGTGTATGTCCCCCAGAGCATTTTATTATTATTATTATTATTATTATTATTATTATTATTATTATTATTATTATTATTATTATTATTATTATATTTGAAGTACAATCAAATATCACGACATTAATTATTAGTTTTAATTAACTGAATTGAGCTGAATATTAAATCTTGATTTCGAATGATTAACCATTAAGTTTATGCGTTCGGTACCTTTCTCAAGTAATAAATACTGGAATTGGTTTCAAGGCTGTTTCTGACTGAATACTTTCTCCAAAATAATATTAAAAATTATAGAAAGATTTTCGAGACATTCGAGTCGAGTCTAGATTTTTACGAAAAGTCTCGACTCGACTCGTCTCGGCTCGAAAATTAGAGTCGAGAAATAAGTTTGTCTTGACTCGTCTCGAATTTTACAGTGTGTCTGAACTCGAATTCCGGTCCAGATTCGAGACATGTCTCGACTCGTGCGCATCCTTAAATATCCATATTTTAAATGTGCAATACTACCTCGCGAAAAATGACCCCGAAGTTAATTTACTAAAGTCTACTTTCTTCTTGTCGGATTAGTGATCGTGATTTAGGATAGATTATGTAAAGTCAGACATGGTTATGTATGTTTACACTTTCGTTTCTTTCTTTCAAAATGCATTACTATCTGTTCCCATTTATTATTAATAATTTATTTCTTGCATTTATTAATAACTATCAGAAAAACCCACTATTCGCATGGTGGCTGTATTTGGAAGTCAACGCCTGTATTAGTAGTATCACCATTGATCTCAGCGACCGCCAAAACTTTGAAATCGACACTAATATCGGTTATCTTCTACTACTTTTACATGTCCCTGTAAACGTCTCCTGAGACTTTTGGTAACTCTCGGTCCTCTCGTCTGGTCTCCAGGCAGCATACAGATACTTACATACATACAGACAGACACACAAACAAAATTTTTATTTTATTTATATTAGATTAGGTGTATTTCAAACAGTGTTTTTTCCAAAAGTGTTTTTAGGGGGTACTGCCCGCCCGGAGCTCTGAGAGTGATCCCCGGAAGAGTGCTCCCCGGAATAATACGTCTATAATATAATAAAAAACTAGAAAGTTATCAACAGTGCCCCCAGAATACGAAGTGTGCCCCCCCGGAACATAGTTTCTGAAAGAAACACTGATTTCAAACACAACAGATAGAACCAGCGGCGCCGACTTTCCAAAATGTATGTGGGTGCATATAAATTGCGGGACGTGTTATATGTTTTCAGGGGAGTCTCTATTTTTTTTTGATTGATTTCTTTTTAGTTAAAATCTTTTATGAACACTGTCATAAAGGTCTGTGCTGTGATAAAGTAAAATATACCGGTAATATAAGGATAAGTTGGGACTGTCCTAGCTCAGTCGGTAACACGGCTGACTTAAACGTAAAGAAACAGGTTTAAACCCGAGTTCAAGTTTAATTACTGTAATGCATATTCGCAACATATATAATCGTGGTATTTAGTGTATATTTTCAACAACTTACATGATGCAGAATGAGTCAAAAGGCAGTGATATTATCAAAAGTTACGAAAAGAAAATACTACATTCATACAAATTAAAATGAAAATAACATCATAAAAGAAAATAATTTTAATGGTATTGCAAAAAGAACTTGCAAGGATTTTGAAAATGAAATCTTTGAGTCTTACGTCCCACGGTTATGCCGGTTAGTCTAAAGGAGACGGTGATGATGAGAGATTAATGAAATGGTGGAATGAAGAAAGTGGGAGGAAACGGTAGTACCGCGAGAAAACCCACGAGCACAATGTTTGTGCACCACAAGGTTCACTTGGCGGGGACTGTGATCGAACCAGGGACCCCAAGCACCAGAGGTGAACGTTCTACCACTGAGCCACCGCGCCCCCTGCAAGGATTTTGTTGTGGACATAAAGTATAAAGTGACTAACTTAGTGTTCCTTGGTTGCCTTTACACAAACACATTTGAAACAAACAATTATGTTTTAGATGTTAGAAATTTTAACTCCCATCTCTATGTTTTAATTGTTTATTTTTTGATAGTGTCTAGCGAGAAATATTTATTTTATTATGTTTCTAAACTAAAAATCTTGCCTGCAGCGCCCTGACAAGATTATTTGTGTGAGTGCTGGAACCAGGGAACACAAAGGATGCGGCGCACATGGACAGAACAACCCCTAGCATTTCTTACACAGTACAACGTTGTTTGGCATATAACGTTGCTACTGTACTAGCGAGTTCCAGCTAGTTAAGCCTTTTATTAACAGCCGGAGGCAGCATTCTGTTATATCGTTGTAGTAAGTGGCGTGTTAAAATACTCC
Organism: Thermobia domestica; assembly: GCF_964235325.1. Taxonomy (NCBI): domain Eukaryota; kingdom Metazoa; phylum Arthropoda; class Insecta; order Zygentoma; family Lepismatidae; genus Thermobia; species Thermobia domestica. The sequence continues at coordinate 271,857,787 of NC_137454.1, read as the reverse complement.
TAGTATCAGTTTCTTCATTCTTCTATTGACCTTGAAGGACCAACAAATGCCTTTCGAGGAATACAAGTTCCCTTTAATTCATGAAGTTAATATAGAAATGACCTTCAAACCTATGTGTGCATAAATGCTGGAAGTCTTATAGAACGGTTTTATTCGTGTGTCTCTAGATCAGATCCCTGCAAAGTCAGGCCCGAAGACGGCCCGGGTGGATCTCTATTCTGTGTCCGGCTCGACCCGATCCGGCCCGAATCTCAAGCCGGGCAGAGAATGGGCCGGGCTCTAACCGGGCCGGACCCTAAACTGGCCGGGCACAAACGAGCCGGGCTCTAAACGGGCCGGGCGTAACCGGTCTGAGAACAACCAAGTTGATAAATCAAGTCAATCCTTCAATATGCAATGCAAAATGAGAGATGTGTCGTCATAATATTGCAATGTCTATTTGTCCTTCTCAAATGGGAAAAGGGCCGCAGTGGCTCAGTGGTAGAGCGTTCACCTCTGGTGCTTGGGGTCCCGGATTCGATCATAGTCCCCGCCAAGTGAACTTTGTGGTGGACAAACACCGTGTGCGTGGGTTTTCTCGGGGTTCTCCCGTTTCCTCCCACTTTCTTCATTCCACCATTTCATTCATATCTCATTATCACCGTCTCCTTTAGCCTAACCGGCATAACAGTGGGACGTAAAACTCAAAGATTTCATTTCATTTTTCAAATGGGAAAATCGTGTGAAAAGTTACCCAAGGTTTGTTTTCTATATCCCTTTATTGTCTGTCTATTTGTTATTTGTGCTTGCTCTGTCCAGCCATGTTTATTATACAATAATACAGCTCATGGACGTAAAAGTCTTATACTACACTCATTAATGCATTACGAGTAATAGAGAAGATATGTAAAACTTCTACACGGTATGTGATACTAATACAACTACTACTGCTAATACTATTATTACTATTACGATTACGAATGCTAGTGCTAATTCCACTATTGCTGCCACTGCTACTACTGTTACTATTACCACTACTGCTACTACTTATTACTGTACTAATACGACAGCGAATACCACTACTGCTATTACTAGTAATACGAAAACAAAACAATTGAAAATGAAATCTTTGAGTTTTTTGTCCCTCAGTTATGCCGGCTAGGCTAAATGAGACGGTGATGATGAAAAATAAATGAAATGGTGGAATTAATAAAGTGGGAGGAAACGGGAGAACGTCGAGAACCCCCCCACACGGTGTTTGTCCACCACAAATTTCATTTGGCGAGACCTGGGATCGAACCAGGGACCCCATCCACCAGTGGTGAACGCTCAATCACGGAGCCATCGTTCCAGGAATACCTAATCGACCCTGGCGTCTTGGTGATTTATTTCATCATAATATTTTGTTATATTTGTAGTATCATACTATGATATAAAGAATACAGGAACATGTAATATCATTTGGTATTTGGCTTGCTAATTGAACATAACTACAAATTGCACTGATCTTATGAGCATGCCAGTTCACGGTTTTCGCCTCCGTGGTCTAAAGGTAGCGTACCAAATTCTACTTAGTAGGTCAACTACTTGACTTTGTCATACGTTCTTTAGGTAACTACGGCTCAGGCTGTATGGATGATGCTGGGATGAATTGGTGGAATGAAAACCGTGGGAGGAAGCGGGACCACCCCGGAAACTCCCACGCACACGGTATTTGTCCACCACAAAGCTCACACAGCATCTGGGTGGTAGTTCTGTACGGATCCAATAAACTACGGAATAACGTAGCAGAAACTCCCTACTCTGTAAATATATACTGCTAATATTCGTAAGTTTCAAGCTTGTAAAAGAACGTAGCTGTTTTGTCTTTCTATTAAGGTTATGATATTTCTATCGTATCTTGTCTGAGCTGCAAAACGAGAGGTAATACATTTATCGATTTATGGTTAGGGATTGGTCCTTTAAAACATTTAATTAAATCGAGAGGTGATAGAAAGATACTATCCCGCGAAAAACGTGCATTTTCTTTTGTGACAGATGATAACACTACTTCAAGTTTCACTATTGAATTCATATAGTTTGGAAATCTTCGTTTCACACTGTGAAACGATACTCACTTCTTTTAGTTTGCTATTGGTACTGGTAACTCGTCTAATATATGCATAAGTTGAAACTCTTAGTCATAGATTAAACTTGTAGCAATACACGTTGAAATCGAACTTGGCTTACTTCAGCTACTTCTGTTTTGAATAGGAATTGGTGGAAAATATTCTTGGGATGCTGAATTCTTGGAGGAACATTTCCTTACGACCCTGAGTTGATTTAAAAAAGCCGTATCTTGATATCTCCTATTGTTTTGATTCCTGGAAACAAGAATTGAAATAGGAAATGATAGTTAATTTGAACCACTTCCTGTTGATCGTAAAAAAAAGCTGTATCCTGATATCTCCTATTGTTTTGATCTATGTAAAAAAGAATTGAAATAGGAAGTAATAGTTAATTTGAATCACTTCCTGTTTCGGTAGGGTGTTGACAATAATTATAGTATGTTGCCTAGAGACGGTAAATCGTTTGGACAAAAATGTTCTATCTGTTACTGTTTTTGCTCTACGGCGAGGAACGTTAAAACAAAATATAGCTAATTTTAACAAATTCTGCTTTGATCAAAGCTGCCACGGAGATGGAGGAGGCTATTCTTGAGACGATGAATCGATTGCAAAAAGCCACTTTTTAATATCTTTTACCATTTTTGCTCTACGGAAATCAGTATTGGAACAGGAAGTACTAGTAAATTTGAACAATTTCCAGTTTTAGTAGAGTTATGTGGATAGTAACGATATGTTTGTTGAGAGGCTGAATCGTTTGCTTAAAACTGTTTCTAGCTATCTGCTGCCGTTTTCATTCTATAGCGATAAACGTTGAAACCGTTATTGAAACCAGAAGTCATAATAAATTCTAACTACAGCCGAATTTAGTATTGTAGATATTTGTCTTTAGACTCTAAATCGTTTGCAGAAACCACTTCTCACTATCCGTTATCATTTTCTTTATATATCGACAAACGTTGAAATCGGAAATGGCTAGTTTGAAATGAAAAAAATGAAATCTTTGAGTTTTACGTCCCACGGTTATGCCGGTTAGGCTAATGGAGACGGTGATGATGAGAGATGAGTGAAATGGTGGAATGAAGAAAGTGGGAGGAAACGGGAGAACCCCGAGAAAACCCACGAGCACGATGTTTGTCCACCACAAAGTTCACTTGGCGAGGGCTGGGATCGAACCCGGGACCCCAAGCACCAGAGGTGAACGCTCTACCACTGAGCCACCGCGCCCCCCTAATGGCTAGTTTGAAGCAATTCCGGTTTGAGTAGAAGGTTAACGGAGGAAATAAAATATATTCTTTGGATACTGAATTAATTGCAAAAGACCACATCTTGAAGCATTTACTATTTCTATTAGGCGGAAATTGGAAATTGAAACCGGAAGTAATAGTAAATTTCAACCATTTATAATTTCGGTAGAATATTTTGTGTACCCATGATCAGTTCTCGCTATGTTACCGTTTTATGCTATGACGATAAAAGTTGAAACTGTTGTTGAAACCGGAAGTAATAATAAATTTAAACCATTTTCAATTTTAGTAGAGATTGTAAATGACCATGATATGTTGCCTATACACGCGCAATCGTTTACCAAAAAAAAAAAAAAACGTTTTCATGTATGTTACCGTTTTCATCTATGGGTTAAATGTTAGAACCGGAAATTGCTAATTTGAACCACTTCTGGGTTCAATATAGAGTTAACGGATGAGATGGAATCTATTCTATTCATTGGATGAAGAATCAATAGCAGAAAACCATTTCTCTATATCACTTTCCGTCTTTGCTCTGGTATATGTCAACAGACACACGGATGACACTACTCTATAAGATTTCCGACTTTTATGCGCAGCACATTTTGGAAGTTTAAAACCTGTCTTTGGTTCCATAAATATTATTAACACTAACATATCAATGATACTCTTGTGTATGATTCAAAAAGTTAGTCGTGAAATTTAATCTAGATTGGAAGTAGTTGTGGAAAGGCCTCTTGCTATAACAGATTTGTGGGTATTAAGATAAAAGCAACATAATCTTTCTATTTCACAACGGGTGAGTAATGCATAGGTCATTTCTACTGTATATCAACTTCACGGACCAAAGCGACTTGTGACTTCATGAAAAACGATTTGTTAGTTCTTCAAGGTCAATAACAACAAAACAGCTAATACTAGTACTACACGCGACCCATTACTTCGATAGAAGAGGCAGATTCAATAGACGTGTTTACGTATAAAAGAAGCCCTCCGGCACTTGGGCTGGGTGGAAGCAACATTCTATGCGAAAGAACGCTGTTTTTTCTATCTGTTCGAAATGAAATGAAATCCTTGAGTTTTACGTCCTACGATTACTATCTGTTTGAGTTTGCTTGTGTCTCTGTCTGTGTGCGGCCTGGGGATCAGACGAGTTGACAAAAAGTTACTAAATTTTAATAACGGATACTTTTGTCCAGGCCCCAGACCAGGACCAAGTGGTTTTTATTTAAAAAAAAATTCGAACAAGGGGTCTCAGGAAAGGGGGACGTTTACCGAGACATGTAATAATATTAGAAAATGGACGATATTTGTGTTGAATTCATAGTTTTCACGGTCACTGAGATCAATGGTGACACTTCAATTAGCGATGACTTTCAAAATCAGCTACCATTGCGTGCCGGCCGGGGTCACCGGGAGGGGGGAGATGTACCGAAACACGTAAAAATAATCCAAATTGACCTATATTAGTATAAAATCCTTAGTTTTCACGGTCGCTGAGATGAATAGTGATTCTTCCAGAGGAGTTGACTTCTAAATACAGTTCCCATCGCTTGGGAGCCAGAGGCGTTCTTTTTAAATTTTGAACCAGGAGGTCTCAAGGGGCGTTTCCCGCGATATGTAAAAGTAGTAGAAATTTACCGATATATTTTCGTTTCGTTGTTCAGTTTGTTTACATAAATATTTTATCTGACCCATGCGAAAAGTGGTTATTTTCAGCTAGTTATTATTAAATGCAAGAAATAAATTATTAATAATATACAGGGTGCCCCAAAAGTACGTATACAGTACCGTACTGATCAGCTCATTGCATTTTATTTAATTTCTTATTTTTATCCATCAGGTAGACTTAATTTCTTTATTATTTGTTCTTAATATGTTTTTACTTACATCTTAAGCTCAGAAGAGCCGAAGCAAATAAACTCATAAACTAGAATGTTATAGTTGATCAATACAGAGGTGTATGCCTACGTTTGGACTACGTGAACGCATTTTGAAAGAAAGAAACGAAAGTGTAAACATACATAACCGTATTTGACTTTACATAATATATCCTAAACCGCGGTCACTAATCTAAGATAATGTAGGAAAAATGCAAGAAAGTAATTTAATAATAATGATAAATATGAACATATAAAACTATATTTTGAAAGAAAAAAGTTCCCCTGGCAGAACTTGTTTACTCCAAACGCCGAAGCGTTAACCAGAGTTGGAGTGGGTCGGTGGGTCAAGTGGGTCGTTTTCTGAGTGGGACGTGGGTCAACAGCGTGTGACCCACTGTGACCCAACACCCACCGTGACCCACTGCGACCCATCACCCACCATGACCCACTCTGCTCACTGCATTGTAAACAGCATTTACTGAACAGCATATTTTTTTTACCCTCGACTCTAGCCATAGAAACTAAAAACTAAAAAGAAGAAGAACATTGAAGAAGCAGTTGAAGTTAAATTTATATCATGGCAGTCAAGGTGGTTCATATCAAGGACTGCCTAATATCAATATTAGGCAGTCAACTAATATCGATCGTTTTCGATTATTTTTAAAAATCAATCCTATATATAGAAAATGCCCCCACCCCCAACAAAAGGGAGTTTTAAAAAATGATATTGAGATTAGGGCCTAACTATGTATATGCCAAATGTCATTTCAGTTGATTTTGCAATTTGATCATGATGATCACACATACATAGTTATATTCAATTTTTATATAATAATTCATACATTATAGGTGATTACAAAAATTCCAGTAGTTAGCTCCTCTAAAAACTCTTAGTCTGTGTCTGAAAAGTCAAGAAGTAAGTCCTATTGCTATTATTACAATTGCAAATATGATCAATTTCCTGAAGTTCCGCAAGAGTGCCTGAAGTTCTTTCTTCAATAGAAACAAATGAAAAAAGAAGAAAAAAAGAAGGCCTTGAAAGTAAAACGTAGACAAATTCGCCAGTGCTCAGAAGAAGCTGTCTACAATGCACTGAGCAGAATGGGTTGGTGAGTCAGAGTGGTTCGGTGGGTCAGCGTGGGTCAGAATGGATTGTTGGGTCAAAGTGGGTCACGGTGGGTTGTGTGCCGCAGTGAGTCATATCCAAGTTGACTCACAACCCACTTAAAAATCTTAATTCAATTGACCCACTGACACACTCCATCATTTCAGTCATTTTTACCGAAATCCAGAACATCAACATTTTCGATTACTTTCCAAAATTGGCCCTGTAGTGGCGAAACGGTCAGTGATTAGTGGTTGTGCCTATTAAATACTTTTCTCAGAATTACAATATCTACAACATATCACAGTTTCAGTCATTTTTACCGAAATCCAGAATATCACCATCTTTGGTTACTTTCAAGTGGCCTGCTTCTGACCAAACGGTCAGTAATTATTGGTTGTACCCCTTAGGACATTTTCTCAGAATCACAAAATCTACATCATCTCACAGTTTCAGTCATTTTTACCTAAATCCAGAACATCACCATTTTAGCTTACTTTGACATTTTTACCAAAATCCGGGCCATCAATAATTTCAGTTATTTCAAGAAAGCGGCCTGGTTGTGGCCAATGGTCAGTGATTAGTGGTTGTGCCTATTAAGACCTTCCCTCAGAATCAGCAATCTACAACATATCACAGTTTCAGTAATTTTTACCTAAATCCAGGACATCAACATTTTTAGTTACTTTCAAGAAAGTGACCTGTAATGGCCAAACGGAAAGTGATTAGTGTGTGTGCCCATTAAGACCTTTTCTCGAAATCACAAGATTTACAACATATCACAGTTTCAGTCATTTCTATCGAAATCCAGAACATCACCATGTTCCGTTACTTTCAAGGAAGTGGCCCGGTAGTGGCCAAATGGTCAGTAATTATTGGTTGTGCCCATTAGGACATTTTCTCGAAATTACAATATCTACAACATATCACAGTTTCAGTCATTTTTAGCGAAATCCAGGAAATCAACATTTTCGATTACTTTCCAAAACGTGGCCCTGTAGTGGCCAAACGGTCAGTGATTAGTGGTTGTGTCGTTTCCTCAGAATCACAAGATCTACAACATTTCACAGTTTCAGTCATTTTTACCGAAATCCAGAACATAACCATCTTCGGTTACTTTCAAGAAAGTGGCCTGGTTGTTGCCAAAGGTCAGTGATTAGTTTGTGTGCCCGTGGAAACCTTTTCGTGGAATCATAATATCTACAACATATCACAGTTGCAGTCATTTCTATCGAAATCCAGAACATCACCATGTTCCGTTACTTTCAAGAAAGTAGACCGGTAGTGGCTAAACGGTCAGTAATTATTGGTTGTGCCCATTAGGACATTTTCTCGGAATAACAATATCTACAACATCTCACAGTTTCAGTCATTTTTAGCGAAATCCAGAAAATCAACATTTTCGATTACTTTCCAAAAGTGGCCCTCTAGTGGCCAAACGGTCAGTGATTAGTGGTTGTGTCCTTTTTTCAGAATCACAAGATCTACAACATATCACAGTTTCAGTCATTTTTACCGAAATCCAGAATATCACCAACTTCGGTTACTTTCAAGAAAGTGGCCTGGTTGTTGCCAAAAGTCATTGATTAGCTTGTGTGCCCATGGAGACCTTTTCGTGGAATCACAAGATCTACAACATATCACAGTTTCAGTTATTTTTTAAGAAATCCAGAACATCACCATGTTCCGTTATATTACAAAAAAGTGGCCCTGTAATGGCCAAACGGTCAGTGATTATTGGTTGTGCCCATTAGGACATTTTCTCAGAATCACAAGATCGACAACATATCACAGTTTCAGTCATTTATACCGAAATCCAGAACATCAACATTTTCGATTAATTTCCAAAAATGGCCCTGTAGTGGCCAAACGGTCAGTGATTAGTATGTGTGCCCTCTTCTCAGAATCACAAGATCTACAACATATCACAGTTTCAGTCATTTTTTACCGAAATCCAGGACATCACCATCTTCAGTTACTTTCAAGAAAGTGGCCTGGTTGTGGCCAAACGGCCAGTGATTATTGGCTGTGACTATTAAGACTTTTTCTCACAATCACAATGGCTACAACATATCGCAGTTTCAGTCAATTTTACCGAAATCCAGGCCATCAATATTTTCGGTTACTTTCACGAAAGTGGCCTGGTTGTAGCCAAAGTCAGTGATTAATGGTTGTGCCTTTTAAGACCTTTTCTTAGAATCATCACATCTACAACATATCACAGTTTCAGTCATTTTTACCGAAATCCAGAACAGAACCACCATGTTCCGTTACTTCTAAAAAAGTGGCCATGTAGTGGCCAAACGGCCAGTAATTATTGGTTGTGCCCATTAGGACATTTTCTCAGAATCACAATATCTACAACATATCACAGTTTTAGTCATTTTTACCGAAATCAAGAACTTCGCCATCTTCGGTTACTTTCAAAACAGTGGTCTCGTAGTGTCCAAACGGCCAGTGATTATTGGCTTTACCCCTTAAGACCTTTTCTCAGAATCACAATATCTACAACATATCACAGTTTCCGTCATTTTTACCGAAATGCAGAACATTAATATTTTCGGTTCTTTCAAGAAAGCGGCCTGGTTCTGGCCAGTGGTCAGTGATTAGTGGTTGTTTCCTTTTCTCAGAATCACAAGATCTACAACATATCACAGTTTCAGTCATTTTTTACCGAAATCCAGGACATCACCATCTTCGGTTACTTTCAAGAAAGTGGCCTGGTTGTTGCCAAAGGTCAGTGATTAGTTTGTGTGCCCATGGAAACCTTTTCGTGGAATCATAACATCTACAACATATCACAGTTTCAGTCATTTCTATCGAAATCCAGAACATCAGCATGTTCCGTTACTTTCAAGAAAGTGGCCCGGTAGTGGCCAAACGGTCAGTAATTATTGGTTGTGCCCATTAGGACATTCTCTCAGAATCACAATATCTACAACATATCACAGTTTTAGTCATTTTTACCGAAATCAAGAACATCGCCATCTTCGGTTACTTTCAAAACAGTGGTCTCGTAGTGTCCAAACGGCCAGTGATTATTGGCTTTACCGCTTAAGACCTTTTCTCAGAATCACAATATCTACAACATATCACAGTTTCCGTCATTTTTACCGAAATGCAGAACATTAATATTTTCGGTTCTTTCAAGAAAGCGGCCTGGTTGTGGCCAGTGGTCAGTGATTAGTGGTTGTTTCCTTTTCTCAGAATCACAAGATCTACATATATTACAGTTTCAGTCATTTTTTACCGAAATCCAGGACATCACCATCTTCGGTTACTTTCAAGAAAGTGGCCTGGTTGTTGCCAAAGGTCAGTGATTAGTTTTTGTGCCCATGGAAACCTTTTCGTGGAATCATAAGATCTACAACATATCACAGTTTCAGTCATTTCTATCGAAATCCAGAACATCAGCATGTTCCGTTACTTTCAAGAAAGTGGCCCGGTAGTGGCCAAACGGTCAGTAATTATTGGTCGTGCCCATTAGGACATTTTCTCGGAATCACAATATCTACAACATATCACAGTTTGTCATTTTTACCGAAATCAAGAACATCGCCATCTTCGGTTACTTTCAAAACAGTGGTCTCGTAGTGTCCAAACGGCCAGTGATTATTGGCTTTACCGCTTAAGACCTTTTCTCAGAATCACAATATCTACAACATATCACAGTTTCCGTCATTTTTACCGAAATGCAGAACATTAATATTTTCGGTTCTTTCAAGAAAGCGGCCTGGTTGTGGCCAGTGGTCAGTGATTAGTGGTTGTTTCCTTTTCTCAGAATCACAAGATCTACAACATATCACAGTTTCAGTCATTTTTACCGAAATCCAGAATATCACCAACTTCGGTTACTTTCAAGAAAGTGGCCTGGTTGTTGCCAAAAGTCATTGATTAGCTTGTGTGCCCATGGAGACCTTTTCGTGGAATCACAAGATCTACAACATATCACAGTTTCAGTTATTTTTTAAGAAATCCAGAACATCACCATGTTCCGTTATATTACAAAAAAGTGGCCCTGTAATGGCCAAACGGTCAGTGATTATTGGTTGTGCCCATTAGGACATTTTCTCAGAATCACAAGATCGACAACATATCACAGTTTCAGTCATTTATACCGAAATCCAGAACATCAACATTTTCGATTAATTTCCAAAAATGGCCCTGTAGTGGCCAAACGGTCAGTGATTAGTATGTGTGCCCTCTTCTCAGAATCACAAGATCTACAACATATCACAGTTTCAGTCATTTTTTACCGAAATCCAGGACATCACCATCTTCAGTTACTTTCAAGAAAGTGGCCTGGTTGTGGCCAAACGGCCAGTGATTATTGGCTGTGACTATTAAGACTTTTTCTCACAATCACAATGGCTACAACATATCGCAGTTTCAGTCAATTTTACCGAAATCCAGGCCATCAATATTTTCGGTTACTTTCACGAAAGTGGCCTGGTTGTAGCCAAAGTCAGTGATTAATGGTTGTGCCTTTTAAGACCTTTTCTTAGAATCATCACATCTACAACATATCACAGTTTCAGTCATTTTTACCGAAATCCAGAACAGAACCACCATGTTCCGTTACTTCTAAAAAAGTGGCCATGTAGTGGCCAAACGGCCAGTAATTATTGGTTGTGCCCATTAGGACATTTTCTCAGAATCACAATATCTACAACATATCACAGTTTTAGTCATTTTTACCGAAATCAAGAACTTCGCCATCTTCGGTTACTTTCAAAACAGTGGTCTCGTAGTGTCCAAACGGCCAGTGATTATTGGCTTTACCCCTTAAGACCTTTTCTCAGAATCACAATATCTACAACATATCACAGTTTCCGTCATTTTTACCGAAATGCAGAACATTAATATTTTCGGTTCTTTCAAGAAAGCGGCCTGGTTCTGGCCAGTGGTCAGTGATTAGTGGTTGTTTCCTTTTCTCAGAATCACAAGATCTACAACATATCACAGTTTCAGTCATTTTTTACCGAAATCCAGGACATCACCATCTTCGGTTACTTTCAAGAAAGTGGCCTGGTTGTTGCCAAAGGTCAGTGATTAGTTTGTGTGCCCATGGAAACCTTTTCGTGGAATCATAACATCTACAACATATCACAGTTTCAGTCATTTCTATCGAAATCCAGAACATCAGCATGTTCCGTTACTTTCAAGAAAGTGGCCCGGTAGTGGCCAAACGGTCAGTAATTATTGGTTGTGCCCATTAGGACATTCTCTCAGAATCACAATATCTACAACATATCACAGTTTTAGTCATTTTTACCGAAATCAAGAACATCGCCATCTTCGGTTACTTTCAAAACAGTGGTCTCGTAGTGTCCAAACGGCCAGTGATTATTGGCTTTACCGCTTAAGACCTTTTCTCAGAATCACAATATCTACAACATATCACAGTTTCCGTCATTTTTACCGAAATGCAGAACATTAATATTTTCGGTTCTTTCAAGAAAGCGGCCTGGTTGTGGCCAGTGGTCAGTGATTAGTGGTTGTTTCCTTTTCTCAGAATCACAAGATCTACATATATTACAGTTTCAGTCATTTTTTACCGAAATCCAGGACATCACCATCTTCGGTTACTTTCAAGAAAGTGGCCTGGTTGTTGCCAAAGGTCAGTGATTAGTTTTTGTGCCCATGGAAACCTTTTCGTGGAATCATAAGATCTACAACATATCACAGTTTCAGTCATTTCTATCGAAATCCAGAACATCAGCATGTTCCGTTACTTTCAAGAAAGTGGCCCGGTAGTGGCCAAACGGTCAGTAATTATTGGTCGTGCCCATTAGGACATTTTCTCGGAATCACAATATCTACAACATATCACAGTTTGTCATTTTTACCGAAATCCAGAACATCACCATGTTCCGTTACTTTTAAAAAGTGGCCCTGTAGTGGCCAAACGGTCAGTAATTATTGGTTGTGCCCATTAGGACATTCTTTCAGAATCACAATATCTACAACATATCACAGTTTCAGTCATTTTTACCGAAATCCAGAACATCACCATTTTAGCTTACTTTCAAAAAAGTGACCTCGTAGTGTCCAAACTGCCAGTGATTATTGGCTGTGCCCATTAAGACCTTTTCTCAGAATCACAGTATCTACAACATATTACAGTTTTAGTCATTTTTACCGAAATCAAGAACATCGCCATCTTCGGTTACTTTCAAAACAGTGGCCTCGTGGTGGCCAAATGATCAGTGATTAGTGGTTGTGCTCATTAAGACCTTTTCTCAGAATCACATTATCTACAAAATATCACAGTTTCAGTTATTTTACCGAAATCCAGAACATGGCCATCTTCGGTTATTTTCAAGAAAGTGGCCTCGTTGTGGCCAAACGGTCATTGATTAGTGTTTGTGCCCATTAAGACTTTTTCTCAGAATCACAATATCTACAACATATCACAGTTTTAGTCATTTTTACCGAAATGAAGAACATCGCCATCTTCGGTTACTTTCAAAACAGTGGCCTCGTGGTGGCCAAACGATCAGTGATTAGTGGCTGTGCTCATTAAGACCTTTTCTCAGAATCACAATATCTACAACATATCACCGTTTCAAGCAATTACTATGAAATCAAAAATAACGTTAAGTTCTGCTGTTGGCAAAAATGTGACTCTGTAGTTACCAAACTGTCAGTGATTGGTGGTTGTGCTTATTGAGACTTTTTCTCAGGATCACATCTACAGCACATCACAGTTTTACTGATTTTCATTGAAATCCAGAATATCACCATTTTGGCTGTTTTTAAAAAAGTGGCCCTGTAGTGGCCAAATATCAGTGATTGGTGGTTATGGCCATTAAGACTTTTTCGGAATCACAATATCTACAACATCACGGTTTTAGTCATTTTGTCCAAAATCTCGAATGTCGTTTTCTTCGGCTTTTTTAATAAGAAAGTGGCCTCGTGGTGGACAAACAGCCAACGATTTTTTGTAGTGCCCACTGAGACTTTTTCTCAGGAACATCATATCTACAACATAACACGGTTCCAAGCAATTCCACCGAAATCCAATTTCCATAAAGATTGTTCGGGGTCCTTTCTCATTTCGAAGGAGCATTGCCTCTGCAAAAGTTCTCTATGAAAAACTTCAAAACCCGTATTTTGTACTTTGAAGTCATCTTTGCATCGGCAGAGTTTCGTTTCTTTAATTTGGACCTTTTAAATCAAAGGTACCCTTTTTTTAAAAGGGACCCTTTGCTCCTTTATCCTGTTCTCCGAAAGAAACAAAAAAAAGTGAGCATTTATTTTCGGTCTAGTATATAGGTGTCAAGTTTGAAGAAAATCAAAGGAAGAGAAATCCTTGTGAAGCTATCTCCTTTATACTTTCACATTTTGAACTTGACAGGTCGTTAGCCCCGAAGTCTTCAATTTCTTTATTATCTCAAATTGCATTATAAATAAATGCACTTGCAAATTTGCAATATTATATACTGTAATTTCTTAGCCGATACAATTTTCTGTCCCCGAAAAACAAGAAAGCACCTGTCAAAAGCAATTCTTCGAACTTTCTCCTAGAATTTATCATAAAAAAGTTTTTGTTCCTCTCTCTCAGAGATTTGCATCCCTTTTGACCTTTAGGGCCACTCATTGACAAATGGTACTCACATGACCGCTATATGCAGACATGCTCTTAGGTACGGTCAGAGATTGGGAAAGTAGACGATTTTCAATAATAATAATAATAATAAAAATAATAATGATAATAATAATAATAATAATAATAATAATAATAATAATTATTATTATTATTATTATAGCAATTAGGTTTACAACTAGGGTCCCAACTCTTTATCTTGTATGAGAGGCCCGCTAGTCAGCTAAGCCATTGGTGTTCCTTATTCTGTGTTTCTCTCTCTTTCTGTGTCGTGTGGATGTTTGTTTTGGGGTTGTTAGGCTTTTATATTAAACCTTTACATTATATAATCTTTTTCTTTTTTACGAGATTTTCTTTTGGAAAAAGGAAAGAAACTGCTTTCCTCTTATGTCTGTTTCTTACCATTCACCTTGTTTGAACTGCTTAGGTAAGATGATTTTGTAACTTTTATGTCATCCATTGCCATCACGATAATAAAATGTTGTCTTAACAATTTATTTTATTCTCTTATTTGCAGTTTGCCACACTGATATATTTGTAACAAAATTGAGGTTTGGTCCAACGCCTTTCGAATGTGTAACCAACCCAACCGCTGAGCTTTTTGGGTTGCCTGCTATTGCAGGAAAGGGAGAATTGCAGGTGGTAATGCACTTTTGGAGTCGTGTATACATCGACAAACGTTGAAACCGGAAATGGCTAATTTGAACCAATTCCGGTTTGAGTAGAAAGTTAACGGAGGAAATAAAATCTATTCTTTGGACACTAAATTAATTGCAAAAGACCACATTTTGAAGCATTTACTATTTCTATTAGGCGGAAACCGGAAATTGAAAGCAGAGGTAATATTAAATTTCAAACATTTATGGTTTCGGTAGAGTATTTTGGATAATTATGATGTTGTCTATGGATGGTAACTCGTTTTCAAAAATCAGTTCTCGATATGATACTCTTTCATGCTATGACGATAAAACTTAAAACTGGTTTTGAAACCGGAAGTAATAATAAATATAAAGCATTTTCAATTTTAGTAGAGTATTGTGGATGACCGTGAAATGCTGCCTATACACACGCAATTGTTTACAAGAATCGTCTTCTCCCTGTATGTTGCCGTTTTCATCTATGGGTAAGATATTAGAGCCAGACCCCATGTCGTAAACGTCGCCAACACCTAGTGGCCCACTTGCCGGTAAATATCGATCGTCGCTATAGCGGTAAATGTCGATCGTCAATCGTGCACTGGCGGCATTGTTTTGTCGAGTCCAAAGAGATATCAAGAGTCAGAGTATTGAAGTTACCACCGTATAGCAGCAGCGACGACTTCATTTTGGTCCAGTTTTCTTCGATTCGTCGTGTAGAATCGCGAGGGGACCGACACGAATTATCGCCAGTCATATGTATGCGGTTATTGTTATATATTTTTCATGACGAATTTTTCCTAAAGTGAGCTACAGGGGTCAAAATTAACCCTGCCTCTAAATCATGAAGTGAAAAATCTTGAGATTAGTGCGCATAATTGAACGAATTTAGACGACCACTGTCGCCGATCATTTGAAAGTGAATATGGGAGAACCATGAAATAAAGTAAATAGACGCGCGTCGGTTTGTTGTAAAATTGCATAGCGAAAAGATTTTATCTAATCTCAAGCGGTTATCATCGAATATACACGATTACAGGAACACTCTGGTTAGCTAAATTATAAAACACCTCAACGTTTTATCCGACGGTTTCTCCATCGCCTCCGTGGCCAAGTCGGAAGAGCACTACGGCTAGTAATCCAAAGGTTCGCGCCTACCCTAGGGCACGTATTTGTTTTACTTTTATTAAAAGTGTTTTTTGAACTCTCCTTAACAAATTACGCATAAACGCGATTTAACATATTTTGGGGGAGTAATTTTGTTGTTTATTGGCGTTTCGTCACGTCTCTACCGCTGGTGGTATAATTTTCAAAACGGAAGTGGGGCCTTCTCAGATCGTCGCCGCGAAAGTTTTGGCGAGATATCCCTAGTTGCCCATCGGTGGTCCTCTTGTGCGTACGACATGGGGAAAATAGCTAATTTGAACCATTTCTGGTTTGTATATAGAGTTAATGGATGAGATGGAACCTATTCTTTGGATGCAGAATCAATGGCAGAAAACCATTTCTCGATATCACTTACTGTCTTTGTTTCGGTATTTGTAAGCAAACACGGATGAAATCATTCTATAAGATTTACGTCTTTTATGCATAGCATAGTTTGGAAGTTTGAAACCTGTCTTTGGTTCCATAAATATTACTAACACTAACATATCAATGATACTCTTGTGTATAATTCAAAAAGTTAGCCGTGAAATTTATACCAGATTGGAAGTAGTTGTGGGAAGGCCTCTTGGTATAACAGATTTGTGGGTGTTGAGGTAAAACCAACGTAATCTTTCTATTTTACAACGGGTAAGTAATGCATTGGTCATTTTAACTGCATATCAACTTCACGGACAAAAGTGACTCGTGACTTCATGAAAAGCCATTTGTTTGTTCTTCAAGATCAAGAGAACAACAAAATAGCTAATGCTAGAAGTACACGCGACCCATTACTTCGATAGAAGAGGCAAATTCAACACACGTGTTTACGTATAAAAGACTAGTGCCTCAGGCACGTAGTAGAAGGTTTAACTGGGTGGAGGCTACATAGCAACGTTCTATGGCAAAGAGCGCTGTGCTATGTAAAAAATACTCTGGGTTGTTCTTTCAGTTGTGTGTAAGAAATACGAGATTGCTTGTGTGCCTCTCTGTGTGCGGCCTGGAAATCAGACGAGTTGACCGAAAGTTACAAAATTTTCTTCACGGATACCTTTATCCAGGCTCTAGACCAAGACAAAGCGTTTTTTTTAGTTCGAACCAGTTTCTCAGGGAAAGGGAGCGTTTACCGGAACATGAAAAACATTAGAAAATGGCCGCTATTTGTGTCAAATCCATAGTTTTCGCGGTCACTGAGATCAATGGTGACACTTCCATTAGCGATGACTTTCAAAATCGGCTACCATTGTATGCGAGCCGGGGCACCGGGGGGAGAGGGGTTACCGAAACATGTAAAAATTATCTAAAATGAACGATATTTATTTCAAATCTAGTGTTTTCACGGTTGATGAAATCAATGGTGACACTTCCATTAGTGAGGACTTTCAAAATCGGCTACCATTGTATGCGGGCCAGTTTCACCGGAGGAGGAAGGGACGAAGCATGTAAAAAAAATCCAAATTGTGTCAAATCCTTAGTTTTCCCGGTAGCTGAGATGAATGGTGATTCCTCCAGAGGCGTTAACTTCAAAATGAAGCTCCCATCGCCTAGGGGCCAGAGGCGTTCTTTTTAAATTTCGAACCAGGGAGCCTCAGGGGGCGTTTACAGGGATATGTAAAAGTAGTAGAAAATTACCGATATCTTTTCGTTTCTTTGTTCAGTTTGTTTACATAGATATTTTATCTGACCCATGCGAAAAGTGGATATTTCAGGTAGTTATTAATACATGCAAGAAATAAACTATTAATAATATACAGGGTGGCCCAAAAGTTTGTATACAGTACTGTACTGATCAGCTCATTGCATTTTATGTATTTTCATTGTTATCCATCAGGTAGACTTAGTTTCTTTATTATTTGTTCTTAATATGTTTTTACTTACATCTTAAGCTCAGAAGAACCGAAGCAAGTAAACTCAAAACTAGAATGTTATAATTGATCAATGCAGAGGTGTATGCCTACTGTTGGACTACGTGAACAGATAGGAATGTATTTTGAAAGAAAGAAACGAAAGTGTAAACATTCATAAACGTATTTTACTTTATATAATCTATCCTAAACCACTGTCAGTAATCTAAGATAATGTAAGACAAAGTGCAAGAAAGTAATTAATAATAATAAATATGAACATATAAAACTATATTTTGAAAGAAAAAAGTTCCCCTGGCAGAACTTGTTTACTCCGGACGCCGAAGCGTTCCAGAGTTGGAGTGGGTAGGTGGGTCAGTGGGTCACCACCCACCATGACCCACTGTGCTCACAGCATTGTAGACGGCATCTTCTGAAAAGCATATTTTTTCACCTTCGACCCTAGCCATAGAAACTAAAAACACGTTTTTGATTGCTTGCAGTTTACGGTTGTCCAATCCTTCGGATGTATATACTTTATGACGTTATAGTAGTAATATAAGAAAATTGTCACTTTTTTGGAATTGAAGAACAACATTGAAAAATCAGTTGATGTTAAATTTATATCATGGCAGTAAAGCTGGAACAAAACGAGCTCTGCGGGACTTCTAACCCGTTCCTATTACTAGTACTACTACTCTTACTACTACTACTACTACTACTACTACTTATACTGTTGATTCGTATAGCAAAGCTGCACACGTAACGTAAAAAAACACACGTTTGAATATTATTTTCATCTTATTTTAATGAAAAAATTCAGAATATTTTAAAAATAAAATGTGAAAATAGAAAAAAACTTTCCTTGGCCCGGGTTTGAACCTGCACCAAAAGCAATTAAAATTATTTGCCCATTGAGCTAGTACGCAAGGCTACGAAGACCACCCATAAAAGGCCCTTGATTTCTGCTATATTTATTTACGTGGAGAGAAATGGATAACTCCAACTAAACAGAACGGCGTATTTAGCTCCTATGAGTAGGGTCGAGCGTGATTTAAAAATATGCTTCTGAACCCTCGTGAATTTGTCTACGTTTTACTTTCAAGGCCTCCATTTTCTTTTTTCATTTGTTTCTGTTTGCTTACTTGAGATGAGTATCTCTAAGTGAAAAAAGAATTTGCTTCATTTTTCTATATTTATATTTGTAATTGTAATAATGCCAATAGGACTTATACCACTACTTGGCTCTCAAGACACTATGCCTGTGAGTTTGTAGAGAAGCTAACTACTGGAAACAATACATTTTGGAATCGCTGTAATATATAAATTATTACATACAAAAATTGTGTGCCTAATCATCACGGCCAAATTGCAGTCAAATGAAATGAATTTTGGTATATTGTTAGGCCTTAATCCAAACTGGGATGTTATCATATTGTTTTTATTATAATAATATCCTAAGGGATAATGGGGATCCGAATTTTTCAAAAACAAAAGAAAATGCGTATCTCAAAAGCCCTTCAACTTACGGAGCTGAAATTGAGTATATTAATTCTTTATTGAAAATGAACAGAACGTCTCCTAGCATTTTAAAATTTATCCTTTATGGGGAGGGACGGCACTTTCTTGAATATGGTAAATTGATAGTGGGTTTAGTTTGTAAAAATAATCGAAAACGATCGATATTAGTTGAGAAAGAAAAAATACAGTGCTTCGCATCATATATACTTATGTGCTTACCATGCGCTTGCTATTATAATAATTGCTGGGACTTTATTATTGGATGGAGCACTTAGAGCACAGGAAAATCAACCCATAAAGTTGTGAGCAAAATAGACATAAATTTCAAATGTAAGCTCCTGTAGGTTGGTCTACTTACCTTGATTTGGGACTTCAAACATTTCATCCGTTTTTCCACTGAAAAGTATCGTTAATTCAACAAGGAAATAATTAGTCCATGGTAATTTAATTGAAATTTATCGTAATTTTGCCCATGACAAACACTTTACCATTTTATATCATAAAGGTTAGATCCATCATTATTCTAACAGAGCGGTGCTTGAGCGATTGACCGTAGAAATTCAAACTCCGATTAGTTAGAATTTCACAACCTGTTTTTATTACAAGTGCAAACTCTTTAGTCGGTAGAAAAGAGGCCGTAGATCACGTGTCAGAATTGATGACGATGTGTTTTGGTGAGTCAGTGGTTCATGATGGGTGGTAGGTCACAGTGAGTGACAGTGGGTGGTGTGTCATTTTGGGTCATATGTCTGAGTGGGTCACGGGGGTGGTGTCACATCCGGTTGACCCACGACCCACTTACAGATCTTGATATACAGCGACTCAATAAAGAAGTCGAACATATACCTACTTACACATTCTAAGAGATAATAAATATTTCGAGAACATGCTTCTGAGAAAAACAAATATATTTTAATTACTCTATGGCATTGCTCATGGAATATAGAACAGCAATAACAAAACTCAATTTCATAACTAAAAAATACAAAAAAAAAAGTGAAAATACAACTAAAATCCATGTCAAAAAAAGAACTTGGAGACTTAGTTTGTAGCAAAATTTAGAAAGCTATTACATATTTTTAATATTTTTTTAGTAATTCCTTATATTTCATGATGACTTTCTACATTGCGGGCATGTATTTTACAAGCTTTTTGCAGAAGCAAGGATAAATTTTTGCCTATTCAGTCTAAAGTGCTGATTCCAAGCCTTCCTTTGTTCTAATAGTGTGCTATTTTAGCTGGTTTTCCAAATCAGTCCATAAATGCTCAATAACGTTAATATAAGGAGATTGCGGAGGTGTTTCCAGCACATGCGGACAATTATACAGGAGCCACAGACGCACATTGAGTGCTTTCTGCTTAGGATCCTTATCCTGGTAGTACTGGAAGTTCTCTTTTATTCCCAATGTTTCAGCACTCTGTGCCAAATTTTGCTTAAGAATGTTTAGATACTCTGGCCCATAATTCCATCAACTACACGAAGTTTACCTGGACCAGCAGCGGACACACAACCCCAAATTATTCCCGAGCCACCTCCATGTTTTACAGTGGATATTAGATTATGCTCTCGGAGTTAATTAGGTTTCCGTGTGATATAACATTAACCATCCGAGCTGAGCAAATTAAATTTGCTTTCGTCAGCGAATAACACAGTGCTCCAAAACGAAAAATCTTTATTTTTATAATGTTTTGCAAAACTGAGTCTCTTTTTTCTATTGCACTTGCTCACGAACTGTTTTCTGCGGGCTACTCTTCCGTGTAAATTGCTTCTTCTTAAAAGCAATCTTATCGCTTCGGGAGGCACACTTTTATTAAGATGTTCTGATACTTCTTTTGCCAGTTTAGGAGAACTTATCTTGGGTTTTTACTAGCCTGTAGCACAATCCATCGATCGCCTCACTTTCAAACACTAAAGGTCTACCACTTTTTGTTTATTTTCCACTGATTTTGTTTATTTAAAGCGCGTAATATCATGAATTGTGGAATGTGATCTATTTACTATTTCCCCAATATCATGATCTGAATTTCCCTCTTTGCAATACTTTAAAATAAGTTCTTTTACTTCTAAAGAAGTTTGACCAAGTTGCCTTCCCATTCTAACTTTTAAACACACAGTTTCATCCACGTAAAAACAGTACGGCTTCAACTTGTTTCACTTGGACACCTAAAACTATCAAGTAAACAAACTCTTGGAAATTCCTGTATGAGGCCCAGAAACAACAAAATGGTGCCACCTGCCCGTGTTCTTTTTTGACATAAATTTTAGTTGTATTTTCACTTTCTTGTATTTTTATTAATGAAATTGAGTTTTGTTATTGCTGTTTCTATATTCCATAAGCCAATACCATAGAGCAATTAAAATATATTTGTTTTTCTCAGAAGCACACTCTTGAAATGTTTATTCTCTCTTAGAATGTATAAGTAGGTATATGTCCGATTTCTTTATTGAGTAACTTTAAATGACCTAATGACTAACTCCAACTATGCACTGCACACACGGATAAAGCAATCATATACACTCCTCAAAAAAATTAGGGCATCAGCCGAAATATCACACAAGACCTTAGGATAGTTTATGGATAAACTTGTGTTTGACTCATATTTATCATACAAAAAGGAATGCTTCTAGATAGACTAGAAAAATGGGGCACGTACTGGTGTAGGGGCACGGAAAACCTTGTTCACATGGCTTATGAAATAAGGTGGTTATGTATGCACCTCTCGAACTGCTCACAAACAGGCAAGGCAACAACACTGATTGTTCCTTAATGTGGCGTATGATCACCTCGAACAGCCATCACAGCCTCGCACCTGCGTGGCATGGATTCAATCAGATTATCGATGAATTCTTGGGGGATGTTGTGCCACTCATCCAGAAGAGCGACTTCCAACTCTATAATGATTATTGAAGGTACTGGCCTAGCGGCAATTCGTCTCCCACGCATATCCCGGACATGCTTATTTGCATTGAAATCCGTAGAGCGTGCTGGCAACTTCATCCGAACGATACCCTCGGCTTCCAGCATCACATCCACTAACCGAGCTCTGTGACGACGAGCATTATCATTCAGGCAAAGGAACCAATCACCAATGGCACCAGCATAAGGAAGAACAAGTAGTTGCAGGATCTCATCCCTATACATGAGAGCCGTCAAAGAGCCATTTCGGATGATGTGGAGCTCTCTACGCCCACCAATGCTGATTCCTGCTCACACTATCAGTCCACTACCATTATACTGGGAACTTTCTCGCACAAACGTGGGATTTTGTCGTATTCCACACTCTCTCCAGATGAAAACACGTTGATTATCAGGCTCCACCTTAAGTCGAGACTCGTCAGAGAACAAAACATTGCCCCATTCATTGCGTCCTGACCCACGATGTTCCTCCGCCCACACTCTTCGATCAACACGGTGTCGTTCAGTTAATGGGACACACACCATAGGCCTACGTGGGTAGAGATCACCTTCGCGAAGGCGATTGCGGACCGTTTGAGTGTATATTGTGCGTCCTGTTGCTGTTCGGAAGGCTCGCTGAAAGAGAGTATCATTCTGACGGCGGTTTCGACGGACTGTAAAAAAGAGATAATGATCGTCTCTGGTTGTCGTTGCTCGTGGACGGCCCTGTCGTGGTCCTCTTTGAACACTTCGAGTTGTTTGAAATCGATTCCACAATTGGAAAACCACACTTTGTGCCACTCCTAAGGCATTCGCCATCTCCCTCTGTGACTGACCAGCTTCCAACCTCCCGACACCTCGCCATGCCAGCAATTCTGGCAATCCCATTTCACTACATGGATTTGTGTCGCTCTAAACATTCGCAATGACAACAGAGGTATCCTGGACCTGGAATGTGATGGCAGTGCTACACTACAAAATGACCTCTGGTTGCGCCACGTCACCGATCATGTGCATAGGCGTATCCAACGGTTCGTTTGCACGTTGTGCCTTCATGCTAGTCGATTTTAATACGAACTGGACCAGATACATTGTTGTCACATTATTCGTAACAAGTTTTACATGAGTTTTCATCTGATCGCCTAATTTTAAACCAGTGTATTTATCGTAACTTTCTTAACTTTACTTAATCTTCACTAATTTAAGCTAGTCTACAAAAAATGAAGTAAAGCAATTATTAAACAATTACAAATATATAGAAATGTATTTTGAAAGAAAGCAGAATCAAAGTGAACCAGCCGAGATTTGAAACCGGGGTACTCCAATCAAAAAGCAGATATCTTACCAACTTACCCAAGGCAGAACTTGTAACTTTTGGCTTTGAAACTTTATTTATATTGTGTGTGTTACGTAACTACGCTAAGAGATATCATTACTGTGTCGAGGACCTCCTTCCCTCCTTCAAGACCCGTTTCGTAAATTTACGAAATAACTCTTTTAATTCTTAATCAATCCGTTGTGTGTGTGTGGGTAGGTGCACCAGTAAGCTCCTAAGAGTAAGCTCCTAACTCATTCTTGGTTTTAATCTACAGAATAAATGCTTTAATGAAAAAAGGCGGCCTGTTAGCTGTAGATGGCTAAAGACCGTAAATAAAATTCAAACTTCAAATAGAACTGAGGTAACTTGCGGACAATGGCTGATTTAACAACACGTTTGATAGTAGCGGGTGTAATGGATGATTTAAGAAAAGGGTTGATGCGGCCTGCGTCGCTAAGTGGTAAATGTGTGCTTGTCGTTCTACAATTCTCGTGTTTGATTCACAGAATGGATTTACTGTTACTTTCATCAAGGAATTAAACGTTGTAAATCATTGTCTCGAATCGCGATTTATACTGAAAGAGATTTATCGCATAAAGCAAGAAAAACCTGGGACTGGGGAAGGGGGAAAGACGCAAACACTGTTTACATTTTGCGTTAAAGTTTCATTTATTTCCATGTCATTCGCGCTTTTCCTTTCATATTTTCTTCTTTTCTCATTTTGTTTCGCTTTCCATACTTTTTCGGTCTCTATATAATGCATAGTATTATTTTCCTTTTTCTTTGCATTAATTTCTGGAACTTAACGTGAATGGAATTTGTGCATATTTATTCCGTGATTCAATGACGCTTTTACCTGCAAATACTTTTTTGCTCCAAATGGAGAAAAATCCTTATATGTTATGTTTTCGGGCGTGTATTTGCTGTTATGTTGGTTGTCCAACTATCAGGCATACAGTGAAACTATTCCACTACTGGAAAAACCTATCATTTCTTATAAATCCAAGCTCCAGGTTCTAAATTGTCTGACTGTACATAATGCGGAGGATTAAATATTTCTGTTGTATTACTTTCAAATGTATGATCCACAACATTCATCTTTATGATACGAAGTAATGATGCTACTGTATCTCCAGCAAAATACGGATTGAATTAAATCACAATATACATACATTGTAGATGGATGGCCTAAACGTCAATTTGGAACCCTTTGTCCTTGTTGCATATCCTTTGAATCTGCTTCTAGTTCAAATCCCAACATCACACTAACACTTGGTAACAATATAAGGTCCACATCTGTGTCTTTACTAACACGTCTTATAAAACAGGTATAACTTTCACTAATGTAGGAAATATGTAAATTTCTGAATTTCTTGAGTGTATTAACTTTATCACCTCCGAAATATCAGTATAATAAAGAACAGGAATAGTTACAAACTTTCTTCCAACGTTGATTGCAGGTTTGTAAAAAAATATTATTTTGTTCCTTAATATTTAACATTGAGTGAGGATAATGAATCTCAACAATAGCTATGAGGGTCACTACAGAAGTTTTGAGATACGCATTGTTGTGGCACTAGGGTGGGTCGTTTTGCCACTTTTTCTTTGGAACGAAATGTAATACCTGGCAAAAGTGGCCAATTCACATGGACATTTCAGGTATAGATTTTTTTCAAATCAGATAATATCTTCTGTGAGAACTATTGCCTCAAAGTTTCAAAATTTCACTGAAAATTGCAAAAAATACCAAAATTGTTCATTTTTTTTGTTTTGTTAAAGTAAACATATTTTTGGGTTTATACATGCCAGATGCTATGAAAACTGACATTCCAGTCTCAAAATGCCAGTTATATGCGCTTGGATGGTATAGGGGTGCCTCCTCTGGGGTCGGAAAAGAGACCCTCAATACGTTGGTCACGTGACACCATCCTCTGGCTCTGCACATGACGAGACCAGAGCTATTTTCGAATACATCATGAACCAATTCAGTACAATTAAGCGTTTCTACAACATTTTTCGTCCTTGCCTTTTCCTTCGGGACCTGCCGGACCAATATGAAGATGAACGTGACAATTGTTTGGATAGCATCGTCACTGGAGATGATAGGTGGTGTTATCTCTGCGAGCCGGAAGTCCAGGAGACAGTCCATGGAATGCCGATTTTTAGAAGCGCGACATGCAGGCTCTGGTTCATCGTTGGCAAAAGTGCATAACAAATGGTGAGAACTATGTGGAAAAATGAGTCTGTAGCTGAAATATTGCTTGGTTTAGCTGTGCTGTTGTTAGTTATGTATCTCCATTAGTTTCCATTAAAAAAAAGGATGCATTACTTTACGAACGACTTTCGTAGATTTGACTGAAACTGTTATGATTGCTCAGAGATACAATGTAAGCGAGAGGGCTGCGGCACATATAACAACTGTGCTTCAGGCAGCTTCAAAGTCTGGAATTATAACTTCTCAAAAATCTAGCGACATAACATCTGCTTTAACTGTAGACAGGAACAAAATAAGGCGTGCGAAACTTAAACTTGCTCGGAATTTAAAAGAAAGTTCTAGAAATGATGATCCCATTAAAATCCTATACTTTGATGATAGAAGGGATGACACTAAAGCATACACAGGCATCGTTAGAGAAGAGCACTCATCACTTGTGGCTGAACGTAACTCTCAATACGTTGGTCACGTGACACCATCCTCTGGCTCTGCACATGACGAGACCAGAGCTATTTTCGAATACATCATGAACCAACCCAGAGTTGGCTTTGATAAAGTTGAGGTTCTTGGGTGTGATGGAACATACACTAACATGCTTGGAATGGAGTTGTTCTTCGAAAATTAGAGGAACTAACAGGAAAACAAAAGCAATGGGCTATTTGTCTCTTGCATTTTAATGAACTGCTGTTCCGAGCTCTCTTCACGCATATTCACGGCCCTTATTCAAGCCCCTATTCTTACACACGTTCCATAGTTTTAAAACTATCTAACTGTGAAAAAGCTTTCAGTGTTGCTATTCAAACCAATAAAATGGGACTTACCTCATCATAGTCCAGAAGAGCACAGAAAACTCAGTAAAGACCTGAGACGCTTGTTCCAGATATCTCAAGCCATTGACTCCAGAGCATGCTCGGAAGACATTGTTTCTATGTTCCCTGGCAAACTAAACAAAGCTAGCTCGTTGACTAGTACAAAAAGAATTTTAACATTGTATATTGCAACAAAAAACCTATCAAGAAATTAATAGAAATTGCGACATTCATACTTAGAGTCTGTGTGGTTATGCAATGCCGTATCAGAACATAGTCTTCCATTGCTGATGGTCCTCTCACGTCTTTGAGGCCATTCAAGGTCTAGATACTTACCAAGGGAATACCAGGCTGTAATCCGTTCATCCGTTCAGACGAATGCATTCTTTGCACTCCCTGAAAATTTCTTCTCGCCATGATGACTGATGGTCGACTTGCTGTCCGACAAGATGCATTACATAAGATTCTTAGTGCTCGAGAATACGAAGCAGGGAATCTCCATAACTCCATTAGATATAACATCATTCCCAGACTGAATTTTGAGGCAAACGATTACACTGCAATGGTATTTTGGGGAAGCACTGATGTTTCAATAACTGTACTACCAGTAAGTTCTATGGACGGTACCAAACAAACAGCTCATGGTCAAACTTTCATTTCCTGACAACACTGTGCCAAAATGGTCCTTCACCGTCCATCCGTGCCACACGGTGGCAGTAGAACTGATAGTGAATTTGTCACTGAAGAAGCCTCCCGATTATGTGCCAGTAATGCTGGAGGCGGAATAATCAGGTCAACCTTACTTTCTAGGCAAGCTGCGTCAAAATTTCATCAAAGTCCCAATATGTGACAATTTTTCCTGACAGTGACTAATCGGATCAGATCATCCGGCGCAACATATGGTTAGTTGATTGGATAGGCCTAGCAGAGAAGCCCTAGGTGCAGCCACCTCTACATAGTGGGTTCTGGGTCACTTGGCCAGTCTATATTGGCAGGTGAGCGAGGCACTGCACAACCGCTTAACTGTACTGAATTTGCCCCTTTTCTAGCCCCAGAGGAGGCACCCCTATTCCCCCCAAGGGCATATAACTGGCATTTTTTTTACTTGAATGTCAGTTTTCATAGCAACTGACATGTATTTAACCAAAAATATGTTTACTTTAACATAACTAAAATTAATGAACAACTTTGGTATTTTTTGTAATTTTCAGGTAAATTTTGAAACTTTGAGGCAATAGTTCTCACAGAAGATATTATCTGATTTGAAAACAAATCTATACCTGAAATGTCAATGTGGATTGGCCACTTTTGCCAGGTATTACATTTCATTCCGAGAAAAAGTGGTAAAACGCTGCACCCTATTGTGGCACAGTATTTGAATTCCAACGATTGCGTTCGGTAGTGGTATCCAGAGCGAAGAAGGAAAGCAAGTTTCAACTCGCCTCGCTTATCGGCGTGGCCGTATCGCCTTCACTTGTTGGTTCATGTGAGCAGTATTCGGCTGTCTAGAATGGAGCTCGAAAGGTAACATTTCCGGGGAATGATCCTTTATGATTTCAAATGTGGTTTGAACGAGACACAAAGCTTTTACCGTTTGCAGGGGGCATTTAGGGACCTTGCTCCTTCCCGTGCTACAATTTTTCGGTGGTTTGGTGAATTTAGAAGAGGCCGGACATCGCTTAAAGGTGAAGAGAGAGCTGGACGTCCGGCAGCAGCTGTGTCAGATGAAAACATTGCCGCTGTGGAACAAATGATTCGAGAAAGTCCTCGAACAACTACATAGAATCTACAGTGAACATTGGATCGCCAGCAGTAACAAAAGTTCTTCATGATTATCTTTGGCTCAGGAAGGTTTTATCTCATTGGGTGCCTTCTTTCTTCTCCAAATCTGGCAATGTTGCAACTGTTACATTTGAAGAACCAAGGACTGTTACTGCTCAGTGGTACACCACTGTTTGCCAAACAAAATGTTCCAGAAGCTTCGGGAACGACGTCCAAGAGCTGGATTGCGTGGGATCCTGCTTCATCATGACAACGCGTCCGCACACACGGCCAACATCAGAATTCAATTTTACGTTTACGTTTAATACTTTGCGAAATACTTCCGCATTTCTTCTTAAGAGTTCTGTTAAAATGTCTACAACACTAGCCTTTGTATCAGGTGTTTTAGTTGTAATATGTTTTATTTTGTTTTTCTTAAAGTACTTCTGTATTGTTTTATTAAACTCCCTTCCTTTATCTGTTCGGCATGTAATTGGTTTTCTGTCTTTGAAAACAATTTTCAGTGCTTTTGATACATCATTTGTAATTGTAGATTTTATTGGTAGAACCTAGGCATATCGACTGAACACATCTATCACTGTAAGAATATAACGATATCCGTCAGTAAATTTATGAAGAAGCTGATCAATAATATCACTTTCCCACTCATTATCAATATTATTCACCACATAGAAATATCTTAAAAGGACGAAGTACTGGTTTCTATAATGTACCATATATGTTCATTGTTTCAGTAACCGCTTTCTTTTGCAGTACATGGAAATTTTCTTTGTAGCTATCCACAAGTGTTAGCAGTTGAAAGCGAAGGAGGATGTGAAGCACTGAAACAAACCTTATTTAACTGTTTGTTTATGGTTTTCATCTAGACCATATTGCACATTTACAAGCTCACTTCATTTTGCTTATAGGAGGCAATACTGTTTCCTTTTCTTCTTCTTCTTCTACAAATAATTTCAGATGTTTTTTCCTTGACGATAATGCTTTGTTCTGTTGTAAAATATATGACACACATTTCGTATTTCGAACAAGTTCTTGTGGTAAGATATTGGAAGATAAATAATTAAAAAAATCCCGTCCATGTGGATTGTGTTTCCGTGGTCGCGACACATCACAAATTAAATCTAGAGTGTGAGAATCTTCTAGTTTATCAACTTCTATGTAAACAGTTCCTTTATTATCCCACGTGATGTTATCATCTTCTTTCATCCTATGTAGTATTCTGCTCTTTTACGATACGTTTGGGTATAGATAGCAATGTTTCTGCTTCTACTTCAGGCTTCTCTGATTTAGTTGACGTAATCGAAAATGTCACAAATTATTCTTGTTTTCGCATCAACTGTAAATGTTTCTCAAGAACACTATCATAGTGATTTCATCTTTCTTCATCACTAAGAGACGATAAATGTAAAATGTCTTGCATTTCTTGATCCAAAGTAAATTGACGTTTCTCTGCGGCTGATGATTATGGTAGCTGCATGCGATTAAGAACTTCAGGTTAAGAACTGAAATCATTTTCTTTGTGTGTTCTATTTCACTAACGGAATAGTCAACTTGATAACGCACCACATAAAATAGGAGCTAATATTGCAGGTAATAGTCCATCCTGTTGCACGAATAAATCCTTCTCCTTTCATTGGAGTTTCCTTTCTTCACAAGATATCGAAGTGCCCCTAGTATTGTTCTAATCTTGGTTTCTGCGTCTTTATAAGAGGTACATTACCTTTTGTTACATTATAAGCACGTTCGCAAATACTACGAATCACCGGAAAGTCTGCATTTGCCACTATAGCTTTACGTAGTTTACGATTTGCTTTGCAGAACGTACGAAGAAGATTTCCGTGTTTTACCCTTGAAGACATAATGATATAATGAAGAAACACAGTTTAAAACTAGCATTATAAACACAGCTTTATCATCATCATTTTCTTCTTCTTCTACCTCCTTTGAAAATAAACGTAATGATAAACATCATAAGGAAATATATCTAACGAATTTCATTTGGCGTATCCTGTTTTAAATCAATAAATAAATATCCATATTTTAACTTTGTTACGTCGTTAAAATTTACTTGAAGAAATTTTGGATTCTCGGAAATTAGTTGATAACTCATATGTTGAATTTGTGATTTGTCCCTTGGATTTTTAAATAGTACAACATAAGAACAATTGAAACTAATACCTCTGCTTCTTTTTCCCAGGTGAGATATGTTTTGTGTAATAAATATTACGGTAAGATTTTTATGATGAAAACCTTTGTAAAGAAATCAACTATATTACGGTTCACTACGCACATATAATCGTTAATAATAAAATGAGGTCCAGCTTAAGGTAAAAGGTCCTCTGTTCGAGTTAATCCTTCAATAAATTGCACTTTTATTGCAATTACGCATTTTGCCAATCTATAGTACCAATAAATGTCAAGAAACGATGTATAAACCATGCGTTATAAATTAGAAAGTAATCGTATTACAAATGTTGTTTTTCCACATCCACTTGGTCCTGCAACAATACATTAAAAGGGATGTTTCCACGTAGTATCTATGTTAAGGAGGATGATAATTCTCTCTTCAACCATATATTTAAAAATGACCTGTTACATTTCTCTCTTTCTTTTGGTTGAAGGTGTGTCCACATGATACAGTATCATATGAATTCAAAATTCTACGTCGAATATATTCTAATTTGTAATTTTGACTTCTGTGGTTCGAGTCGTCGTCTTCTTTTTCTTCATTATATACTTTCATTTTCTTAATATCAAAATTTGATTTTATTGTAAGATTCGTAATTTAATGAAAATCCTCGTATTTTACGTACTTGGTACTCCTTATTTGCACTGGGGTTAAAAGACGTAGCCGGTTCTTCTTGGGTCCAGCTGATACATATTCTGGGACATATTCCTCTTTACCATATCCAAGTAATTCATTCGTTAAATCTGCTAAGAAGTCACCAGTTGGAGTTGTGCTTCCAACAGGTTTTTGTATGTAAATTGCTGAATCAGCATCAAAATATAATACTCTTTCTTGTAGCTGTTACAAATACTTTGAGAATTCTAATCTAGCTTGTGCTGTTGTGTATGTGGCTATGAGAAACTTTACTGTTGCAAGTAAAACAGGAACTTCTTCTGGGTATTTCCAATATAGCATGTAATCATTTACTGGAAATATTTGATGAACGTCTATATCATGTGTTGTTAATTTATCATTTACTTCATTTGAGTTATTAATGATGCATACATGTATCATGTTCTCTCGTTGACCAAATTTTCCGCAAAGCGAATTCAACATTAATTTAGCTAAACTTCTAAGTGCTGGATTATGATTAATTTTCTTTCCATCTAGAAGTATCCTTTCCTTTTGGTAAAATTGTTGTATGTACTTTTACTTTAGCTCGTCTGTTTTATACCATGACGGCCATCGACTAGCCTCCGTTTTTGCTTTTAGAAAGGTATAGAGTTGTGCAAACAATTCAGCACTGTTTGTTTCCTCATCATATTGAACATCATAAGCCCAAATCTCATAGATATCCAGTATGATGCATCCTTTTTCCAATGCTTTTCATACCTCATCTGCTAGCCACGTACCATGTAGAACTCGTTCTTCATCACTGTGATTACTAGTTGACTTACTCATCACAACATGTTGGAAACATTAACCTGTCATTTGATTTATAAGGTAAAACCGAATGAAAGAGCGTTTTTGGAGGAAGAATGCTTAACTAATCCTTCTAACTCTTCAATGTTGCGATAATTTGAATCTCCAGGCAAATAGATGATTAGGTGGCGAATTGGAAATTTCATAGTTTTGCAAATTAATGAGTGCAAACTGTTAACATCTAAGTAGCACAATTTTCTCCTTCAAACTCTTCTGCTTTATCATATAATTGTATGCCATTCACACGTCCTCCATAAAAAGCGCCACGGGGATTCAATGGTGTTTTTTTAGTGTATATGCAATTTGTAATATACTCATCTCTTCACTTCTTGGAAACTGTTTCCTTTTAAATTCACAACCCGAAATTTCGTGAACTTCATATCCAAAATTCCACACATTTTTGAATCTTCTTTGTTGCTATATATCAAAATTCCATGGAGTCTGTAGCATTGTTATATATGGAATTATGTCGGTCATTTTGGTAACAAAAATACAACCTTGTGTAAACAATCCTTCATATTCCAACACGTTTATTCTTGTTGTATCCTCTGTGCATTCACCATCTACTTTCATGATGCAATTCGCTTTTTCCTTACTACGTGCAGCATTCGTAATTTGAATGTTTCCTTTTTTCTTCCCAAGCCAACCAATGTACTGCTTCAATTCATTGTACATCTCTTCATCGATACCCATTCTTTGATATGATGCTAATAATATTTTAAGGGCCGCGGTGCCTCAGTGGTAGAGCCTTCAGCTCTGTGCTTGGGGTCCCGGGTTCGATCCCTGCCCCCGCCAAGTGAACTTTGTAGTGGAAAAACACCGTGCGCGTGAGTTTTCTCGGGGTTCTCCCATTTCCTCCTACTTTCTTCATTCCACCATTTCATTCATTACTCATCATCACCGTTTCCTTTGGCGTAACCGGCATAGCCGTGGGACGTAAAACTCACAGATTTCATTTCATTTCTAACAATATTTTGCTTTAAGAGATTTCTTCGATACACCAAATAACATCTGCTAGAGATTGTAATACATTTAAGTAATGGATTTACGTTTGTTTCGGACTCAAATGTATTCATAAGGAAATACATGCTTGACGTACAATTGTATATCTTCTACACAATATTTTATGTGTCTTCTTTCGTTTTAAAGTTATCATTTCGATGTTGATTTTACCATTCCAGGAAGGAAAGATTCTTTCTTCTACTCTCATGGTATCTGCTTCATAATACTTAATGTTTGTAACTGAATCTTCATACATCTCGTTTTCTCGTCGATTAAAAATATGTGGAAAATACTCTTTGCAGGATAGAAGTCCAAACGCACCGCTTAATTTACTTAGTGGCATAGGTAGAAAACTTAGTGAACCTATAAAACTTACATTACCTACTTTAAGAGATATAATTTTCGCCCCATACATTATCTCTTCTAAAGTCTAGTTCAACTTCTCAACCACGGTCTTAATGAAGAAATAAGCCTTTCGAGTTTTATGCTATGGATTTTATCATCTTAAAGTTTCGACGTCGTTTCCTTGGGTGTGTTAGGAAGTCTTCTATTACATTTCCCCCATCAAATATATATTTACGTTTTCCATAAAGGATACATTCATTTTTCATGTTGTTATCTTCACAACAACGGTAGCATGCATGCTGATTAACCAAGACATTAGGTATATATTCGTATATGTTTGTTTCATCCTCTGTTTCAGTACCTTGTGTACACTCAATACCACAGTAAACAATCACAGCTTTCTTTTCCATTAAAATCTTTTGATTACTTTTTACCTTCTCTCACTTACTTTCATGTAACATTCGTGATTAGGAAATACGATAGTATAACAAATGTTGCAATATGTTTCTCTACGGTACGTGAGATCCATTTACCTTCACAACATAACTTTTCAAACATAGTGCACAACATTTCACAATTGAACATACAAGCTTTCCATTTTGATAAAGAACTGATTTGTGATAATCATAGCATGATGATCATAAAATTCTCGATTACAATCAATACTTTTAACACTTCCTTCTCTAAAGTCACATGGTGGCTTCTGATGACAACGGTAACACATAGCTATACAATGTTTCAAATGCTCATGCTTTTTATATTCTTTTGAGAACTTTCGCAATAATACTGGAAGCTAAAACATGATGTAAAGCTTTCAATTACGTTGTAATGATTATCTATGAAAAGTAAACTTAAAGATGTTCTCTCGTTATCACTCGGTGGTGCTTCAAAAATAAGATCACTTCCTAAAAATCCCCTGTACACTGTGATTTTATAATCCTTTAAAAGCTCTTGTAATTTAGGAAGTTCAGGAATTCCACCACCGTGACTAAGATCTACATCGGTAGATTCACCCAAAGGTATTGCTTGTTTCTGTATTAGACTTACATTGAATTTTGTATGTATTGAATTCTGTTTGATTTCTCCCCTTGTTTTTTTTTAATCCTATGGCATCAACGATTGTATTTGCTAAACTGCTTGTTCCTTTGTTCTTAATTGTAATAATACCTCGGTTTGGCGTTAAATATTCATTGGTATTCATAACATGTCGTTCGGAACGACGTTGTTCTCTTGGTATGCGTACATGATGGAAGTTCATTACACAATCTTCGTTTGTAACATAGCCATATTACTTTGGAGTATTTTTTCATAACTCAGCTATAACACTTCTGCTGAGAGATTTCTAGCTTCTCTAAACGACAACCAGAAAAGGCGATGTCCTTCCCTTTCATTTGTGATTGTTATTCCTACGTAATCATATTCCACATAACGTAAGCAATAATCTATTAGAGCCCGTAAACGTTTTCGATTGCAGTAAAAGGATATTCATGTGCACGCAAAGATACTAAAAGGATTCTTAGCATTGTACACTAAATAGTGTATCTTCTGTATCCTCGTCTAGGTTTATCTATAATATTAAATCTATTATCATGATTACGTCTATTTTTATTTCCAAATCTTACTTGTACACTTGTGTTCCGTTCTGCTTTAAGTTCACATAGCAAATCATTCATTCGCTTCTTTTTTTCTTCTAAATTAATTACTATTTCTTCTTGGTCAGTATTAGCCTCTCCTAGTATTTCCATGAAAGATTGATACATCGCTTCTAGTTCTTTTTCCCTTTTCCAGGGTTTTTGAAATAAATCGTCAACTCAATTCAGTAGTTCATTTTTGTAAAACTCTTCTTATTCTGCATTTTCTTCCTCCTTGTAATCCTCTTCTATTATCTGTGAGAACGTAAGGATTACTTGGATTCCTCAGCCGTCCTTTCTTCACCGTCAGCATGGGGTGCGGTGGCTCAGTGGTAGACCGTTCACCTCCGGTGCTTGGGATCCCTGGTTCGATCCCAGCTCGCGCCATGTGGACTTTGTGGTGGACAAACACCGTGCTCATGGTTTTCTCGGTGCTTTTCCGTTTCCTCCCACTTTCTTCATTCCACCATTTCATTCATTTCTCATAATTACCGTCCCCTTTAGATTAACCGGCATAACTGTGGGACGTAATACAAAGATTTCATTTTCATATTTTTCTTCTCCGTCTTCTTTCAAAAACGCCTTTACTTTTTCTATACAAACGGACGCGTCACTGACTTCCCCTTTCTCTTTTCTTCTTCTTCAGCTTCTGTTATCATTATATTTTCATTTTCCATTATTTGTATTAATACTACATATAAGTGAGCTACACACTTATGGATGTAGCTCATATTTCACTTCTTCTTTATCTTTTCGAGGTTGTTCAAATATATCGTCAAGCCTATTTTATATTTCTTTTACGTAAAGCTCTTTTTCTTCTGCTGCTGCTGCATATTATCTTCTTTCCCACAATAATTCCACATTTTGCAGTCCACATTTCAGAATGCTGTCAAACTTGTCTAGTAAATCGACTTCACGCCAGGAAGTAGAACAGAGTAAAAAATAGATTAGTCTCGGCATGGAGAACGACGCACGACGGAGGTAGAATCCTGAATGTGCTCAGACTACGGCCAGATGTGACAAGAGAAAAGTATATTTTTTTATTTTTTCGACTACAAAAGTACGTGTTGCCTCAGGTGAAAGGGCCGTGTCAAGTAGAAAGGCTGAAGAGGTTTTGATAAGCTGTATTTCCGGTGCTGAACTTTTAAATTTTGAATACGACACTTCCATTTGATCTTCTAAAAATCCTAAAAATTTTACTTCACACTTCATAAAATTTTATTATAGTACGATGCCTACTGCTGTAGTTGGAATATTGTGTAGCTCACTTATAACTGTGTCAGGATCTCTTGCGATAGTACCATCAGCTAAATACGAGACATTTCATTCAGTGTTAATCCTAGATACTATGAACTGAATTCTCATGGCAAACAAAGCCGGCCTAAAGGATCACCTTGATGTATTCCACCTGGCTAGAGTATAATCTTATCATCTAGAAATAGATTACTTGATTGCGCATAGGGCTAGATCTAAAATCCTGCGAACGTGCAGTTCGCAGGAGGCGTCCGCTGAAGAGGGCACCAAACTGGACAAATAATTTCGTGTTTTCAGTGTAGAAAATGTTACGGTGAAAAAATTCCAAATAGCTTCAAATAAATGTTGTACAACTGAGATACAGATAAAATACATGAAAAGGACAACAAAATCGAATCTTTGCGTGAAAGGATACAAAACACTCTTTACAATTCAAATGGAATCATAAAATCACCTAATCAATTAGCGCCAACGTCACACACACAAATGATGGTATTTTGAGGAAGATATCCAGTGTAGTGTGCCGCACCCTCCATCTCAGTTGGCGCGAAAATTTTTGCCACACTCCACAATTACTTAAACAATTAACGACAATTATTTTACTAATTGCGTAGACAAGTTTATTTTTTTCTTAAATCTTAAAACAAGGAAAAGCAATAGAACAGGGAAATGTTAGTCATTCTCTTCGTGCTCATTCGGTTCCTTCCAGCTGTCTTTATTTTTTTTGGATGAAATATTCTGTCTGCTTCATCCTCTCCCAGTCAGCTGACTGTCTGCCTCAAGAAGCAGTTAAACTATAACCTTTCTCGTCTGGAGAAGACAATATTTCCTCCTAAAGGAAAGTAACAGATTCTTAATTGTGGTTATCACAACCTTAAATAAATAGGGACAACAGAAATAATCTGAATTTCGTTTAGTTAACTCAAAGGTTACAAAGGTTATTTCGCTAGCCAGCAATATATTCAATAACTCTGATACAAAGTCTCATTTCCTCGTAATACAACCACAAGTATTTGATTGTAAATTTGATTACTCACTCTGTTTTTGGACGTTTTAGTAATACAGATTGTCATAGTCCTAAGTTATTATTTTTACAGCACACTTGCAAAGTTTGAACTTTTAAACTCTTTAAATTTTATTGGAAATATAATGTGTCTGTAGAGTCATGATATAATTAAACCTGTCTTAGTAAATTGTGCTATCTGTAACCAGACGTGACTCTTTGTACACATGAGGTCAAATGTCAACCTCCTCAGGTTATCAGGGTTTTTGTATAAAGAAATTTTCCCATGTAAAGGAAGCTTTTAGGATACGCCTCCGCCTGCTTGCGCAGCCGCAGAGACTCAAATTCGTTTCATAAATAATTAGAAATCCAATCAGGTAAAACCCTGGCTTACCCCTGTATTCACACGTCCCTACCCTAGTGCCGTGTGAAAATGATAAGGGCAAACAAAAAGTGAGTACATCTCTCTTTTTGGGGGATTAACATACAGTTTTTTTCGAAGAGGCGAGCTTACGCTCGTTGCCCCCTTCGGGGGAATTCCGATAACCTTTTCCAAGAGGCACAAGCTTCGTAAAGTTCCATCAACTCCAAGACATGGACTTATCATCCACAGTCTAACTTAGAACTACGCCGGAACGTTGACATTCTTATTCTAGCCCGTTGTTCGGTCGGGAGAAACTTTGTTACATCCCTCACCGACTTGTGCTATTGTGTCGGCAGTGACTGTTAAATTCCATCATACGGCGTAAGGACGGTATTCCTTTCACGACTGTCATTTCATAGATTCATCATTGGAGACGAGCAGTGTGTGTTATCGCCGATTCATTTCTAAGTGCTCAACTGGACAGTACCTCTGTTCTCACTGTGAGTATACAGTCAATCTACAAACTTAGTTACCATCACTCAGATTCTGTTTACCTAATCTGAGCACTGGCTCCACACGGATCTTTTCAAGATCTCTCATTAATTCCAACTCTTGTGTTCCTGAACGCTTCCTAATATAATATTGGTTAGCCTGTGCTTACGCTGATTTACGTATCTATAGAAGATCTCATGTACGAAGTCACATGTGTTGTATTAAGTCCACTGACTTATTCGAGCCAGCTAATAAAATTCTTCCCAACTCGAACTTGCGTCGCTTACGTCATTTAAAACATTCTCAATACTTCCTTCTGGTGAACGTTTCATAATCTTTCTTAAGATCTATATTAACGCCTCGTATCGACGTGCCAATGTTGTAGTCTACTCGAGATAGCAGATGACCTTTGAAATGAAATCCTGTTGAACATCGTCCTAACCTGGGAACTGCATTTTCCATTCGTCTCACCTCTATTCCATCATCCATCCAGGAGAAGACCAGCCTGTGCGAAGTCCCAATTTTCCGAAGACTTCTAGTCCAGTACGAAGCTCAGTGACGACATCGTCTTACACGAAGTCCTGACCATCGTCCGTCTATCCTGCTCTTGTATTTCAGCCGCTCGAAGTACAAGTGAGTAATTTTATCGCAATAGTGTTTTAAGTGCTTTTAAGCGATTGTGCTACCTGGTGCGTACGAAACGGCTACAGCAACGTCGAGGTAACCCCAGAGTCTCCCCATCTCGACTTGGAGTGCCTGGAGGTAGGACCACGGACCTCAGGTGGGTTACCACTGTTTATTTAATATTTTCATGTACCTGTCATTTGCATTTTGTTTTCATCAAGTCGCTTAACTGTAAAGGCGATCACCTCCCAAGTAGTTTCAAAATTACTTTGAAACCTTTTAGTTGTTTTAATATCGTTTGTGTGAATTGTTAACTACTTTTGATTTCCAAGATCCCTTTTAGTTCGAGCGGTAATCTCGTGTTAAATTATAACGATATAATATGTTTTGATATGCTAGTTTATTAAGTATTCTGAACTGGATGATAGCAGTGGTATTCCAACTCGCTGACGCCTACTCACTAATATCATAATACTAGTAATCATTCGTTCTCTTGCGTACTGACCACCCCTCGTCCTCATTCTGACGAACACCGCCTTGCTTTTGTTATTTGTATTGTTGCGGGACCCTAAAGCTGTCCCCTTGACGAGTGGTCATTCGATAGCCTATTTGCTTGAGATGGACATCCGCGCCTTTGCGCCCTCACTCGGTTGTTATTGAAATTGTATGCTATTTATCATCTACCATCCGAGCTACATAGCTCTTCTTGATACGGACTAATTTAAAGTCCCTATATAAACAGCCTTTTTCAAGGCTACCTCTTGCTCTTATTCATTATTATTGTGCTGATAGCAACCTCCTTCACCAAGACATATTTTGGTGACAGATTTGTGGAATGTGCACGCGCGACATAATTGGTGTCGGCCGGTGACATGCGGTACCCCGCGTCACACACATAATTTGGTGACAGAATCGTTGGGATATGCATCCGCTGCCATAATTTGGTGGCTACATTGAGATTCGAACCCTGGCCCACATAAATGGTCTTGTTGTGCTATAATTATCCTCTGGCGGTATATAAATACTTGTTGTTCTTGGCTATCGTTCTTTGTCGGTGTCTTCACACCCTGTCAGTACGCCCATAAATTAGTTAACCCTCGTGTATATAAAACCAATATTTGAATTCTACCAGAGCTTACTTGGGAGCGTGAGCAAACTATTCGTTGTTCTTTGAATGCAAATGATAGAAGCGGTGTTTTTACAATTTCCTAACTCTGAAAATCCTACCAGTCGACCACGAAGGTCTAGTGCCCCTTGATACCGTTCGTGGGCGCGACACCAGGCGAATAAGGAAGTTTAGGAATCATTTTTAAAGAGAGAAAAAGGGAGATTTTATGAATATAAGATAAAACGTAGGAAAATTATGCTTTTCGAGAGATGCTTTATTAAGCACTATGGCAGTATGACTAAACACAGCGGCAATTTTTCCACAATTCCACCATATGCACAAAGTACAAATGCAACAGACTTTATTCCTTTCTCAAACACATTTCTGCGACCTTGTTAGAGAATATCAATGCCAAATTCATCTTTCAAATAGTAGTGGATCAATAAACAACTGAAAGTCAAGTGTACGTATTGCTTTTGGATTGTGTGGCATTATTACAGTAGGAAAAGTTTTAGGGTGCTCCGTCCTGTTACAGACAGTGTCCCCACATAGTTCTTCAGTTCAGTCACAACAGTTAAGGGTTGAAAAAGGTCAGTATAAATGAAATGCACATTATCGAAGTGTTTGCTTTTGTTGTCCATAGGTCCAGGAAGGGGGCAAATAGTAGGAAAAGATGAACGGCGTAAATAGAATTTTTTTTATCATTTCAGAGAAAGTTTAACGTAAGTTCCTAATATCAGTGGCTCAAAATCGCTATACTCTGTTTAATGCTCACTTCGTTAATATCTATTAGTCCATTTGTCATTCTTCAATATTTTAGTTTCTATCCTGAGTCGTTTTTGCTTTTGTTTTTTAATCATAATATTATATGTTTTCACTTTTCAATAGAATTTTATTTTTCATATAATAATAATGGGCGACGATGAGAGAAAACAAATGGTGCACTTTATCGCAAAAGAAAGCTACGTACATTGAAAGAAGATGAAGAAGATAAGAAACAAGCGAAGCTTCTGAAAAGTGTCCTTCGATTTTTGGACAAAATTTCGAAAGTGATAATCATACAAATGTTGAAGTAATGGAGACGTCGATACAAGTTACTCTTAACGAAGTATTTGCAAGTCGACAAACTTTTGAAAGCGTAAGTTAATGTTACTTGATTGGAGTAATTTACTTGTTAAATTAAAATGGAATGGATAGGCCTCTTCGGTTATGGGTCTGAGTTAAATTTATGTATTTCAAAATTGTTTTGAATACAATTAGTTTTCACGCAGTATATGCGTACATATCTCCAAAAAAGTAACTGTAATCGAAATCGAAACTGTAATTTAAAGATCATTAGGATCATATATATAACACATTTTTAGTACTCTCCCTGTCAATCTAAGCAACATATACATATTATAATATCCCACATGGTTGTGTTTACAAACATCCAACAACGTGCTTCTATTTACAAAGATAAATCATGTGCATCGTACTATGAATTACTGTAGCTGCAGACGACGAAGGCAACAGCAACATCACTGGTTACATGACTACAAGGGAACAGCAGCGTCATCGCCTCATCAGGATCACCTATATAACCAAGTGGATTCCCAGGAAATTGATCAGTCTAGCTTGTACTGGAGCTCTAGAAGATTCCTAACCCAATGTCTTCAGTTTGCTTCGGAACTCTAGGGTATCTTTCTTCACG
The DNA here is from genome assembly GCF_964235325.1 of Thermobia domestica. NCBI lineage: Eukaryota > Metazoa > Arthropoda > Insecta > Zygentoma > Lepismatidae > Thermobia > Thermobia domestica. The sequence goes on along the minus strand of NC_137454.1, from coordinate 271,816,530 downwards.
CTAAGTGTGCTCGGATCATGGGCAGAATAAAATCCACTCGACCTAGCTTGCTTCAGAGGTTTGTGGATATTCTACCCTAGGCTACACAAACCTTGAAACATAGTATTTGAGAATTTACATTATTTTACCATTTTGTAAAATACACTTCGTGGTGGATTTTTATAATAAAAACCGGTAGTGAGAAACGATTCCAGACTGTAATTTACTCTACGTATGCTCTACCTATACCTGCACAAGGAGAATTTTACAATATACTCGTTGTATTATAACATTATAACAATCATTATCACTCCATGTGATAATGAATGCGATTGAAAGTTCACAGTTAATGTCGATGACCACGAAAACTGCGGATTTGACACTAATATCGGACATTTTGGATTATTTTGGCATGTCTTGATAACAAATCCTCCATTAGAGGCAGTTCCTTATATCATGGGGGCTAAATTTGGAAGTACCTTAAATTGAAGGTTAGGACTGAGCTCAGCGGCTCCGATAACTATGAATTTGACACTAATATCGATCATTTCGAATTATTTTTACATGTCTTGGTATCCGCACCACCGGTAACCACCCAGACCCGAAGTAGAATGTGATTAATGCGATTGTAGTTTCACCATTAATCTCAGCGAACACGAAAACTATGGACTTGACGTTTATATCGGAAGTTTTGGGTAATTTTACCTTTCTCGGTATCTAACCTTGCTCATTGACTCATGAGGGTTAAATTTGAAAGTAACGTGAATTCAAGTTTACCATTGAGCTCTGAGACCCCGAAAACTATGGATTTGACACAAATATCAATCATTTTGAATTACTTATACATGTCTTGGTATTCCCATCCCCGCTGACCACCCTGACCCCCAGCCGAATGTAATGAATGCGGTTGGAGTTTCACCATGTTCTCAGCGAACACAAAAACTATGGATCTGACACTAATTCCGGCCATTGTGGATTATTTTGACATGTCTCAATAGCTAACTCTTTACTAGGGGCTGTTCCTTAACTTATCGAGGCTAAATTTGAAAATAATCTGAACTTAAGTTTATCCTTAAGCTCGGCGACCCCGAAAACTATGGATTTGACACTAATATTGGTCGTTTAGAATTATTTTTATGTCTCGATATCCCACAGACAAACAGACAGACATACTCTTTATTTTATTTATATTATACAAGTACAGGGGCAGGGAATTTATCTTTGGTACGTGATGTCCCAGAAAGAATCACTGTATGAGTGTGTGTGAGTTTTGTGTAGATTGTCAGTGACGGCTCTGAAGGGATGCCAATAATATAAAACAATCTGTAAGTCTAAGAAGGGGAGTCGAAATCACTTTCATCATTCAATTGTAACATGTAACAAACTTATCTTAACATGTATTATCAGAATCAACTCTTCATATAAGGATTTACGTTCCATGATAAATTTTCAGCTTAATAAGATTAATCGTTTGATATTATCAAAACTGATACACACACACACTGATACACATCTCCATTCCTATTATTATTATTCGCATACAACTAGTGATGCGTGTTTTCGCTTAGCGCTCGTCTTGTCTCAGAACTCACACAGAGACATCTCTCATAACATCATAACACTTTCACACGGTAGCTAAGAACGAGATGCGTTATCAGTGAAATATGAAACGACAAAGTTCAGCCAGACACTCAAGTAGTCTTGGAATTACACAACGTTTGTATGTCAATTTTTAACGCTAAATTCAATGCCGTTCATTCATTCTTCTTCGAATACAACAGAAAGAAGTGAGCTTTTTTCATAAAAAACAATACGTTCATTATTTTTTGATACATTTCTGGGTGAGTCCTTTTTTCGATTCCAGTTCATGTATTATTATATAATGCAACTTAAGTTTCAATGCTTCAGGTTTAATCATGGAACGTAAAACTTAAAACAATATGAATTTTTCACTTATATTTACCTATCTTAATACACAGACACAGAAACATATCCTCTTAAACGAGCACACACAAACACATTTCATCAACTAACAACTAAGAATAATTTCATTCAAGATTCAATCACACACACACACTTTACGTGAACCAATACCTCCGAGAAAATAAAACCGTGACTGACAAAAAATGTCGTAGCAACAAGGAGGGATCAGATTAGATGGACTATTGCAACTAATCACTTTCAGATGAAAAAAATACCAACGCTAAATTCGAGTCTGAGCCATACATAACACGACACAGTACTTCAGGGAGAAAAATGACTTTGAAACCAGTTCCTAGCAAGATCCAATCTTCGTATGGGGAGTTTCGATCGATGAATATCTCATGAATGTTTTCTCTATAGTACCTAGTACGTAGCACTCAATGCCAATCAATATATAAGTATACAACACTGTACCACATTGCTACCAGTCAATCAATGACCAGGTCCAGTTCCCATGGGAACTTCCAATCTTCTTAAATTACAGGCATCTTTGAGTATGTGTGTGGGTCCTAACTTAGCAATAAATTGGTTTAGGCAGCTCTAAGGGTCCAACGTGAAAATCATCACAAGTATGAGGATTCTACTTATACTTGACTAGCCAGAGCATGTGCCTTTGGAGCATGGGGTTGCGGGTTCGAATCTTGGTGGCAGGTCATTGAAAAGTTTCAAAACATAACTTAGATTCCACCTTAAACCGTTGGTCAACATCTCGTATAGCTTCGATGCTGAAAGGGACGCTAAACTCCAAGCTAACCAACTATGCAATTTACATCTTGATATTTTTTTAACCAATTTTCTGCTTTAATCTGATAGTTTTTCTTTTCCTTTAATCTTGCCTTATTCTGAAATTCCTACTATTTACCAATCTTCGCATTTTATTCTCAGTTTCAGAACAAAGTTGACGCAACACGAGCAGTTGAAAACAAATCGAGTACACATTATCTTTCAAAGGAAAATTTTCTAAATTGAGTGGAAAAAAATATTTGGAAACTGAAACGTTATTTGTTGGTTTTACAGAATTAAGTTAGGAATATTTTGGCAACGTAGTTTTTGGGTCACTTCAAAGACTGATATATTCAATCCCAATTCAAAATTATGTACTGCTTAAAACATTTTCGTTAAGCCTAAGTACCAAGCTATTAAAGATGGCATTTTCCCCACCAGGCAGATGAGCAAGAAACGTAATTTCAGTAATTACTGTTAATATTCGACACCAGACCCAGACTTTTGGAATTCAGTTTGGTCTTGTCTCTTCATATCTCGAAGTACAACTGTCTGTCTCGTTCACGGTTTTGTTTCAGACTCTCGGGTAAGTCTCGATATATTGAACTTTGATCTCGTCTCGATTTACTAAAGTCTATCTCGAACTGGGGTTTGCCTCGAAGTTTCAAGACGAGACAACATGATACTGCGAGTAGTTTCGGTTACGGTATCGTCCCAAGAGTTTGTTATGTATGTTCAACCATAGGCCTAACTCTGGAATGCCAGGAGCATTTTCAACCAAGTTTGATTAAGGTAACACATCTACAATGCACCTAGTAGTGAATGGAAAGTGCTGACATGTAAAAATAATCGGAATGACCCATATTCATGTCGAATTCACATGTTTAACAGTCGCTAAGCGTACTGGTAAAAGTCCAAATGACATGTAACTTCAAGTTCACTCTAATAGAACAATAGATCTCCGCAGAACCTTATGATAACTTTTAGAAATGAATAACATTACTGAACCCAGAGGATTGTGAAAACAAATTTCTCTTTAAATGTACATTTCAAATATTTTGAATAAAACTTTTATTTTTCCATGAATACAGTTCAAAGAGTAAACCATATTTTATTGCTCATTGAAAAAATGAAATATTTAATTTAATATCCAATCCTTATGCTATTTATTCTGAAGGAGGCCTAACATTAATGAAACTGAATGACGATGAAACACAAAACTTTGTGCTGTCCCAGTGGGAATCAAACTTGGAATCACACGCAATAAAGGAACACGCGCTAGCCACTACATCAGCAGAGAGGACTGCTTATTGCAAATGTTCGGATCATCCCTTTCAGTACCGAGGTTAAATGACACGTTGATCTACAATTTAAGCTGGAACCCTAAGTACTGTAATGCGATCAATTTTCAAGAATCTTCTCTCTGGGACTATAACCCAGAACACCGTTTAAGGAAGGCGCATATGAGTGATTGCAAGTGTTTTGCCTCAATTTAAAACTAAGTCATGTGTAATATTCATAAAGATTTTTAACCAAAAGGAAGAAAAGAAGGGTTGTATACTGTCCCGGTATTACACGTACCTCCATTGACAAACTTGAATCCTAACTTTTGATCCTGTATTATATTCTGACCAAATTTAGTGATTTCTCAAGTAATTCTTGAATTATTTGTCTTTCGAACGAGCAGACAAAAACACACAGTAAATATAAAAGTTTTTTTAAGGTAAACTCCTTAAATGAGAAATGCAATTTATTAATTCAAGGTCACACGGCTATGTCAGTACGTGGGCGGTACTACTCTAAAAGTCGCCTTTTCTCCTAGGGTATCAATTTTCCAGTGTCGGACGATACACCGGTCGACTATAAAAAATTGAACATCAGTTAAACTGGTTCCCTTTTGCGATCCCGTTTCTCGGGTGAATTCCTTCTCTTTACAACCCCTTTTTCGGGGAGTATTCCTTCTGTTTTTCAACCGTTTTTAACATAGCAAAAATTAAAAAGATTATGAACACATAGCAGAGAATATGGTGTTATCTTTTATGGTAATGTTTTTCAACCCCTATGTAACATATTAAAGCTTACAGAAGCACTCATTTAAACAGCAGAGACTCTGAACTTATAGCAGAGAATAGTGTTTGTTCTCCTTTAAAGTACCTTTTTCAATCCTTGTTTCACATAGCAGAAATTATAAATTAGTAGGGCTTATTTTCCAACCCCTATTTAACATAGTAGATGACAACCGTTCACAAACCCTATGTAACATAGCAGAGCTGTAAAATGAGTATAAGTTATTTTTCAGCCCCTAAATAAAAAAAGTCTATGACCTCCTTTTCAATCCCCATGTAATATAGTAAAAAACTATACTTATTAGTGTTTACACAAGAAACGTTATGACCATATGTAACATTCTCCTTATCTTTTATGGCATAGCAAATGCCCACTTTTACAGCCTCTATTACGAATATGATATTTATTTTTACCTAGGTCTTATAGTTTATGTGGGATACTCCCTTTTATAACAATTTTAAAAGATCGGTATAGAACTCGGTATATAGGAATTTTCGAACATACTGGTTACGAATATAATATTTGATTTTACCTGGATCTTTTAGTTTATGTGGGATATGCCTTTTATAACAATTTTAACCGGTTTGAATGAAACCCAGTATACGGAGATTTTGAACTTGCTAATAACGAATATCATAATTATTTCTCTCTTGGTCTTTTAGTTAGAGAAAAAGATGTGAGATTCGCCGTTTTATAACAATTTTAATCGATTTGGATGAAACTCTATATAAAGGAGTTCTCGAACATGCTGATCATAATATTCATTTTTACCTAGGTCTTCGAATTATCGTAGGATACTCCTTTTTTAAAATGTAATATTTTAATTATATATAACTCATAAACAGTACAACATATTTAAATTCTGTTGTCACATTAAGCAACGCACTAGAATAGTTGTAACCTCAATGTCAATGTTAAAATATTTAAAAATGTATAGTAGTAAACGGTACAACATGTTAAAATTTTTGTTTTGAAGAGGTTAGTATAAAGACACCTAATAGTTTGTGAAGAAAACGCAACCTTCATTAGTGAATAGCAATTTTGTCTAATTTTGACTAGCAGAACCATAGAGTAAGGTCACATGAATGGCATTTATCAAGCTCAATTTTTTATTATAGCAGAAATTACACAAGAAAGACGACCTCTTTCTTACACAAGAAGTCGACCTCTTCTAACGACCCAGTTTGTAACCATTATAAACGAATATGGGTTCTGTTTTATAAAGTCTCTTTTGAATACGCTTTATATGCATCAGAGGACAAAGACCCGACATATTAACTCCCATAGTATACCATTTTATAAAAGCGGTGACCACGAAGTCAATGCGACTTATGTCCCCGAACGTCTCGTAATCGGAAGTGGTTTCAACATACTTCCGATTTGAATGTATTCCGCATTTACTTATAGTGGAATATATTCAAATTTAAAATCTTTGTTCTATTTCGTAAATTTTTCTACCAACCATTGAAATAAAGAAAGGAGAGTTATTTATAATATTGGACGACGTATTTAGTTATGGTGCGATATTTTCAAATTTGTATATTTATGTAGCAACAAGAAAAAATTGTATTATTTAAATAAGCAGAGAAGAGCCATTTTACATATTTAGAATTTTATATCATTTTGTGCTACTCAAATAAACAAAGGGATAAATTTCGGTGGCCTGTTTTCTTTGTACCAACCAGAAAAATTTACCTTTGAATTGACTAGAAAGGGCTATTTACTTTTTGTACCATTTAAATATACATAGCAGAATTATTTTGTGTTGCGAGATTATCAAAATTGTGTACTTATGTGCAAACAAGAAACGTTGCATTATTTAAATATACAAAGAAGAGGCATTTTAACTAGCTTAGAATTTTTCACATTTTTGTGCCACCAAGAAATTTAGTGCTATTCATATATACAAAGAAATAAATGTAGGTGGGCTATTTAGTTATGTGGCAACATTTTAAGTTTAATTTTTGTACTATGCTAATACATTTGTACTACTATTTAGTTACCTTGTATTTTTTAAATTTTAATCTACACAAGTCGAAAGTTTATACTATTTCGTATCAGGAAGAAAATATTTGTAGCATTTATATAAAGGATAAAGAATTATTTAGTTGTGGTGTAATATTTTTAAATTTGAATTTCATATTTTTAAATATTTTTGTAGCATTTGAATAAGTAAAGAAAAGCTATTTTAACGAATTTCAAACCTTATACCTTTATATGGCATCAAGAAATGTTGTGCTATTTAAATAACCAAATGAATAAATTAGGGTGGGCTATTTAATTGTGGTGCGACATGTTTAAATTTGAATTTTGTATTATTTTGTAACATAAGGAAATATTTGTATAAGCTTAATAAACGTCTCGTTTAAACGACCTAATAAATTGGAAATGTTGCCTAAATGACTGCCGCGATTCAAGTTTTGAAACACAAAATAACGAAACAATAATAGTTTTGAGAGTTGAATAAAACTAGAGGGTTTACTATAATTATTCACGAATTTTTTTTTAAATCGAAGAAAGTAACATTATACATTTAGATTTTTCTTAATTCTATATAATCGACACAACAGGCTTTAGCATTTTATTTAACTCTGAAAACTATTTTTCTGGTCCAGAGTAGAATTTCTTCAATTATGGTAGTTATTGAATTCTTATTTGTGTTATTAGTAAGGTGAAGGTCCTAAGGTGTGGTTTAATGAGCGCAACTCTGTACTTTTATTCTTTAATTGCGATAGTCAATTAGGCTTTTTACTATTAATGCAATGTTTCCAATGAAGACACATGTATATTGTTATGCGAAAAGTAACCTAAGTTTTCGAATGCATTAGTATGGTAATAGCCGTAAGTACAGTTTGTTGAGCATAACTTTGTTCTTTTATTGAACATACTCCTTGCTAGTGTAGAGGGCCAATGGGTTTAATGCTGCTTTTTGCGTGGAAATATTATGCTAATTAATTACTTATGTAGTATATTGTGATTTCAAATATCTTATGTCCTGGGATTTTTTGCTTTCCATTTATTATTAAAGTTATATAAAGTAGCAAACTATAATTGAATATAAGTCTTGAACCACATAACCAGAGAGGCAAGTAAGTTTTCAAAATGGGCCTCTATCGATTTTTGAAGTACTTCTTATAACAAACTTGGGCTATGGCACAAAGTTCTGGCACAAACCGAATATTACAACCGTGCGTGATTTATTTAAATATAATATTTTTATTATTAGAATTTTAGAAATTTTAAAATTAGAAAGGTACAAATATTTTCATGGTGTTACAAAATAATACAAAATACAAATTAAAAAATGTCGCAACATAGTTAAGTAGCCCACCCACATTTGTTTCTTCCCTTATTTGAGTAGTACAAAAGGTATGAAATTCTGAGCTAGTTAAAAGGGACCTTTATATTTTGTGCCAATATAACTTTTCCTGGTTGATACAAAATTAAATAGGACACTTAAATTTATTATTTCGTTTATTTCCATAGCACAAAATGATATAAAATTCCCAGTTAGTTAAAATGGACAGTATTTACTCTTTTAAGTAATACAAGTTTTTGGTTGGTACAAAAGTGAAGTGTATTCTTTCATTCATGTGTATAGTACATAAAGGGATAGAATTGTGAGGAATAAAAATCTTTCATCTTTCCCTTTTTAAATAATACACTTTTTCCAGGTTGGGACAAAATGAAATAGGATACTCAAATATATTCCTTCGTTTATTTGAATAGCACAAAACGATATAAATTTCTAATCTAGTTAAAATGGACCTTCTTTACTTTTTTAAAATAATACAACAATAATATATAAAATTTTTTAAATAATACAATTTTTGAAAAAAAAAATGAAATCTTTGAGTTTTACGTCCCACGGTTATGCCGGTTAGGCTAAAGGAGACGGTGATGATGAGTGATGAATGAAATGGTGGAATGAAGAGAGTGGGAGGAAACGGGAGAACCCCGAGAAAACCCACGCACACGGTGTTTGTCCACCACAAAGTTCACTTGGCGGGGGCTGGGATCGAACCCGGAACCCCAAGCACCAGAGGTGAACGCTCTACCACTGAGCCACCGCGGCCCCGAATACAATTTTTATTCGTGGTTGGTACAAAATTAAATAGGATACTCAAATTAGTTGCTTCGTTTATTTGAATACCACTAAATATATAAAATTCTGATCTATTCAAAATGGACCTTCTTTACCTTTTTGAATAATATATTTTTTCCTGGTTAGTACAAAATTAATTAAGACACTCAAATTTATTTGTTCGTTTATTTCAATAGTACAAATTATATAAAATTCTCTGCCAATAAATATGGACACTTTTTCATGATTGATACAAAAATAAACTAGACCCCCAAATTTATTCATTCATTTATTTGAGTAGCAAATAATGATATTACATTCTAAGCTAGTTATAACGGACAATCATTACAGATTGATACAAACATAAATAGGTCTACCACATTCATTCCTTCGTTTATTTGAATAGTACAAAATGATATAAAATTCTCACCTACAAAATAATGAACCTTTTTTTACTTATTTAAACAATACAATTTTGTGGTTGGTACAAAAATAAAATAGAACACCCAAATTTATTCTTTCGTTTATTTTAATAGTACATAAAAATATAAAATTCTGAGGTAGTTAAAAATGGTTCTTTACTTTTTTAAAATAATATAATTTTTTCCTTGTTGATGCAAAATTAAATACGACACTCAAACTTATTCCTTCGCTTATTTGAACAATAAAAAGTGATATAAAATTCTGAGCTACTTAAAATGGCATTTCTTTACTTTTTAAATAATACAATTTTTACCTGGTGGTAAAAATTAAACAGAACCTTTAAATTTAATTGTTCTTTTATTTCATTAACACAAAATTATATAAGATTCTCAGTTAGTTAAAATGGATTTTTTTTCTAGTTGGTACAAAAAATAAAATAGTACATACAAATTTATTCCTTCGTTTATTGCAATAGCACGAAATGATATAAAATTCTGAGTTAGGTAAACAGGCCCTTGTTTACTTTTTCAAGAATACAATTCTCCCAGGTTGGTACCAATATAAATAGGATACCCAAATATATTTCTTCCTTTATCTGAATAGCACAAAATACAGACTTCTCACGTAGTTAAAGTGGACGTTTTTCAGGTTTGTACAAAAGTAAAATAGGCCACCTAAAATTACCCCTTCGTTTATTTATGTAGCACAAAATGATATAAAATTTTAAGGTAGTCAAATGGCGCTTTGCTTATTTAAATAGTACAATTTTTCTTGTTGCTATGTAAATATACAAATTTGGAAAGTACCACAACTAAATAAGTCACCAAATTTGATAAATAACTCTGCTCTGTTTATTTAAATGATGTCGCACTACAAATATTCAAAGTAGCTAAATTTTTAAAAATGGCCCTCCTTCGTTTCTTAAATACTACGATCTGTTGGAAGAACAAAAGATAAATAAATTTTAAATGAAAAATTCCCAACACAAAATTCTGAATTAGAAATTCGCTCTACATAACTTAGGTTGCAAATTTTAAAATGGCACTTGGTCGTTTATTTAAATAATGTAATTTTTATTACTTGGTACAAAAGTATACAAACTTGAATATTGTTACACAGAACTAAATCTTTAAAATAATTCTCCTCCGTTTATTTAAATTGTACAAATTTTCCTGCTCCTACAAAAAGGTATAAAATTTTAAAAAGTCGCCCTATAGGTAACTCAAGTTGCTTAATTTTGAAATGACTCTCCGTTTATTAAATAGTACATTTTTTTTGGAAGTACAAAAATAATACAAAATTCCAAGTTAGTTATTTTCGCACAACAAAATTCAATTTTTCTGGCTGGTAGAAAAATTTACAAAATAGAACAAAAAATTTTAAATTTGAAAATATTTTGCTATAGGTAAATATATCCGTATTAAAACAACTTCCGATTATGGGACGTTCGGTGACATAAGTCGTATTGGCTTCGTGGTCACCGCTTTTATAAAATGGCCTACTATGGGGGTTATTATGTCGTACCTTTGTCCTCGGAATATATAAAGCGTATTCAAAAGAGGCTTTACAAAAAAGCATAGTCTTCTATAATGGTTGCTTAGCTGGTCGTGAGACGGGTCAGTCTTTGTTGTGTAATTTCTAGTATATGTAAAGAAGTGAGCTTGACAAACGCCGTTCATGTGACCTTCCCTACAGTTCTGCTTTGTCAGTTAAAATTAGACAAAAGTGCTATTCACTTATAAATGTTGCGTTTTCTTCACATAAACTATTAGCTGTCTTTATACTAACTGCAAAACAGAATTTTAACATGTACCGTTTACTGGTATACATTTTTAAATATTTTAAGTTTGACCTTGAGGTTAAAACTATTGTAGTATGTGGTATTCAATGTTTCTTTGGTTAAAGTGACAACAGAATTTAATTATGTTGTATTATTTGGAGTTACATAGAGGGTGCTAATGAACTACACCCACAAACTGTAAGAGGTGATTCCTCACATCAAAATAAGAGAAAATGTTCGTATGGACCTATGACGAAAAGTGCATATTTTCAGAGCTAGGGCTGTCGAAAATCGTGAGAGCAAAATTTCAACAGGCCCTAATTCGAGTTCCGGAAACAGTGTATAGTGTCCTTATCAGTGTAAAGGAAGCGACGGATACAGAATCCTAAAGTACGCATTTAATTAATTTCTAATAGGAGTACAGGGTATTCTTTACATTATGTTATAACGACCTCAGTCTTTCACTATAAGACATGCTGGTAATCACGTATTAATATTTAGTTCCGGATTTTTTAAATTCGCACTGGTCATTTATTCAGATGTATAAACGAACATTCGAGGAACTTGCAGTAGTGACACTAGAAAAAAGGAAACCTTAGCGTGTCTTACTTACTACAATATTAAGAGAACATAATCGATATATATATATATATATATATATATATATATATATATATATATATATATATATATATATATATATATATATATATATATATATATATATATATAATTTGCAGGTGTATGATACACCTCGTAACATAATGAAATTATTCGGTATATTTATCACAAAATCATGGATAATGTATATTACGGTTCAAGATTACAAGATTACATTAAACAGATTTATTGAGCTGAGCGAAGCGAAGCTCTTATACTCGGGTTAGCCGTTTGGTTGTCCGCGAACTACTCCTAGACCGTTTGGCCGATCTCAACCAAACTTAGGACGCTGACAGAGTATGTCGTGCTGAGTGACAACATAGGTCGAAATCAAAAATCCGATGTACCATCGAGGAATAATCACCGAAAAACGCTTCCTCCTAGACCGTTTGGCCGATCTCAACCAAACTTAGGACGCTGATAGAGTATGTCGTGCTGAGTGACAACATAGGTCGAAATCAAAAATCCGATGTACCATCGAGGAATAATCACCGAAAAACGCTTCCTGATTACGTAGTTTAAGCTCGCTCAGCTCATTTCATTGCAATCGGGTATATACATTGCATTCCTAGTTATGAATCATGGTAACTTAGTCTATATAAATTCAAGTTTTGCAGCCAATATGTTTAATAAAGAACCTTTCTTGCCTTCAACGCATGCTCATTCATTTATTTATATATCTACATATGTCACGTTTTGTAATCTATGCCTCGTTTTCTGCATTCAGTTAGATTTCTTAGTTGGACAATAAAGAATATCCCTTGTAAATTAATGACAACTTAAGGTGCATCACATTACTTTCTCTAAAAATCATTAAGATCTTTAAAATAGTGAGCTCGATAACACGAGAATGCTCATTTTTAAATAAGAGTAATTGATTCACACTTGGTCTAGCATAAACAAAATCATTAACATTACATTAAAAAATAAATATATTCACAAGCACTTTCAAGCGTTACAACATTTTCCCCGATTTATCAACTTTAGTTATGCTCCATTTTATCATAAATATATCTCGATAACACGGGCTTTTAGGATTTTTACATAATTAACTTAGCAATAATACAGTTAATAATAAATAAGGTACCAAACATAACATACTATATCTATACTATACCAAACCTAGCTAATTTAACCTATATTTTGCTGCCGATTCTATCACTTATACATACAATAACTAAATACTGCTTGTAATAGATTTTATTGTTCCTTAATAAATAAACCTTGATTGCATAACCAGAGAATAGATCACATGAATCAAACACGTATATATCATAAAAGGGCAATTAAGAAGAGGTAATATCACTTTGTTTACCGCTACGATTTGATTTCATACTGATTAATGACGAATCATTAATACTCCAGTTTTCTTCGCCTCAATTCTCGAACAATAGGAAACTACTCTATCGAAAACGGGCTGCAAATGTGGATTTAAATTTTACTTAAAGTGATCTGGTGAATATCGTTATCCTACTGTTATGTTACCGATTATCTGGTCTCGCTAGCTAATATGCCGCAACGTCTTAATAAATTCAGCGATAGGGTGTTTAGGCCTGTAGTTTAAGAAGGAAAAATTTAGACATGTCCGTTTTACAGTCTGCTCCGATATGTGCGACGACGAATGTGACTTAATTAGCTATAGTAATACCACGTACTTCCTTTAAACTTGTAAATTAACGCATCTAATGAAGATATTACAATGAACAAATTCCACTTCATTCTTTACAAAATTAAAAGTTTAGGAAACAGGTTCTTTTCTAAAACCATACCCAATATGGCAATCTTCATTACTTTCAGGTAGTGAAGTTTTCTACAAATTTAATTACGTTGCCTTCTAAATCCACCTGGCCCTTATATATAGATCAATACAGTGTTTGATGTCTGAAACCTTCTTTTAACAAGGTTTCACAGTGCAAATTTTACTTTTTGATGTTCATTTAACGAATTTCTGGGCCTATGCTACACGGTGGATTTTCTATTTTTCACTATCTTCTTTTAACTGCGCTTACGCCATGTATTAGTACAAAGAGTATAGCTATGGTAAAAATAATTTCTAACTTATCATTAATTGTTATTATGATATTAAAATTATCCTTTCTCATTAAAGGAATTTATCTGTACTTCCATTTCAAGTTTACTATAAAAAGTTTTGGTAAAATAAATGAAATAATGCTGCGTTTCGTATGTCATTTGTTTAATGTTGCGGATTAAGTTCCTACTATGGCTATGTACACGTAAGTTATACAGTGTTTTTGTTTACGAAATCTCATGTAGTATAAATAAATTCGTAGATTAAAACTATTAAAAATATTAAGAATTATTTTTGGCATTATATTGTATACAAATTTTGATCATTTTCCAGTTGACTGACATTTCAGATATGTATATGAAATTAGTTTACATTGTCAATTTAGGCTTGTATACGATAGATCCGTACGTGAAATTTACACGGTTATCTTTGCTTATACGAAGTTTTATATTTCTATTGCCACACAAAATAGCATTATATATATTTATATATATATATATATATATATATATATATATATATATATATATATATATATATATTACAGAGTATAACGGATATATATTTCTATATTATCCCAAACACATTACCGTAATGTATGCATACGTACGACACATCATACATCACGACCACGTCATATCTATTCAGTACTCGTACCATCCCTTAACAAGATTTTTATATTAACTACTTCTGTAGTCATTTAACGCAGGTCAATATGTATGGCACACAAGTAAACAATTTTTTAGCACAGGTCAACATTATACGCACAACAAATAAATAACATAAATGAAGTGGAAGTCAACATTACGCACACAACAAATGACTTATATTAAGTGCAGGTCAACGTTAAACCCGCAAAGATAAACAAACTCTTATATCTAACAATAAACATATTTGATATTAGTTATTGATTTCCAAATGATACGATTTGAAGATATAAAAGGTGGTGTGTCTGTGCTCCGAAAGTAGCGGATTTGAACTGTTTGTAGCCCAAAATTTTAGAAATGAATTATTTGGCAACTAATAAATGGTACTAATGAAATAACTTTAACATGAGATGGAAAATGTGCTGGGCGTATTGCGAGAAGAAATTATGATCGATGGAAGAAACCGATAGTAGATTGGATACCATTTGACAAAAACAGCCTAGGAAACGTCCGCATACAAGAAGATGTTACGAAATCAAGAACCACTGGGTAATAACCTGAAAAAGATTTGCCCAAGATAGATAGTTGTGGAGATAACTTAGAAAGATCTTCCTCCAGCAGTGGATTGATAATGGTTGATTATGATGATGATGATAATTTTATTATATGTGGACTTCAGAGGTAAACTGAACCAACTCATAATTTCGCAATTTTACAGGAGAAGGAAAACCCGGTTCCTTAAATAAGGCCTATATTATATGTAAGGCCTATGTTTTTGAAACTATACTAAGTAGTTACAAAGTAGTAGGATGCTTTCAGACTTTCATTATTACACCACTAGAAAGAACATAGTCTATTTAAAAGGTATTCTTAACTCAATTTCGATCAAATCGGGTGTTCTAAAATTGGCGCCCACGGACCACAGACCACGATTCTACAGGCCATAGTGAATTAATTTGTAGACAATTATATATGATAGATAAAACGTATAGTATACTAGGAATACAGATAAAATTTATGTCGAAAAATTTCATGCTTTTTAGTGTATATAATCCAAATAAGAATATGGTTCATGAACTGTTAGATGACATGGAGATTGTGTTAGTTAGATGTAAAAATTCATCCATTCTAATGGTAGGGGACTTTAATATTGACACATTAAACAGAGATTCAACTGAAACTTCGAAAGATGTACAGTTTTGTGGAAATTATGGTCTCTTTCAGGCAAATATTAAATATCGGACCAGGCTGACTGATAACACCGTTCAACAACGAAAATGTAAATTGAACAAAATCAGCTAATTCTTATTGATTTTGTGGTGCTGATCACGAATTTGAAAGTTATTTTCGAATATTAGCTCTACTTTTCGTTTTACAGGCATGTCTAATAATAATGCTTTAAAAATAAATATATTCGCTTCGTTTGCGGCAAAATGTTACACTGATCCGGCAACACTGAAGAAACTATATGAACGCTTGGTTTCATTGTGTTCCTTATCTCAGTAGTGTTCTGCTATTGTTAGAAAAGACAAGTTTAGTGCAGTTATCAGCGTTTTGGGTGTGACGTTTGTGCAGTGCAGGACATAAAAATACAACTACAAGTACGCAAAAACACTGGTATTTCGAATGTATATTTTTAAATAGTTGTCGGAACTATTTCAAGTGACATTTTGAGGATTTCAATAAACAAAAATGCCGCGAAATTGTGTGAACAGTGCGGATAGCTTCTGCTGCGTGTGTGGGGAAGTGACATTTTCCTCACAAAAGCAGACTATAACACCACTAATAAGAAAAGCCTACCAATATTACTTTGGTTGTAAAATTGGAGACCAGGATAAATCTTGGGCACCCCACATTGTGTGTAACACTTGTGCCAGCAATCTAAGAAATTGGATTAATGGGAAGGAGCGCTCAATGCCTTTTGCAGTGCCCATGATTTGGAGGGAGCCAAGCGACCACATCAGAGACTGTTATTTTTGTATGGTTCCTTCCGTCAAGAACGGAATTTCCACGAAGAAGAAGCGGGCCTTGATCTATCCTAACATTCCTTCTGCAATGCGCCCTTTTCCACATGGAGAAGGACTACCTGTTCCTGACCCCCTAAAGAATACGATCTTTTTTCTGATGATGATCAAGAAATTGAAGCTCCTGAATCATGTACTTGGAAGGACCCTACGTTTGTTGTTAAAGATCCTCCATGTGAACCACATAGACTTGCTCAAGAGGAACTAAGTGTTCTAATCAGAGACTTGGACCTCTCGAAAAGCAAAGCCGAAATTTTAGCCTCACGCTTAAAGCAATGGAATTTATTGCAGGAAAAAGTAAATATTTCAGTGTATCGGAATAGGTCGAAGATGTTCACTTCATTTTTTACTATGGAAGACACACTTGTGGCATGTACAGATGTAAATGGTCTCATGAGGGCCCTTAAAATTAATTACGAACCTACGGAGTGGAGGCTCTTTGTAGATTCGTCCAAGGTGAGTTTAAAGGCAGTACTTTTACATATTGGAAATGAACTTCCTTCAATTCCTGTAGGTTACGCAGTTCATATGAAGGAATCTTATGAAAATTTGAAACGTTTACTTCAAGCCATTAAATATTACGATTTTCAGTGGCTCATTTGTGGTGACCTTAAAGTAATAGCACTGTTGCTAGGTATGGAGTTAGGGTATACAAAGTATTGTTGCTTTATATGTGAATGGGACAGTAGAGATCGTGGATCTCATTACCGCAAAAGTGATTGGAGTACCAGAGAAACTCTTCAGCCGGGAGTGAAAAATGAGCAGCATGAACCACTGGTAGATCGTAACCGAATTTTGCTTCCCCCTCTACATATGAAATTAGGTCTTATGAAAAGTTTCGTTAAGAGCATGAACCAAGAGGATGAGGCCTATAAGTACCTAAGAGGACAATTCCCTCGATTAAGTGATGCCAAAGTTAAAGAGGGTGTTTTCATAAGGCCACAGATTAGGCAACTATTCAAAGATCACAAGTTCGACGAAATTCTCCAAGGTAAGGAGAAAGCTGCGTGGGAAAGCTTGGAGAGTGTTTGTTCACAGTTCTTGGGAAGACACCGAGCAACAAATTACAAACAACTGGTAGCAAAGTTGTTATTGTGCTACGAAAATCTTGGTTGCAATATGTCTCTGAAACTCCACTTTCTTCATTCACATCTAGACTTCTTTCCCGAAGATTGTGGAGCAGTAAGTGACGAACATGGTGAGCGTTTCCATCAAGATATTGCAGCCATGGAGAAGAGATATGAGGGAAAGTGGAGTTCTAACATATTGGCCGACTACTGTTGGACTATTGCAAGGGATGCTCCAGATGTAACCTACAAAAGGCAAACGAAGCGAAGACGCTCAAAATAAAATAAACATAATCCTGTACAAGGGATCACTTGAAACTTTTGTCTACATTGCAGTGTAGTTCTTGCACAAAAAGATATTTTTACATATTTTTCATGTTTTGATGTTAATACTGATTTTTATTACGGAATTGTTGATGTTTAACTTGACCACGGTTACTTTATTTTCTGTATCGCTGTGAAACTGGTATTTGCGCAATTTTGAAAAAGGAAGTACAAAGGTATAGAAAGCTATAGGTTAGGGTACTTCTTAACTCCCCAGCTTATCACATCACAGTGAAATAGATAAAAAAAGGGAAATGTAGGTTTTTACAAGGATTTTGCTTAAATGTTCTATAAATATTAATACATTTGTATATATACAGCTACTGTTGTACGAGGGCGTTTTTTTCACAACCTGAGCTAAGAAAATTCTTCTATTATCATTTCCTTTCATATTATGCTTAAATGAATGTAAAAATCAGAATTTCAAAGAATTTACATACTTTCGATCAAAATTTGTTGAACAGTGTAACAGTAGAACCCTGATAGATCATGTATTAGTAAACGATTTAAGTGAAGTGGTTTCTGTTAATAATATATTAGCTGATATAAGTGACCATAATATATTAATATGTAACATCGTATTTCAACGAGTACAATATTATGTAAACAATATGGAACATTCACGTTTACCTAAAATAAATTATAATACACTAAATAATTATTTTAGGAATACAAAACTTCCTTTAACTACTAATTGTATTGATGATCAATACGGTAAATTGATAAAGTACATGTCAGATGGGATTGAAATATCTAAATGTAAAAGTACGCCTAAGTCTGTAGGAAAGGATATAAACCTAAGTCTCCTTTGATAATTGAGGAATTGTTAAGTTTAGTAAAAATGAGAGATAAATATTACTCTTTAATTAAAAAATTCCAAGATAATATAGATATACGTAATGAGCATAGAAAACTTAGAAATATAGTAACAAAGTCGAGACGGGAACTGAAGAGCGAGTATTATCACTAAAAAATACAGGAATCTTTGTCTGACAGTAGGAAATTTTGGGGTGTTGTTAAAGAAATATTAACTAATAAGATAA
Source organism: Thermobia domestica (assembly GCF_964235325.1). Taxonomy (NCBI): domain Eukaryota; kingdom Metazoa; phylum Arthropoda; class Insecta; order Zygentoma; family Lepismatidae; genus Thermobia; species Thermobia domestica. The sequence goes on along the minus strand of NC_137454.1, from coordinate 271,797,697 downwards.
ATAATGATATAGATTGTATACAATTGAAAATAGGAAATACCTTAGTTGATAATGAACTTATATTAAATGTGTTGAATGATCATTTTGCAAATGTGGGTAAAACACTAGCATCAAAGATACCCTTAATGGAAAATACAGCTTTGATTACGTGTATAGATACTGTTCAACCGCTCATTCTTTTTCACGCCAGTTACCTACATGGAAATTATGAGAATTATTAGTTCGCTAAAGAAAAAAAATCAGACAAAAGATGGATTACATAATGAATTTTTAATAAATTGCAAGGACATCATAAGCCATACTTTATATTAATTAGTAAATCTTTCCTTTACTCTAGGCGAATTTCCAATGCGATGTATAACTGCCAAAGTCATTCCAATTTATAAAGGTGGAAATAAGTTAAATCCGAATAATTATAGGCCAATATCAGTATTAAGCTGCATTTCCAAATTAATGGAGAAGTGTGTACATAATAGAATGGCAACTTATCTAGAGTCTATAAATTATTTTTATAAATATCAATATGGTTTTAGGAAAAAATCAAGTACCTTAAATGCTGTAACTGATATAGTAGTAGAAATTCAAGACTGTTTGGATAACAATAAACTTGCAGCAGGATTGTTTATTGATTTAAAGAAACCATTTGATACACTCAAACATAAAATATTGCTTCAAAAGCTAGAAAATTTAGGATTCAGATATATATAGCTGTTTATATTCTTTCATGGTAAGTTACTTGTCTAATAGGTCACAATATGTCTAAGTAATGGAAGAGAAAATAATGAGGCTCAAATAGAATATGGTGTTCCACAAGGTTCCATATTGGGACCGTTACTGTTTTTAATTTATGTAAATGATGTTCATCTGCTTAATCGAAGAGTTAGAATAATTTTATTTGCTGATGATAGTGTTATATTCTATAAAGGTGATACTGTAGAGGAACTGATAACCTACCTTAAAGAAGACTTATATACATTATATCATTGGTTATGCATAAACACGTTGTCATTAAGTTTAGAAAATCTCATTATAAGGGTCACTACGAAAGTTTTGAGATGTGAAATAACTTACATACTTAAAATCAATTTAATACTTAAATTTTCTCGAAGTATTCACCATTATACTGTATACACTTTTGCATCCTCGAAAACCACTTTTGGAAGCAGAGTTGCCAGACTTTTTCTTCAAGCGTTGAAAGTCCATTCTCGTAAACCACTACAGTTTCTTCAGGGCTCCAAAATTTCTTCCCACGCATGCGATCTTTGATCCTGGGGAGCAAAAAAATCGCACGGGGCCAGGTCAGGGCTATACGGAAGATGAGTCATAAGTTTGACCTCCGTAGATTCTAAAAACTGAATTTTGAAGTTGGCCGTGTGTGCGGACGCGTTGTCATGATGAAGCAGGATCCCACGCAATCCAGTTCTTGGACGCCGTTCCCGAAGCTTCCGAAACACTTTTGTTATGCAAAGAGTAGTGTACCACTGAGCAGTAACAGTCCTTTGTTCTTCAGGTGGAACAGTTGCAACATGGCCAGATTTGGAGAAGAAAATTGCGACCATCTTCTTCCCCACACTTCGCGGTCGCTTCACTTTCGTGGGTGGATTTTCGTCTGGAAAGATCCAAACTGTAGACTGGCGTTTATTTTCGGGGTCAAATTGATAGATCGAAGTCTCATCACCAGTTACAATATCAGAGACGCGTCGAGAATTGCCTCCATGAAATCTTGCAAGCATTTCTTCACACCATTCCACATGCATGCGCTTCTGCTATTCAGTCAAAGTGTGAGGTACCCAACGAGATGAAACCTTCCAAGCAGAAGATGGTCATGAAGAATTTTTGTTACTGCTGGCGATCCAATGTTCACTGTAGATTCAATGTCCTTGAAAATTGTTCGAGGATTTTCTCGAATCATTTGTTCCACAGTGGCAATGTTTTCATCTGACACAGGTGTTGCTGGACGTCCAGCTCTCTCTTCATCTTTAAGCAATGTCCGGCCTCTTCTGAATTCACCAAACCACCGAAAATTTGTAGCGCGGGAAGAAGCAAGGTCCTCAAATGCCCCCTGCAAACGGTCAAAGCTATGTATGTCGTTCAAACCAGTTTTGAAATCGTAAATGACCATTGCCCGAAAATTTTCTCTTTGGAGCTCCATTCTAGACAGCTGAATACTGCTCACATCAACAAACAAGCGAAGGCGATACAGCCACGCCGATAAGCGAGGCGAGTTGAAACTTGCTTCGCTTCTTCGCTTTGGATACCACTACCGAACGCAATTGCTGCAATTCAAATACTGTGCCACAACAATGCGTATCTCAAAACTTTCGTAGTGACCCTTGTATAATTTTTCACAAGCCGTTGGCAACGATAATTCTTTCTAGCAAAATTGGAATTAAGAATTTGGAGGTGAAAAGAGTCGAATACACTACATATTTAGGGATAATAATAGATCAACATCTAACTTGGGAATCACATATTAAAAATTTGGAAAAGAAAATAACTCCCATTGTAGGTATTATGTACCGCTTTAGAAAAACCCTAACAACGAACTTAAAAAGAATGGTATTCAATGCATATATACAAAGTCATTTGATATATTTGTGTATTATTTGGGGACATGCTAATAAATCAAAAATACAACCACTCATAATATTACAAAAGAAAGCCATTAGAGCAAAATATGGTCGACTTATGGACTATCCAAGTAGGAGTTTATTTATGGAATCAAATATACTGCCATTCGATTTATTAATTAAAATTCAATCCTGTAGGTATGTCCATAATGTACTTTCGAATAATATACATAGTAATCTACTTTTAATAAAGAGGAAAGAGGTACGTAATTATAATATTAGAAAAAAGAATGATATTGATAATGTTAATACAGCAAAGTATGGTATAAATAGCGTTAAGCATAACATTACATAACTTATAATAGTCTGCCAAAAGATATAAAGGACACAAAAGCAATACCTTTATTTAAAAAAGAAATCAAAAAACACTTTTGGATCAAATTTGCTGAATAATCTAAGTAGCCATAAAAATGATAAATGAAGACAGTGGATACTTACACATTACTACATAAAAAAATAGCAAAAAGAAATACTTAGTGAGCTGTTGCTCGTTGAGACAACATTTTTCATCTTCTACTATCCACATGTTTTACCTGTCAGTCATAGGAAACTTGGTCATGAAGAATTTTTGTTACTGCTGGCGATCCAATGTTCACTGTAGATTCAATGTCCTTGAAAATTGTTACACAATTTTATGACATCGAGAGCCCTTTATAATTTAGAAATATTAAGTGTGGGAAATCTGGAAGACCGATTTCCCTATTAATGACGTATATTAAGTGTGAGAAACTAGGATATTATCAAAATAAATTGTAGGAAATTTGGATTTCCAATTTCCGTATAGTATAGTATTTATGTTACTCTTTGTTTTTTTCTTTCTTTTCTTATTATCTTTTTTAAAGGATTTGTGTTAGTAAAAATATGTTTTGATTGTAATAGTATAATATATTGAGAACAAATGTAGATATCTTGTATAAATATTCCAGCACTGGTCTAAATTCTTTAGCATCTCTTGTATAATAAATAAATAAATAAATAAATCGAAAATGTTATATGATCATATGACCTCCGGGGTCTCCTTCAGCAGCTATGGAGAATCAAATTTCACAATGAGGCAACATCGCAGACTAACTTGGAGCCATTAGCATTACTCTATGAATACAACAAGCAGTTGAATCCATTGCTACATTAATAAGTGATGGTAGTGTCAATCGACTTAGCTGCCACCTGGAAAGAATCGATATAATTATTTGATAGATTGGTAGATGTAGTTTATAGTTCTTTATTTGATACGTTGCCACATAGTGCAATTTGTGTCTCCAGACGAGTGTCGCAGCTCCAATACTCCAGCGGAACGTACTTCATAATTTCAACTTCAGGATTAACAGTATGCGAACGGTCACCTGGGGCGGACTGGCTACTAGTTGGCCTCGGCGGCTGACATATCGTGTTGGCCCCGAATTCTCAATTTCTCAACCACTACTATCCCAATTTCGCACAATTTTCCCACAATAAGAGCACATTATTATCTTACAAGGAACATTTGCGAAGTGTCCCCTCGGGATTCATGTAAAACTGATTTAAATGTAAAGTTCTCCATGGTTCGATATGTATTGTACTAATTTTAGCGGCCCATATGGGTAATTTGCATATTTATGAGCCTTCATATACTCGGAATTCAATCATACACTACTATAACGCTGTCACAAAATTGCTTTTAGTTTCTTTAGATGTAACTGAAAATGAATGTGGGCATATGGAAACAAATTGGATTAAGTACTGCTTCTCTGACACGTGTTATCCACACCAGCCGCCATATTGGATCAGCCATATTGAATTCAACTTTCGGTTTTTCAAATAGGAACAAGTGCATGCGATACATCAAATTCATATAAAATTTTCTCGGAAATTCATTGGTGTAGTGAGCTTTACTGTAGTTTGTACCATTTACGAGATATTACATGTTAAATCCCTCTAGGCACTTCGAGAATAGACATTGCAGAGTAATATCAGTTACACTTACGTTTTTGAAGTTGACAAATCAAAACAGTTTCTAACTGGAAAAGTAATGTAAGTATAAACAAACTCTCTACAACATTGGTGTCATATTCTTACAACATTTCTGTGAGTGATCGTTATTACTTCCATGTTATACTACGAACAAGGAAGTATGGTATACGAACAAAATGCCTAATGTAAGTCTAGATAACGACAAGATTTTGGTGAATATCTACCATATCCTATTTACGTCTGTGTGTATGTACATTCAGAAAACATTTCGTCAACAATAAATCACGTAAAAGATCACATATACATACGGGGCCCTGCACAACTTTTTAATGGTTGAATTTGTATTGGCCGCTTATATGAAGGCCAATAAATATGCAAATTACCCGTATGGGCCGTTAAAATTAGTGCAATATACTTTGGGCCGCGGAGAACTTTGCATTTAAATAAATTTTAGACGAATCCCGAGGGAACACTTTGCTAATATAACTTATTACATAAAGCATACATTTCTTTACTAGCCATACCATACATTACATCATGAAGATCATAATACAGAATCAGAGCATATGGTATGTAAGAATATTTATGAGACCAACACAGATTGTAATCATTAGAACTTTTTGTTTCATCTTGCCTTATGAAGGCTGAGATTTGTAATTTGTTGATGTACCCCTGAAAAACAACGTTGCTTAGCTGATTTACTTTATCTATATAACATCATCAATGGTAGAGTTGATTCGGAATTCTTATTATCGCAGATTAACCTTCATGTTCCTCCACGGCGAACTCGCTCTCTAAATTTACTAACCTACGAGACTCCTAGGTTACCAATTGTTCAGCGCTCCATGTTTTACAGACTACTGCAAGGTTATAACAGAGTTTCAATATATTTCAATTCTTACTACTAAACGAAGCTTTAGAAATCAACTGAAGAGCATACTGTATTGTAAATTTAGAGGTGAACTTTCTTTTATCTATATTTCTTTTTTTTCTTTTTATATTTGTGTTTTGAATGTTGGTGTTTAGTTTCAGCCAAATGGCCCTGTACTGTATGAAACTTAGTGAATAAATAAATAAATAAATAAATAAATAACTACGGACAAATTAATTTAAGGTCAGCATTGGCGGTTTCAGTATTCGTGAACAAGGGTTACGATAAGCTGCAAAACAGCACCCTCTACACGTAGCCCGAAATGTTTTTCGGAGGAAACATATTCCCTCCGGAACAAGCACGACAAAATCTTCTCGTAAGGACATCAATATTAGTGAGCACGTGTGGTCCAGGAACTATGTCGTGTACCCAAATTGGGTGTGTATATGCAAATCGTGTGCAAATATAGGCCTATAAGGTGACCGCAATGGAATCTATTATGGTTGTGACGTGATAATAAAATCAGGAAAGAAATTAATAGTAAATCTTAATATTGCTACCAAAAAGTGGTGTAATGAATTTTCATTTCGATTTACGTAATTTTATTCCAAATTTATATGTATATCCAGTTCTTACTGTAATAGCAATTGCAGTATATAAATACTCAACGACAACCGTGAAGCCTGATTCAACAGCAGCCATAGTTTTATTTAAAAGAAACATCCATGTACAAAGTATTTACTAATTTGTCACTTATCAATGCTGTAGAAGCAAGAAGTCCGAATTTATAATCCACTCATTTGCCTACATCAAGCTACACAGATGAGGAAGTAGAAGAAACCTATGAGCAAATAGAAATATTGATGAAAGTTCGAGACCAGGACAATCTAATTATCATGGGTGACTGGAACACAGTAGTTGGCGAAGGCTAAGAAGAGAATGTAACTGGGAATTTCGGCCTGGGAGAAAGGAATGCGAGAGCTGCACAATTAGTTGAGTTCTGGAAAAGCCATAATCTAACTGTAACAAAAACTTTCTTCGAACAACCACTAAAAAGGTAGACATTGAAAAGACCAGTAGACAAAGGAAAATACCAAATAGACTATATACTGGTCCGACAAGCATTTAGAAATGAAGTGAAGAACAGTAAGAGTTACCCAGCAGCAGACGTTGACTCAGACCGTAATTTAGTTTTGATGCAGAGGGAACTCCGACTAAACAAAAGAGTGATAACACCAAACCAAAGATGGAACACAATCAAACTAAGAAGAGATGAAAACACGAAAAGGGAATTTGCAACTACAACAGAGAAAGAAACGTCCAAGGTAACTTTACCAGGCGATGACATCAACACGAAATGGGAAGCCATGAAAGCAGAGATTATCAAAGCAGCCGGCGAGCACATAGGAAGAGAAACGAGAACCCAATATAAATTTGGCTAACGACAGAAATATTGGTAATGATGGAATAAAGAAGACAGTTCTATATGAAAAACAAAGAAGAGGAATACAGCAGGTGCAGAAATCACATCAACAGAGAAGTAAAGAAGTCCAGAGAAAACTGGATAAACAACTTGTGCAAAGAAATTGAGAGTCAAAGGCATACAGAAACGGCATACAGAAAGGTTAGAAAACAGTTCGGTGAGAAAAAGAAAGGCAGAAACATTATCATAGACAAGGGACGGAACTCCGCTAACAGAAGAGGAGAAGATAATAAGAAGATGGAAGGAATACACTAAAGAACTCTACAAAGGAGACAGAGTGAACGAAGAAGAGATAGAAAAGGAAACAGACGTCGATGAAAATGAATTAGGACCATCAATTTTACAGTGCGAATTTGACAATGCTTTGGAGTAAATGCAACATGGTAAAGCCCCAGGAACAGATCAAATACCAACGAAAGTGATTAAGAATCTCGGAATAGCAGCAAAGAAGAAACTATTTAATCTTATTAATGAAATGTACATCTCGGGAAATATACCAAGAAACTTCGTGAAAAGCATATACATCCCTATCTCGAAAAAAGGCGCACGGAAATGTGGAGAACACAGAACGTTAAGTTTGCTTTCCCATGCATCCAAAATACTGTGTAAAATTATCGCACAACGAATAGAAGGGAAGATGGAAGAACAGCTATCGGAGGACCAGTTTGGATTCAGGAGAAAAAGGGGAACAAGGCAAGCAATACTGAGTCTACGGTTGATCATGGAACAGCACATCAGAATAAACAAACCAATTCTGATGGTATTTGTAGATATAGAAAAGCTTTTGACAACGTAGATTAGAATATCGTGTTCAGAGCATTGAAGAATAATATACCAACTTTACAGGAACCAGACAGCAATTATAGGAAGAGATCAAAAGGAAGCAAAAATAAGTAAAGGAGTAAGGCAAGGATGTGGACTTTCACTTCTCCTGTTCAACGTCTATATAGAAGAGGCTATGAAAGAATTCTTTGATAAAACGAGGAAAGTTAGGTTTTCAGCACAATAAGGTTTGCCGATGACAGCATTGATAGCAGAGAACGAAAACGACTTGCAGGAAGCATATTCAAATCTGAACGACCAACTAGAAAAAAGATGGAAAATGAAGATAATTACGAACAAAACCAATGTGATAAAATGGACAAGAGCAGGACAGGAAGGGGCAAACGTATGGCTAGAGGGAGAGAAAGTCGAAAACATTAAGACTATTTAGGAAGTGTTATATCCTTGGAAGAAAGAAGTGAAAAACACGTAAATTCAAAAATAGCTCAGACTAAACAAACATTCAATACGAAAAGGGGACTGCTAACATCAAGAAATGTGTCGTTGAGCATTCGAGAAAGATTTATTAAGACCCTGTCATGAATCGTGGCGGTTTACGGGTCAGAGACATGGACATTGAGAAAAGCTATCAAAGCTGGAAGCATTTGAAATGTGTTGGCGCAGACTAAAGGCAAAGGAATAAGGACGTACTAAAGGAAGCTAATGAAGGATGGCAGATCATGAAGATAATAGGAAGAAGCAGAAGAAGTATGCTTGGCCATCTTATTCGGCATTCTGTTTGGATTACTATCTTGATAGAGGGAAAGCCAGAAGGAAAACCATGAAGTGGAAGACAAGGATAGAATATCTAGACGCAGTTACGGAGAAGAGACCTTACCAAAGTATAAAACAGCTCTCCTAAGGGAGAGAAAAGTTTTAAAATTTCCATGTTTGCTCATCAACCTATGGTTTAGAAGAGGAAGAAGACAATAGCACTAACCTTCGTTTCCACGGTAATTTACGAAACGATACGATAAGGACATACACTACCTCATAGTGTGACTTTGAATAACAGAACGCGGCTCGACGACTTTGCTAATAAAATTGACAACTACTGAAAGATGAAAGCAAACACCCATGACCGACTTAACAATGTCAAACCCACGGGATCTTGTTACAGAGACGACGGCGCGACCGCCTTGATATCATAAATCATGAAAGTGATCTCAGATCTCTTTCTGTTGGATCTTAAATTGTTATTTTTCCTAGGCCAAGAAACTAAAGTTTCAAAAATTGCATTATCAGGCCACCATACTTCCGGCTCCCTTTTGAATTCCACGATACGAAGTTTGTTATATTTCCCTATTGTTTTTGCTTGTACCGACACTACTCTGAAGCTGGTATGGCCCATTCTTACTTTAAGTGGACTTGAGTCGCAACAAAATTTTAATGAAACGCTCAAAGAGGTTCATGTATGCAGATTACCGCAATAACTATTTGCAAGAATATTAGTCGTCGTACACGTTTTCCAGCTTTTTCTCTTCCTTCTGACCTTCTCTTTTTATTAAAATTTTTATTTTGCCCCCTTGTGATTTGGCCCCTGTCTGGGCGGCGATCGCCGCCTAGCCACCTGGGCCAGTCCGGGCCTGGCGGTCACACGTGAATGAACAACAAATTTATTGTCTATTAATCTTTAGCTACAGTCAGATCCATAGGGCAGCAAGTACTTTTAATAATTGAGACAATTAAGCTAATCCAGTTTATTTTAATATGAAGTTTAAAAAAGTAAAGTTACAGTTGAAGTCCGTCGGTGAATTGAAGTACAAACGCCGAAAAGAAGGTCGACCAACGGACTTCTTCGTATCACGCGAAAAATGTCTACCAAGTTACATCAGTTTCTGGAGACACATCACATTTATGGTAAATGCAATAAACGTGACAAGTTTCTGCATCTTATGTCTATTCTTATGACTATTTTGTACTTTGGTCACCAATGTTAACTTTCCATATACACCCTTGTGTGCATCCAGCACTTCAGCTGCTGCGCACATAGACTCCAAATATTATCCCTTTTCGTACATATTTTTTGTTATATTAAAAAAATTGACACATTGATATTCAGTGCTTACGTCCCCATCTCGTGTAAGGCCTGGTGACCATTTCCTGAAAAACATGTCAAAAAATCTCTTTCATATCCTGTTCTGACTTCCCTTTGACTTTGTCTGAACCTTCAAGTCTCTCCTACGATATCCAATGTTAATAGGAATTTTCCATTGAGAATATTCTATCACTGGGATCTAAGAACACACAATACACATATATTAAGCAGACGAAATAAACGAAACATACATATATACATTATAAACAATTGGTAACGTCTCAATTAAGAAGGGGAGATCGGCCGTCCTTTTAACATCCCATAGCATAATTAAAATGATTAACAAACAAGAAGAATCACATAATATTCCATTAAAGGAAAGAAAAAGAAAAATACAATAATAAGATGTGCGGCTGTTACACGAAGACTAGAAAGGTATACAAATATATATACAACTTTTACGAGGTAAGGAAAGGTAAATTTGGATCCAAAATTTAACGAAAGTCGTACAGCGAAAAAAAAAATTTTTTTTTGAGTATTCAATCCTTCATGTTGCAGCAAACATACGAAAATTAATACAAAAGAAACTAGAAAATCAACCATCACCAAACAAGTTTTGGCGAGAGAGGGAAAGTAGAAACAGATAGCTCGAATTACGTATATACTTATTTAATATATATGTCCATGTTTCTGAAAAAAAAATTGATGTAATGAACGCTCGGTTAGTTTTCTTCAATAAAGGTCGCATGCGCCGCTGAGAGCGCAGGAATAAGCTTAACCTATGTTACGGCACTGGACATATGCTTATGTAATGTATTATGATTTTATGAACTTCTATAAGAAACAATGAATTTAAAATGAAACACAAACTATGCGAAACATCGGACTTTGAATCTAACTTCTTTGGTGATCCAACTCGAGACCACACATAGCAAAGATGAGTGTCGTAGGCCCCACCACAATATTCAGGAAGTTCGTGTTATAAAGTGTTAATCAAACACGGAAATGTGAAACGGTAATAAAGCATTTGATCAATTTGAAACAAAATATATTGTAGTAATAATTTACCCTATTTGTTAAGATAATGAACGTTATATTCTGTTTTTAAAATGACAATGAAAATAGAATGTATTGGATAAGAAATGAGAAATTGTAAAATTTCAACTTCAGTACGATTAAATACATTCGTGCTGCTATGTGTTGCGTTATCCGTTAGGAAGTATTGAACAATTCTGATTCAAAGGAAGGAAATAAACTACTGTATAGTACTATATTTAAATTAATAGAGTTTAATTGTATAGGCAGTACTGAGGCTATATGAGAGAAAGTCTATTGCTGAAGGTGAAATATGGGTTACTATTAGGGTCTATCCCAGATATGATACACCAATGATGACTGAACCGGGAATACACGCATGGAAAGCATTAGCAACAGCAAATTAGCTAGAAGAGTTACACCATACCATAATTCTAAGTCAAAAACGAAAGCAAGGAATAATAAGCGGAAATGACAGACTGTGCGATAATAGTACTTCCACAATTTTAAAAATGATAATGAAATCTTTGAGATTTACGTCCCACGCTTATGTCTGCTAGGCTAAAGGAGACGATTATGATGAGAAATGAATGAAATGGTGGAATGAAGATAGTGGGAGGAAACGGGAGAATCCCGAGGAAAAACACGTACACCTTGTTCATCCATCACAAAGTTCATTGGGCGCGAGCTGGGATCGAACCAGAGACCCCATGCACCAGAGACCCCATTCGCAAATTTAATTTCACACTATTTATTTCGAGACTTTCGAGACGAGACCAAGACCAGACCGATACTTGGTCCTCGAGATCGAGATTGAGACCACCATCTATTGACCGAGACGGCGGTTTTTGGCTCGAGACGAGACCGCTATTTATCAACAGAGACGATACAGGAACTGTACGAAGTCTCGTCTCGCTTCGTCTCGATACCATCCCTAATTCCATTTCATTGTGTTCTCACATAACCTACTCTTGGAAACGTATGTTGAGAGACAAATTTAATACTTAGCGTAATAAATAAGTACTGTACAACAATTTTATTAAAGCGTTAAAGCCATCTTACTTTTCCGTAATCAGTTGTCCGTGGGTAAAAGCACAGATCCAATCGCTTGTAAGGGCTAGTAAAAGTGGCAGTAATTAGGTATGAACAATAAAGAAGGGGGACAGAACACAACTAATAATAAGGTCACATGTGAATAGATAATGGTGTTAAAGCAAAAGTTGGGGCAACTCCCCTCTATGCCCATAATCGCCACTAGTGGACAGTACACTTCTTAATAATTCTACTAGTGGACAGTTCTACCAAACCATTCAATTTCGTAACATTCCAAAGAGCGAATTTGGTGCGAATAACGTCGAATGTTCATGCATGCGATACAAGCATGCTTTGATTGTGAGTTGGTAGCGTCTAAAGCCGACAATAGATATTTTTGGTGATAAATTTTGACGTTTTATAGAACAAAATTTTCCAGTCTGTACTTATATTTGTACAGATAAAAAATAGCGTGACCGACCCAAAAGCTAAATTTCGCGACTTTTTCTTGACTTTCATGACCGTTTTCTGATTTCGTGACTTTCCCGGTACTTTCGTGACATATAAATACCCTGCCAAGCCAGGGCCTTTTGGCCAGTCTTTCCATTCATTTGCAGGTTTAAATAAAACAGTCAATTATATTCGTTCAATTAATTAAAACAATATACACTCCGATTAATTACAATGTTGAATAACTCTTATGTTCGCTGGATTCCTGTAACGTCGTCTGACGGGTGGATCTGTACAAGATGCTTACCAGCATAATTGCTTTTTCAACGCCATTCGCGCGAATGAGTGTTCCTTTCCTTCCAATCTCGACATAGCAAAACGTTCAGAGGAAGAAAGTTTCAAGAAAGTTCTTACATACGGAAACAAATCACAAGTATAACACTGAGGAATGCAGCGTGTGGGCGATTTCGTTCCCTTCCTTCTCCATAGAAGGTGCTATGAGCAAAGCCAAGCGCACAAACACATAAACAATCATACTTAGCTTGTGAGAGAGGCAGTTCCAAGAAAAGTTTTCTTTTATATACGAGGCTAGTTTAATAAATTCAAAAATATGCACTATATATTTTCTTTTAATTAACGCAATTGATGAGCCTTAAAAGCTGGTGACTGTCCGAAGTTTAGTATCGTTGCCCTAGCAGGAGCTATCCCGTTCAGCAACTCTCTCTTACAGCTATCAGTAAGCAACTGTCCGACTTTATTAATACCTTTAGTCTTTAAACTATCAGGATCTTCTGTTAGAGGTGCACGAACAGATTGTTTAAACTGTCTACCTTGTAATAAACCATCTGCAACTTGCATACCCGTTTGAAACGCTTGCTTTGTACCTACAGTTGTTGCACCTTCTGTAAGAAATGGTAATACGAATCGAAACTACCCTTTAAAGAAACTACCTATAGGATGTCGCATTTCATATACAGGTCGTGGAAAATTATATACCACGTCCATTTTGATAACATACACTTCTTGATCTCATTTTACTACTATTTAACAACCGCAGGAGTGCGTTTAAAATGAGTGTCAAAATGAGTATCCCGGAACGAAATAGCAAATTTCGCCCTGCGTGGTCTTTTAATAGTATTTCGACTGCGTTAAAACAAAATTTTGCAAGTGGTATATAATGAATATCTTCATATGTAATCGTTTGAACTTTTCCTTATTTAGTATCCGAGATTGTTGCTATATGTAATAATGGTGTTTTTATATCACCTAAAATTGATATTGTATAATATCCATATTAACTAAAACTAGATATGGATATTCAATATCTACGTACAGTTCGTTGAATGGGGGACGTTGTGTAACAAGATGTAATTTATCGGAAGAAATCTACTTGCGAAGGTAATGTAGGGGACAATGTAAGCGTTTCTACACGTTCATCACATTCAACATTCAGAATTATAAAAAATATCGAGATTTATAAGATTTAGTTTTCAAATATTATACAATTCTTCTAGTAAATGACGAATGAATGGATAATGTCCAATAACGAGTTTCATTTTCATAAATTGCACATTTTCAAATTTGCATTTTCACCTTCGCTAACATTATAACTAGTTAATGAAATATGTATTCCCTTAATCCCAGGTACCAATCTGAATGTGATAATCGTATATAATTTTTAATTGATTAATGAAATATGTCGGACTATTATAAACATCTACAGTTCCGTTTGAAACTAATATAATGTAAAAGTTGGCATCAATGCTTTCAGATATTATTTTCGTTTAAAGTGAAGGGGCAAGTCCAAATTCCAAAATGAAATGGTAATTTTAACCAGTTTTCATCTCTTAAGTTTTCTTCTATCTAATCAAAATATTCCTTTCCAACTCTAATAAAATACGGTATGTGAAGCAGAATCATTTTACATGTCCGTGTTCTACATGGTACATACCATGTTTTCGAATTATTGGTACTTTATTTTGTTGTTGTTTTACAATATCATGCGAACATTAATTGTATTTGGAACATTATAATCTAAATTACATGGAAATTTTCAACAAGTAAATATTAATTCTTCAACATTTCTAGCTTTTATGTATATTACATTTTTAATTTCTCTTGTATTTTCATTAATAAATTCAAAAATATGGTGTATTCCTGGTGTAATACCAATCATGCATTCATAATCTATTTTTTAAAAAAATGATTAACAACAATTTGACTTTTGTTTTGTAAATATTTAACATACGAACTTTTTTCTGGGATCATATCGTCGCATGAAAACCAGAGGAACGTAATTCAACTTTCGTAGCTTTACAGGCGCGAGGACGAAATTGTTTTCTTGGAAAGGTGTGTTTTAAATAAGATGATAATTGAGCTACATTACAACAGATGATCGACAAGGAGAACAGAAGGCGGTTCGTTCAATTAACACAAAGTGGGGCTTTCAAAATTATGGCCAAACATGAAGAAAACGAAAACCAGATTTTTGGAGTTACGTTCCTCTGGTTCTCATGGGACGACATGTAGAATGGATTCATTAGATGAATAATATCCAGGTGTAATATTTACATGATAACGTTCAAGTTTATTATCCATAACGGTAGTTATTAGAATTGCTTCATTTTCACCTACATTGTAAAAATTACACGGAATATTAATTTATGTTAATGGAACAGCCCATTTCTCATCACTTAAATCAATAGGTTGTCCTAATTTAACTTTAATGATGCTGTTGTGTTATAAAAAGTGTTACTACTTGCATTTTAAGGAAGAGTAACATAAAAGTCGTATATAAAGTTCGAATTCCTTTTTGCAGACTGAATTGAATATGAAATAATCCACGAATTCATACTTGGCGGATATACTAACCATTTTACAAACATCCAACCATTTTTACGTTTGAGTACTTTTTCAATTAAATAAGTTTTGTTTGAATTTGTAATTACTTTTCGCAATTCTTGTGCATTAAATGTTTCTTTCATTTCTTTTACAATCCAACCTTTTAATTTACAAGTTATAGGATATGATTTAATAAATTTGACAACATTAAATTTTTCTTGGGACTATTTAGGTAAATATTCAATTTCAAATTATTCTTTATAAATACTAACACGGACATAGCCACAAGCTTGCAGCAAGCTAGTTAGTTACATCAGGGCAAGGCTTGAGGCAAGCTTGTCTCCACAAGTGATACGCAAGTCAAATTATCTCAAACGCAAGCCAAGTATAAGCGTAACTCATCAATGGTGTGCTTTATTAAGCTTTTACAAGCGAAAGACATGCCAAACAAACCATATGGAAGCTTGCGGTAAGCGTATTTAGATAATGCAAAATAGTAAGAAATACGTATATATCGACCGTGTGACTAAATCTATGCTACAATAAATTTTCCCTTCACCTTTCCAATTATTAAAGCAAATGCACATCCATGAAAACACTCATGTCTCCGATCTGCTTCCAGAAATGAAAATAATCATATTAAGGGTTTTGTGTAACAAGCAACTTTTTTTTTAACAAGAGTTTCATTCCCATCCAATGGATGGGTGGGCCGTAGAAGGCAACATCTTCTCTGTGGCCAGAGATATTTTCAACTTTTTTGAATTAGATGACATGGAGAATGATTTCAGGCTATAGAATAATGTGGATTGAAGTAAGGAACTAATAGCAAATCAAGTTGACGAGGATGTGTAAAAGGTGGCTATTGTGTTAAAATGTTACTTGGGTACATGTGCGGAGGTTATGAGCAATATATATATGTGGATTTCGGTGGTAGATACGGTAGTCAGGATTATACTGATCTATGTCTTCGGTGCATTCGTATATTGCTAACAGATGATCCAGTGGTGGGTAGGCATAGCGTGGTACAACAGGAACTTGGTCTAACAGCTCATGGAAAATAGGATGTGCCAATTGGATTCGTGTCGCTATGTAGCGTTGGCGTAGATGGTAGAGGTGTGGCAAAATAGTTGGAAATTGCGCACGACGATATATTTCAGCAGTGGGAGTATCGAAAGGGAGAGAGTAGGCCAGACGTAAGGCATGTCTTTCGAGAACTTTCAGACGTTCATAGTAAGTTGGTGCTGCTGATAACCAGGCAAGATGTCCATACGTGAGTGCTGGGCGTACGAAGACTTTATATGTTAGCAGTAGAAGTTTTGTATTAAGACCCCACGTGATGCCTTTAAGGTTTCGTAAAAGGTTCAAACGGCGCCGCATATTAGCTTCCAATTGTTTTAGATGAGGCTTCCAAGTAAGATGTTTGTCGAATATTACTCCCAGATATTTGAAACTGTTTTGAATTTTCATTGGAGAGTCAAAAAGGCTTAAATGTAGATGTTCCGGATTGCGACTGTTACAGTATTTATTGCGTTTGAGTTCAAAGAGAGTCATTTGAGTCTTAGTTGAATTCAGCTTGAGCTTCCATTTCAGGCACCATGTAACTAGTTTGTCCAAAGCTGGTTGTACGGTGTAGGAGTTGATTAATGCGATCCACAGAAGATCCCAATGCGACATAAGCGGTATCATCAGCAAATTGTAAGGCATATAGTGGGGGATGAGGTTGAGGCATGTCGGCTACATAAAGAATATATAATAGAGGAGATAAAACAGATCCTTGGGGCACACCGGCGCGGAGTTGAAAGATGCGTGACTTTGCCCTGTTGATCTGAACGAAAGCCTGGCGCTGATGTAGAAAATTGGCTATTAATCGGACATAGCTGTGAGGAAGCAGACGTTTGAGTTTGTAAATTAAACCCTCATGCCAAACAGTATCAAACGCTCTTTCAATATCAAAGGAGATCAAAACAGATGGAAAACGCTTATTAGAATGGTTGACAAGTAGTGTAGAAAGTTTGAGTAATTGATCAGCAGTGCTATAGAGTGGACGGAATCCAGCTTGAATAATTGGTAGTTTGTTCGTGATTTGTAGATAGTGATGTAGCCGTTTTACCAGAAGGCGTTCTAGTGTCTTGCTAAACACATTAGTAAGGCTAATGGGTCTGTAAGATGACACAGCAGTTGGATCTTTGCGAGGTTTTAGAAAGACCACAATTTTAGCAAGTTTCCATGTAGTTGGAAAATAGCCTGTAGATAAAATAGTTGTATACAAAGAAGCAAATAAGACTAGAAACGCCACAGGTGCCTTAAGCAGTTGACGATATGTAATTGAGTATGCCCCTGGAGCTGTGTTGCGACGGCTTTTAAGAACAGCTGTAATATAATCTGATGTTATTGGAGCAGTGAGCTGATTTGTGGGATCAAGGTGGTAGTTGATATCAGGTTGAAATGATGGCTGCACTAGAGAACCAGCGTGTGAGATATGGGTATCTGTAGGACAAGTGAACAAAGGTGTAGTATGTGGAGTGAAGACTCCCTCAAGATATGTAGCGAAAGCAGTTGCCTTTTCTTCATCCATCGTTGGTACTTGGTCAGCACATATGATTGGGTATTGTGGGCCCTGTTTCTGAAATGTTAGACTTTTAAAGGTATTCCAGAATTTAGTAGGATTTGTTTCTTGGCGCAAAGCCAGTCTAGTCGTTTGCGGGCTACTATGTAGCTCTGTACCGTTAGTTGGAATTGACGATGGAGAAGAAGAAATCGGCGGTCATGTATGCGACGAAACTCTGTTAAATACTCGTGTGAGCGCCGGAGAAGATCGAGGGCGCGTGCTGGTAAACGAGGTCTAGATGGTTTGGTGGTACATTTAGGAACTGCGTAATCCGTAGCGTGAGAGACTATGTCAGTCAGAGTATGTGAGAGTGTTTCAATAGATGCAATTATTGTGAGAGTAGGTGCAGTAGCCGGCAGATTTTCGGTAATATAAGTGCTGTTCTGATCCCACCGAGCTTTGCTAAAGTTATATCTGAGTGTGCGTGGTGATGCACATGCAGTGGATGTCAGACGTGGAGTTATAGAGAGAAGTATTGGGAGATGATCAATACCTATGGAACCAAGGACATCTATAGTAGTAAATGGTAACAGATTATTGGAAATGATTGCCACGTCGGGACTAGTGTCGCTTTCCGGACGAGTAGGATGCGGCAGCTGCAGTAAAGAACTATGAGTAGTTTGGAGGAAATCATGAAAGCGTTGTTTCTGAGCCGCTGTACGAGAATGGTAGTTGATGTCTGCTAAGAAGATGTATGTTTTAAAGTTGAGATCTAAGTATGTCAGAAAACGATACGGAAGTGGCTGTGTAGATCGAACATAGGTGGTGGCGATGGTAATAGTAGTAGCTGGAAAATAGAGCGTCTGTATGACGTGTTCGGGATATTGCCCGGGAGAAGGTGGTATGCTATGGCGCCGTGGAATAGAATGCTTAGCGGCTATTGCTGCACCACCACGTGCGATGTTTTGTGGCAGATCAGAGCGTATGAGATGATAACGTGGAAGATAGAAGCGGTCAGATCGTTTTAGAAATGTTTCATTAAGAAGGATGTTATCTGCATTGTGCTGAGTAGCTAAAGTTTCTAGGAGAACTCGGTTGGTAGGTAGCGAACGAATATTGCAGAATAGCAATGTAATAGTCGTCCTTCTCTGACCTGTACTATTCATGATGGGTGTCTGTATGAAAATGGAAGTAGGTTGAGAGTCCAGAATATGTAGCTGCCATGTGGAGCTTGAATATATCGAAGGCGGCTGTGGTTGCATGATTTAGTATAGCCTCACGCTGGAAGGGAAAGGCATTTTGAAGAACGATAGTGATGAACTTCAAAATTCTTTCCACAGTAGGTGGTGGTAAGTAAGATGTTTGTGTGGTCGCTGTGGTACTAGTCGGACGTGATGAGACCTGAACGCGTAAAGGTACAACAATCTCGGGCTTATCTGGAAGTGGTATAGGTTTGCCCTTACACTTGTAGGAGTAAGTTGGATGTTCCCCGTCACAGGTGTTGCATCTGGAGGGTTCGTTGAGCTTAGGACACTCCTTTATTTTATTATCTCCTTTGCAGTGGGAGCAGACGGAAGGATTTGTGCACTTGTTCGTTGGATGCGCATTATAAGTTAGGCAATTTTCACACCGTAGTGAGAGAGGTAGGGGTGTGCGTGAAGGCTCAACCCGATGGTGGCAACGGTAGATGTAGACACCGTTATTTAGAAGATCGTCTACCAGTGCTGGATCATCTGTCAGTAGTCTGACCATATATGTAGGGCCATTATCATTTTTAATACGGAGAGCTCTAGTAGGTTGAATGCCATCTTGCTTTAGTTCCTCTAGTATATCTTGTTCGGTATAGGTAGGATCAACTCCACGGATAACTACAGATAGTAATGGAGTACGCCGAGGCGGAGGTGGTGTTTTGATATGAGGAGTTTTAAGGAGTTGAATTTTCGTGTTAACGCCAAACATTGCTGGTCCCACTTTATAGATGAGATGCTTATAAAGATCACGGTTCTTTGTTTTTAGGATGATTCCGTTAGAAGTCTTGTTTAATTGATGGAGGTCCAGTCTAGAACAGTATCGTATTAGTTTTTGGTAAAACTTTTTGATGTCCATGAGCTCAGCAGGAAGATTAGTAAATAGAATTGTAAAAATTAGAGAAGGAACAATGTCCATAGTAGCTTCTGAAGTAGATGGCGTAGATTGAAGTTGGATGCTGGCTGTACTGGTTCTAGGAGGACTGCGCAAAGCATCAGTGTATCTAAGCTTTTTAGGTGAGCGTGAACGGTCTCTGTTTGGTTCGCGAGTTGGTGAGAGGCTAGAGGTAGATGAGTGAGATGCTGAACGTGCACGCGCCCGTGGGCGGTCTATTGGTGGACCCATAACAGTTGGCGGTAGTTTATGCCTTTCAACTCGACGTTCCGGCGGATCAGAACCCGGCATTAGTGAAACTACTTAAGTACTGCCTGGTCAAAAATTGAGTAAAAAGTTGAAGATAAAGCGATAAACAGCACACAACTGATTTCCAGTAGCTCCGCCTCCGAAGAGGAGAGAATAAATCGAAAAGCCAAAGAAATAGCGAAGTTCCCAGCCAAGTCTGCTGCCATCTATGTTCAAATTTATGCTTTATATATAAATACTACAATTCGTTACAGGGGCGGATCCAGGGGCGATCGCCCCCCCCAGAAGAGGAAACTTTCTTATTTTATATATATAAATAAAACCCATCCCAAAATTTAGAGCTCTTAAAAGTAGCAGTATGATAACCCACCGCCCCCCCAGAAGTCTGTCGTGGATCCGCCCCTGATTCGTTATGCCTCATGGTTACCGAAATATGAGGAAATAAAGAGCCACATTATAGGTACATGGGACTAGAGTACTAGATGGAACATGTTTTTAAAAAAAATAATTAAGTTTGTCCTTTATTCAAGGTGAATGCTAAAAGGACGCTAACAACGCGAACCTACCTTGCCACCGAAAGTTAAGAGGTCAGCGTCACGTGGTTTTTGACAATAACTGAAAATCGAACGCCCGCTGGCTTTTTACTTCAATCTAAAGAAAAGCGTCTCGCAAGTGAAGCTTGGGTTGCCCGCACTACAGCTTGCGCTAAGCAGAAATAAGCTTTTGTGTATAAGCCAATGCGAAATAAAATCAAATAAAAGCGACAGGCAAGCCTGCGGCAAGCAAGCATGCTGTCTGGGAGGCACTTCCTAATTCTCTTTTTGGATAATTTTGTTTTACGATGAAGTGTTTCAATACTTGATATAGAATCAGTATTTAAATAATGATAATATATTTTGGCAATTTTGGCATTTCCATACTATATTCTTTCCAATGTTAAAAAAAATTAGATTAGATTTAAATAAATTAGATGGTTAAATAAATCACTGTTGGAGGCGTACACGATAGTGTTACTTTAAGGGCACGTTGTCTACTATTATTACTATTTACAGGTGTGCTAATAGTATGTATGAATCATTAAGTGGGGGTTACCGTGAATGTAAAAGTTTAACCAGCACTGCAGATTGATTATCTGGGTCATATACATGAACAATAGAAGCGAGGCCAAACTGGCGTTCCAGTAGATCGAGAGTTAGGACGTCATCAACATGCCCGACCGTAAAATTTCCAATATAATTTTTAATAGTGTATAAGTTCCCACAGAATAGACGCAAAACCCTCGTTTCTATCCTAAACGAAAGTAAATTGACTGCAAATTATTGACAATTAGTTGCAGAATATGTATATGGTGCCATATCTGAGATATTGAAGCGAACTTGAAAAAAGTATTTTTCTGATACTCGATTCTAAATTTAAATCTCGATAACTCCGTAATTATCAAGAATTGTAAAAATATTTTAAGATCAAAAATGTAGATCTTATTATGATCTATAAAACGGCATCAGAATATTTTCTGTATCGTTTCACATAAAGTAGTTATGTGATTTTATATCACATGGTGTGGTGTTTTCATAGCTGTATTTTTTGAGTATGTTATACTTGTATCATTAAATAAGAGTTAAAGATGATCCACCACTACAGATTTAGTCTATAGGTCGATTAGTTAATAATATAGAATGGGAGAAGTGACATCTGGTAGACAGAAACTTATGATGTCTTTAAATGGTCGCCTGTAAATATTTAAGTATAATATTTAAAACCATATAACTTCGCACACAAAGGAGATACAATGGTATTCTTTGCAGCAAAGTGAAGCAAGTTAATTGCCTTTATATAAAATGAATTTTTAATATCTACAATCCCGTTATATACAATTATCTATAAATTTTAGATACCATTTTCGGAGTTAAAATTATATAAGAAATGCGATTGTTGACAAAATTTTATTTTTACAAAATGAAGTTTCGTAATATTTCAGTTAGCAATACTATTTTGCATTGTAATAATTTGCACGTAAAATCTCTGACATTCTAATTATGGAATCATTGTTTTTCATTTTGAGAGAAACTAAGTTTAGTTTTAATTTCCCGTTACAACGTTAGTATTGTAAGTAATAACTGTTAAATTTTATAAGACCAATCATTCATGTTTACATGAACACTTGCAAAGCGCAGTACAATTTCATGATTTTTTTCTGCAGCCACATGATTTCTAACACTTCTAGCATCCACACGTGACCATATTGTGACAGATATTAGCAGCAATGGGAACAGAGGAAGATCTAGCCTGGGGGGACTAGATCCTCCAGTTTTTGGATGACAAAAATAATCGAAGCTAATATTTATATATTTTTGAGAGTTTTTAGTAAACTCATGATATAGCTACCTATCAGTCTGGGTTCTGGTTGCCCCCTCCCCCAATTTTTATCTTCTAGATCCGCCTCTGAATAGAAATTTTGATCCATATTGGTAGTAGTTTATTTGCTTCTTTCTTCCGCCCATATTTCCAACGATCTGGATGTGTAATTTCGGCTATATTTCCAGAAGCCCAAATAATTGCTTGGTAAATAGAACGCCTGGTATGATACAGAAGAGAATTTTCTGTAGTAGGTAATTCTGCTAGATTTTGGGTTTTGTGGCAGAATTGTTTTCCTTAAACCGTTGATGGTATCTTCTTTCTGATTTCCATATAGAAGACTAAAAAAACAGTTCAATCGATTTGAGTTTGGGTGAATCAGAATCCAGGAGAGTAAAAGTATTACCAATCATATTTACCATGCTTCAGTTAGTGACTCAGGCGTTGTCTTCCATGCTGTAAATGCCCTGCTTTTCGACTTTCCTTTTATTGAAGAAGATGAGTCACATCAAGTGAGAACATAGTGTATTCTCTCTACTGACTTCACATGTTAGATGAAGCTAGATTGGTTTGCTTTTGAAATAGTACATGCAACATATGTTCATGGTGGGAACTAAAGGGGCTTTGCCTCGGGAAGGCGCTGCCAAAGGGCAATATGTGCTCCAAAGGCAGAGGTAAAATTGCTGTTACACTATGCACAATCCTACCGAAATTAGAAATGCATTATGTAGTAACAAGGAATATAAGGGAGAAGTGCCATATCCAGTTAGCATTGTAGACTATAATACGTTTATGAGACGTTTATGAGTAGGGTTGACGAATTTGATCAACTCCACAGTCGAATGGAAATCGCGTAGGTGGTGGATGAAATTATTATGTTAGATTAGGCACGATCCAAAAGAGAAGACAATAAGCAATTTAGTGTTCAGAAGTATTCTAGCAAATGAATTTATTCACAACTTTTCTAGTAAGCTAAAGCAACGTACTTCAATAGGTAGAAAATATACTTCTGCATCAGATAAAATTACCATCCGTTATTTAGTAAGATTTGCTGATGTAGGGAAACAGTTACCCTCCCAAGGGTACATACTGGAGGGTTGAGTTCTGTAGTACGAAAGAGAAGCAAAAAAGAAGCGACTTGATATCTAAGCACTGTAACGTTGCATTATGCAAAACTTGCTTTGACTCCTTTCATTCCCAAATATAATGTCCTCGTCATACTCAGCTACAATTCTGATTTCTTATCTGTAACCATTTTTGTAATCACTATTTATGCCAAACTTATGCTCTCTAAACAAGTACATGGAACCAAAAATGACCATACTGAATGATAGTTGAATACCATCCGTGTCATACTACGTTATAATATTGTGCTCTTATCTCTAGGCGCTTTTCTAATCATTGGATACTTTGTAAACTTTGTAAACATGCTTAAGGAACTAAAAATAAATCACGTCAGTCATAATCAATGATCATAAAATACCTTTCTTCCTTTATTAAAAATGAGGTAAACTATTTTACCACCGATATTTATGAAACTATCATTCACAGGTTGTTTCTGAATGGACGGTGGTAAATATATATACCAACTGTTCAGACGTCACGACCTAACATGCGATCAAATTGACTTCAAAATTACAGTAGAAAGACACATTCCGACCAGAGAAAAAGATTAGTACAGTCCAAATATGAGCAGGAAATTTTGCCCGTGAAAGTGTTAACTCCGAAAATGGTATCTAAAATCTATAGATAATAATATATAATGGGATTGTGGATATTAGAAATTAATTTTATATAAATGCAAATAACTTGCTTTAATTTGGTACAAAGAATACGTTTGTATCTTTTTTCTGTGGGACGTTATATGGTTCTAAATATTATACTTGAATACTTACAGGTGGCCATATGATGACTTCCTATGTCACTTTTCCCAATTTATATTACTAACTAAATACCTGAAGACTAAATCTGCAGTGGTGGAGTATACTGAACTCTTATTTAATGATACAAGTATAACATACCTAATAATTACAGCTACGAAACCACCACACCATGTCTCATATAAAATGACATTACTATTTTATGTGAAATGGTACAGGGAATACATTGGTATCGTTTTATAGATCATAATAACATCCACATTTTTAGACATTACAATATTTTAAGAATACTTGATAATTTAGGAATTATTCAGATTTAAATTTAAAATCGAGTATCAGAAAAAATACTTTTTTCAAGTTTGCTTCAATATATCTAAAATATGGCACCATATATTACAACTAATTGTGTAATATATTGTTAATTCACTTGAATGAAGGACAAAAACGAGGGTTTTGCCTACATTCTATGGGAAGTTACACACGATTAAAAATTGTATTGGAAATTTCACAGACAGCCATATTGATGACGTCATAACTCTCGATCTACTGGAACGCCAGTTTGGCCCCTCTTCTGTTGTTTGTGTATATGACCCAAGGAATGAATTTACACTAGTGGCCAAACTTTTACACTCACGGTAACTCCCAAATCAATTTAGAATCGGGATTCATACCTACTATAATAGGACTACCAATGAATTCTTTAGGAACATTAGAATCCTTTAATAAAATGGATCATGAATAGCTATTTAATTTCTAGAGTATTTTTATGTACGAACAACATTTAGTAAATCTATAATATCTGAATCTTTATTGCTTTTCCTGAATACGTACTATAGCAAACTTGTCCCGATGAATTTGGTCTAAACTTATTAACTGTTTTACTAATAAATCTCTCTCCCTTCGCAGTGTTTTCCGTAGTAATTGTAAAATGCCAAATGGTAAAATAGAATTGTATTGTTATGATTTTCGAAAGCTAATGATGATTTTTGAACTAATTCTTCTTGTTCTTCTTCACAATAGGTAATGTAATAGGTTTATGTGAAGATGAAGTACACTGTAAATAAGTATGCAAAGCTTGCTGATACAATTTCCGCTTCTGTTGTACACTAAAATCACGAATTTTTGAAATATTATTCTTTTAAAGATGATTGATGTGAATCTATTAATTTTATATTTGATTCAATTTGATGTACATAATTTTCAGGAACTAAGATAATTTCATTTCACGTAATTCTGACATATTTAACAATTAAAAACACTGCCTACAAGGGTTCCAAGAAGTGGTTCTAAGATTAATGACAGAAACACACCACTTTTTTTTTGTAATAATAACTATTTTCTTCTTCGCGCTGTACGCTATTGAGACAGAGCACGTAAGATCTTTTATGTCTACGTAAACGTTGCTACTGACATGAATTTACGGGAATGTTTCCTTTCATTGTAATTTTAGTCCCCCAAAAACTGTTTTTATTAAATCATCGGAAGCACTTTGTAAATGTTGTTTGAGTTTTCTAGTCTTACATTTGCAAAGAGCAGGAAACGTGTAGTTATATTGTTTCACCTTCAACATATTGACGCAGACTAAGTAAAAATTTCTATATTTTAAGTTAGCGTACACATATATCGATTCACTGGGGAAAATATTCGTACATATCCGTATTGCATCATATGCTTCATGTGGCAAGTCAAATAATAAATAAGTCTCAGGCTCAGGCGTTACTTGTTCGAACACATCCAAGATATGTATTTAGTACTAGCAGCGTTCACCCCGCTTCGCTGGGGTCACCCCGGAACGCAATAAACCTTGTTAATTAGATAATTTTTACTTTTTCGCTTTCAAGTAAATGTTAACATTATATCGCCTGTCATTTATGTTAACCCGCCGAGTGACACGGTCATGCGGGTTGCATATAAATACGTTTATTTTTATACCTATGATGAACTAACAAAGGATTTGTACGTTATGGACACTTGAATGGTCAATTATCTCAAGACACTGGTAATTAAAAATTAAAGTGATATGATAAAAACCATCTAGGGTCCAAATCCTAATAACCCCCCAAAAATGAAAGAAATTGGTTCAGCCGTATTAGCGTGATGAGCTAACAAAGGATTTGTGCGTTCTCTTTTATATAATAGATATCAAGCCATAATTTGTTTAGCTAAATATTGTATTTGTAATTTATCACGTGGATTTTTAAATACTATAATGTAATGTGCATTTAAACTAATATCACTTGCCTTTTTTCCTGTTTGAAATAAATTTTGAATAATTAATATTGCAGTTAAGTTTTTATGATGTGGATATTTTGTAATTAAATTATCAACAACACCGTGTGTTTCCGACATTAAAGCACCAATTTTTAATAATTTTCTTTAATTTCGAAATTATTAATATCAGGTATACCTTTTAGAATACGTATTTGTCCACTTGCATTTAGCTTTGGTATAACTTCACCATAACACCGTAGAACATCATTAAATTTTATATAAAACATTTGATCACGTTCATTAAATAAACTATTTGCAAAAGATGTTTTACCTGCACTGAAACGACTAGCAATTTAAATCGTAGAGGGATGTTGAGACTGTAACACTTTGTACTCCAACATCTTTTTTATACGACAGATATATTCACACAAACATTCATTCACACTTTTCAGCAAGTCACAACTAAGTTGCTCTGAAGAATGATCAGATTTGTCACAGAGTCATTTTTTAAAAAAAAACAAACAAAAAAAACGAGCGAACTAAAATCGCACAGCAATTACTTACACGATCGCAAATATTGTGCTCTGAAGAGTGGCTATAATTTTTATTCTATCACACTTAAAGAGTGTTGCAGTTTGACCACCAAACAATGCAATAAATAAGAAAATAAATAAATATTAAAATAAATTAAAAACGAATAGGTACATTACTCTTATTCATACGAAACATTTCCTAAAGAAAGATGGTAAAAAGACAGCACACGAACCAACTTAGACGCACATTTACTCCTTCGTGGGTATATAACTCTAAGATAGACTTCCTCTATTTCGTCCAGGTTCATCTTTAGTCAAGTCATTTTCGTCAACAAGTTTGCGTTTCTTATTAACGTCACGGTGTGTCTTTGTCTCTTTATAGTTAAAGATAAGGAAGCCTGGTGCACGCAAGGTAGTATTTGGTATTCAATTAGTGTGTATTCAATTTGTCTATATACTAGCCCGTAGAAACTCTCAAAGTTAATTTTCGAAAAGGTCCTTTCCTTTAGTGTTATACCCCAAATTTTAAAAATATGTCGAAATTCCCTTTGGGCAGTTTTAAGCCTCATACTATAATTTTTCCTTGCAAGACCAATAAAGATTGTAAATTTTCCTTCGGTTATTCCGTCGGTTAGATAACCCCAAAAAAAAAAAAAAAAAAAATTCGAGCAGGAACAAAAGTTCCTCTACTTTTGTCTGTTAGTATCACAGTATATTGCTCTGTCAGGTCCTACGGTCGTCAGTAGTTTGTACAGTCTACAGAGGTTGTTCAGTCTACATTTGGCCAATTTCGACTTACCTAAAAATTTAGAAGAATCCATGGCGCCAGGTCTGTAAGTGCTCGATGTGTTTCCCTTGGTTCCTAACAATAAGCCTAAAGCGAAATTTCCACTGTAATATTTTTCTCTGAAGAACTGGGAGGGGAATATTGTCCCATTCCCCTTGCACAGCTTTCCAATGTACTTCCACAGTTCTCACACGCCGTTTTTCCAAAGCCCGCTTTAGTCCAAATTCAAATCCAAATCCACAATAGTCCATAGGACTTGCATCTGGAGATTTAACAGGTTCCTCATTGAAATGTGTCACCTGTATACCGTTTGCCTCCTCCATCTCCCTGTAGAATGCGAGGGACAATCGTGAGGTATGTGAAGAGTTCTTGTTCATGTGAATGCGCACCAGATTGGCGTCATTTCCGTACATTGTTGGAATCTCATGCTCGTAGATCGGCCGCATTATCTGCTCCTGAAAATACTGTGAATTTGTTTTGCAGTTCTTCGTCACCATACGAATCTTCAGTTTACCTCGGTAACAGTAGGCAGTAACGACCATGAACCATTTTGGGAAGGATTCTTTACAGACACGGACTCACATTCTGAAGTTCTAGGCGCCTTTCTCTCGGTACATGATATCTCTCGGTTTGCCGCAGTCGGAAAAGTAAACCCATGCTTCAGCGAGCGCTTCATCGACCTTTGTTTTGCCAGATGCCGTTCATACAGCTTCCGGGTGTTACACTTTCATTCCCTTTGGTGGGCATCCGCGAGAAGATGACCGCGAGCTTTCATGACTTTTTCCAGCTTGAGTTGATGGTGTAACGTCCGGCTCACAGTCCCCAAAGACAAGTCAAGACGATTAGCCATACACCTTTGTGTTGGCAGATTTTCATGCATTGCCATTTTGCGAGGTTTCCTCTGCATAGTGGAGGTGGCCTTGGTGCATTCCCGCTTCCTAGGCAACTTCGTTAGTGATCCAAATGGTGGAGCTTCGTTGCCCTTGTACTTTTTAATAACATTTTTTATTCCACTTAAACTGATGTTGCAACCATTCTTCTTGCACTGTTTTTTAATGACAGAAACACTAAAGAGTGCGTTATAAAGAGCCGCAACATAGCCTTCCCAAAACCGGCTTAGTTTGGGCGGCATTTTGGTCACAGAGGGGAAACCCACACACTTGGAAACAAATTTAACACAACACTCAAAACAATTGTGTTAAATTTGTTTCACTGTTTTGTGCGTTATTGTCGTCCGCGCGGAAAAACAACTCCGTTCCCAGGAACCCACTGCACAACGATGCAGGACGCCACGAGCCAGGTCGGGTGAGTCCATTCTTCCCGGGAGGAGGAAGGAACGAATTCGGCCAAACGTATGCTGAACAACCTCTGTATGACTAGCCCACCAAGTAATAAATGTAGCTAATATCACATTGGAAAAATGTAGTGGCACTTTTTCAGTTTCAATGTGTCTAATTGACAATTAGATGGTCACCACCAATTAAGATCAGGCTTTGAATTTCATACCGGGCGGACGATAAATACCTAAGAAAAGTTGTTTGTTGCGACATATCTGTGCATTCTCCCCATTTACTATATCATGAATTGAGGTACGATTTTGCACATTGACTTAATCCAGGGTTCTTCCAAATATTTTCATAATTTATCTTTATGACTTCATGAGCATAGTATTTTTGTCCTCATCAGTTTTACAATAAGAGGAAAACAAGAAGTTTTGTGCTTCATCTGAAGGAAGGAGTTCACATAAGGCTCGAATAGGCCCCATGAGTTCATCTCTTCAGGATACGTGAGCTCAAAATCCGATATTAGGTGTATACTGAGTATTTTAAACTATTTTTGAGGGCAAGGTGTAATTCTTGTGTAGAAATTGTTCCTGCGAGACCACGCTCAACGTCACTATGAGTACAATCCTTGACATTTTCTTCCTCCATACATTTCCGGCAGAGACTGAAAAGTAATCCGCCTTTTGAAACATACTGAAGAATTTCAAAATATAAATGGCAAATTGGGCATTTCACTACCTCGTAAATTCTTCTCACATTTGAAGACCGGCCCGATATGTATCTTAGGTTATTTAACGGGCATAGGTTTTCGTGACATTACCCATTTATACAACAATGTGACACTGAAATGATTTATTGTCTCATCACTCGAACAATCCACGTAGGAACGAAAGACTTCCGTCCAGCCGACGTTGTAGCAATTCTTGGTAATAAGGTAATCAAGAATATTTGTACAGCGTTCTTGAAGAAAATTTTGTCATCTTGATCTGTTTTAACTTTTTGTACTAAGAACTTTCCCAGATTTGGTATAGTTGATATCGAAACTTTTAAGAAGCCTATGACGTGCCATAGTTTGTTCATATCGCTTTTCCATCGTGTTGTTGGAGTCATAAGCATCACGAAGAAGGGTTTCAATATCACTTCTTACAGGAAAGTGTAACAAAAGCCGCCACTGAATCTCTGATTTGGAAGAGGATCGTCAGGACGACTTTTATTACAAATATATAAACAGAAAATGATTATAAAGTCAGCTTATACTGTCTAACATCGAAATAGAAAAATAAATGTAACATTTTTTATTTTTTTAAAAAAAGAAAAAGAGGTAAAAGTTAAAACCATAACGATTAAAAAGAATTGTAAGAAAAAGATAAAACATGTAAATAATATTTGCAGACGGCAACACTTTCCTTCTTCTTTGGAGCGAAGCGGATTCCCAGCCGGTGAGTTACGTACGGCATTGCCACTGTGTGAGGATGTCTGCTTGAGACTTGTGTGGCCATGAGGAAGCGTGGATTCGCTGCACGATCACGAGTTTGTTCTTTCGGTGTCTTACGTACTTCGTTTAACCTTTGTTTAGTGAATATAATGGAGAACAATTTTAATAGTTATCAGTTACGAATATATCAGAAGAAAATTATAAAAGTGTGAATTGGTACATTCTCGCGAATGTCGGAAAGTGGGGCAAAAAAGCGGAGTCGTTAAATGTCAAGGGATTTAGCTTAATCCCAATACGAATAATTGATTCTGGTACAGAAAAAGAAACTTTAGAAAGGGAATGATTTTTGGATTACCACGCCAATTACCAGATCGTTTGTTTGTAAAATGATCGATGAAAAATCGATCACTCAACTTGATTTCGTCTTTCCTGAATACGTTATTACTTCTTTTGAGAGGATATCTTCTTCTGTCTTTCAAATTCTATTGTTATTTGTGGTTAATGGAGTGTTTTAGTAGGAGTTAAATCGAAGGTCACAATTCCGTCCAAAGTAGAGAGACGACTAGACGCAGTTTGGTAAGGAAAGGTATTTGACCACCATTATAAGGTAGGAACCAGTTTAATTTTTGTACCTCCCTGTGTCCCTTGTCAATGTTACGGAATATTTTTCTCAAATGTGTGGTTGTCTCTTAGTGCGCTTCCTATAGTAAGGTATTAACATCCGTAGTTCGTTAAGTAAAAAAGCTATCTACACTGCATTTAAATTACTTAGCCGTTTTTGACCAAATCCCAGCTCGATCTTTAAAAACGATTTTTTGCAGCAGTCAAAGGAGGAGATTATTTGTTGCCTGGAAATACTAAATTATTTATTTGCGTGAGAATATTTGAAAACTGAAATCAATATTGGAACTCACAGTATTACATTAGTGTGAGTACGTGGTGTGACCACTTGTGACGTTTGAATTATAATTGACACTAATCTAATCTAATTTAAATTTTTAAAAGAGAAAGAAATAAAAAGAAGAAAAATTGCATTAAGATTAAGGTTAGTTGGAGGTACTCCATCAGATTACTTATATGAATAAAATTTGAGAGTGCATAAATAATTGTGACCTTCAAATAGCACTAAAACAAGAGCAAGTCGAGATGTTAATGCTTCCTCTGTAAGTAATGTTTATCCGTATTCTAGACGAGTTGAATTTGAAATGCCAAACCAGAATAATACGAGAAGTCAGGTTCAAGATCATATATATTTGAATATGCGTAATTATTATCAAAGATTGACTCAGATAAGGAATTCGACACCCAAAGGTATTGCTACTTTCCCTGCATTCTTTAACCCTTTAACATCCAGATTTTCCGAGGGTAATGATGTTCAGTTTTCACAAGCTAATAATTTACAACTAAATGAAGCGGGGGCTTCTAGGCAAGATTTATATCAGAGTATTGAAGGAAACTTAATGTTGAAATATACGTTTAATAAAACTAGTCATTATCTTGAGGAAAGTTTCCGGGATATTAAAAATTTTAGTGGTGAAGATAGTTTGCAAACCTTTGAGGTTTTGTATAGAATTGAAGAATTGTTGAATTCCACGACTTATTCAATACAAATGATCTTGACTGTCCTTATATCGAAATGTGATGGAGCTTGTTTGAGAAAAATACAGTGTGCCCTACAAAATCGTTTAAATTGGGATCAAATTTGTAAGAGGTTTACATCATTATTTATGACTCCTGCTTGTATACATACTTAATTATCGGAGAAAATATTTCGTAGGCAACGTCTTTCGGAAGTAGTGGACCATTATACTACGTAAATTATATATTCAATTAAGGTCTTAGGATTTGTTGGATCTGAAAGCGAAATAGTTGACTTAATTTTAAACAGTATGAATCCTGCAATACGTTTTAGAATGTTAGATGATTTTGTTCCTAAAGGCAGATCAGAATTAATAGAAATTTGTGAGAAATTTGCATTAATACAACGTAGTCAATTAGATTTTAATAGAAGAATGAAATCAAGTAAAGCTAAACAAAATAATATTTCTAGGTCATCTCAGAATTTCGATAATAGAAAGTTTTCAGGACATAATATACTCTCCGTTAATGATATTTCGAAGTCAGACAAAAAATGTTAAACCTCAGATACAAATAATCGAGTCTGGTGTACCGGGTTTTCCAGGTCGAGAGATAATTCCTTCCGAGCGAAATGATACCGTAGCTTCCTTTATTGACGGAATAATAAATGGACGAAGAGTTGATTGTTGCTTGGATAGCGGATCATCTTTCAATTTAACAACATATAGGTTGGTGAAAAAGTGTGGTGCACAGCAGTACATTAGAAAAGTTCCTGAACGATCTGTAGATGCGGCATCTGGTTTAAAATTTACGACGAATGCTGAAATCATTTTATTACTTAATTTTCCCGGACATTTTGAAAAAAAAATAAATTTAAAGTGGTGAATGTTTTACCATGTGATTGTATATTGGGAACACCTTTCTTACGTGGAACTGAATCGACCATAAACTATACATCGAATTGCTTAGTGCTTAGGAATGGCAGTAAACAACTTCGATTAAATTTTAAAGGAATTAATCGTGTGAATGGTGATAATACAGGATTTAGATCTGGAGATAGGGGAGACCAGTCAAGATAAAACTGTAATTCCGGGTACTTAAGGGTCCAACAAAGACAATCTTCATTGGAGGATAGATATTGCAATCGGATTGACCGTCAGGATCCACAATCTAGATTTAAATCAGGAGATGTGGTAGGCCACTTTTGAAAAAAATTCAAAAACATCTTGCGGAAGTTATGCGAAGCTTCAATCGAAAAAGGGAAATGTTTCAATATTACCATCGGGTGATCGTGATGGCCAGTGTTCAGATGGACGAGTTTAATAATAGATAATAGAGATCGTAAAAGTGATGATGGACATATAACGACGAGTGAGAGTGATGATCTCTTATACTCACATCCAAATATAACCTATGGTAGTGAAGATCATATGGTTTCGTTATATCTTCGTTCGGGGAGGAACTTGACTTGTTTTCAAAATATTGGGGTGATATGTGAAATAAGCTTAGAAGATGTTGAAAGGAAATTATTGCATATTAGTGCTCCAGGTCATTCCAGCTTGAAAGAATTGAAAGATCTTCTTCGTAATATGGAAGAGAACTCTGTAGGGGAACGAAATTCATGCAATAATGGGATTGAAGCAGATGTTTGTAATATATCAACGAACACATCGCATTATGGATTTGCTTCAGTAGTCCCAGATAGGATGGAAGATCAAATAGAAATCAATGGTGTAGTGAACGTCAATCAAGGTCTTAGGGACCATGCACTCCAAAATTTTTTGTCACCTGTTGAGGATATAAATATTCGGAAAGAAGAGAAAGAGTCTTATGTCGATCATATGAAAACGAAAATGATGAAAAGGAGGAAAAGGAAAGTAGAAAAGAAGAGCGAAGATATCTCCTGTAGCCAGATAATATCAAAAGAGATCCTGTAGAGAGTGACTCAACCTTCGGACATTGATCAAGAACAAAGTAGCAACTTTTATAAATTATTACATTCCAATAAAAAGTGTTTGGATCCGGAGTTAACTCACAAGGGGAGGAACCAATCTGAATTAAGCACACAGGTGAATAAACCCACTAAAGATGAGGATAATCTTAAGACTTGAAAATATTCCGGTTCGGATATTGAAGAATTTGTGTCTGAGGTTAAAACATCTTATAGTGATGTTATAAATAAAAGAGTAGTGTGTATTAAAGACTTCGTTGGTCGATTATATTTACAAGAACAAAAAACTTTTAAAGAAACACCATTTCCAATACGTCGTCAAAAGGAACAGATATTTGATTCTCAAATTAAGCAATTGATAGACCAAAAGATTTTAGTCAAACTCGATCACTCCAATTATGCCAGTGCGTGTTTCCTTGTGAAAAATAAAGATGGTACACATCGTCTTGTCCGGAATTTCTGTAAGGCTAACTCATTGATTGTTAATGACGTATATCCTTCGCCTAATCTCGAGGAGTGTTTGACTGCATTGGCGGGTAATACAGTGTATTCCAGATTAGATCCTAAGAAATCCTATCTTCAAATTTACCTTCATGAAGACTCTAGAGAAATAACTGCTATAATAATACCTAATGGTAATTATGAGTTTACTCGAATTCCGGTCGGAATTAACGCAGGAGGTAACATACTAGCCAGAGGAATAGAAAAGATTCACGGGGACTTGGTAATTGAGGGTGTACGCATATATTTTGATGATGTCCTTTTAAGTATCAAAACTATAGAAGAACACAAGAAATTGATGATAAAGATAATTGATCGTTTTCGTAAGTATAATATTAAGTTCAATATTAAGGAAAATTAAGTTTCTTGCTTATATTATAGACAATAACACTATGGAAATAGATCCATCTAGAGTGTCTGCTATAAGAAGTATACCTCCACCCAGGAACAGAAGGGATTTAATGAAAATACTTGGACTTTTTCATACTATTCTAAATTTGTTCCTCAATTACAGGAAATTATGGGTCCTTTAAGTGAGTTTAGGTCTATTAAGAAAAATTTACCTGGAAAAGTGTGGAGAAAAAGATTCTGGATAAGTTGAAAGATCTGTTAATTAATAATGCGGTTCTTAAAATACCAGATTTAAATAAAAGATTCATAGTCCACGTCGACCGGGGAAGAAGTGCGATTGGAGGGGTCTTTGCAAAGAAAAACGATGAAGGTATAGCAGTCCCATTAGCATTTTATAGTAAGAGACTCTCTGAGGCAGATAAACATAGAATCATTTCTCAGATTTAGTTTCTTAGTCTCGTAAAAACTATTTCAATATATAAACATCTGGTTTCTGAATTTGACATACAGGTTGGTAGCCAACTCCACCGACAAACTTTGGGAGGTGATTCCTTATATGAAATGAAAGAAAAAATTCTTGAAAACATAGGTCGAAAAACGTCTCATTTTAGAGTTATGAACCGCCGAAAATTCGAAAAATCATGTTTCGAGACGCCCTGCCTTAGCAACTATAGGACCTATAAGAAGCCGTTTGAGGAATTTCACATGAAATAGTATGCGAGCTATCTAAATATCCATGTTTTACCATCCTCCGTTATCGGCGAAACGAACGCCTTAATAATACTTATATTACTTAGTATCTACACCTTAATTTCCTTTTTACAGATCGTTTCGCCGATAACGGGGAATGGTAAAACATGGATAGTTCGCATACTAGTTCCTTTGTAACTCCTTAAACCACTTGGACTCGGTCCTTTAATTTCTAAAGCAGAGCGTTTCGAAACGTGAATTGTCGATTTTTCGGTGGGTCGTAACTCTGAAAGGAGACGTTTTTCGTCCCATGTTTATTGGAACTTTTTCTTTCATTTCATATAAGGAATCACCTCCCAAAGTTTGTCGGTGGAGCTACCAACCACCCTGTATATACTGATAATAAAGCATTGAGTTGGATCCTAAACAACTTAAAGAGATTGTTGATAAGTGGCCCTTTAGTAGAGACCTTGTGTCAATATAACTTTGTTATTCACCATATTCGCTCAGGGCATAATATTTTAGCCGATTTTTTAACGCGTATGCATGATCCTTTTGAGTTCAATGTTTGTGACAGTCCTATTGGTTTGCCTTCATTTAAGGATAATATCAAGATAGCAATTATTTGGCGTTTACCATTGCTTAGGAAGCCAATAGATGTTTAACAAAAGGAAGATCCTGAATTATCAAGAATAACAGAAAGTTTAGAAGCCGGTGAACAAGTAACAGGCTATACCTTGAATAATAAGATTTTGATGAAAAGGACGAATTCTGTCATAAATCCATTCAAGATAGTTATTCCAAAAGGACTACAACGTATTATCATTAAATAATTTCATGATGATTGACTAACAGGCTCTCATTCCGGATCTTTTCGGACCTTTAGGAAAATCATGAAAAGATTTACGAGGAATAATGTCGTTAATGATGTTAAGGAATTTGTGAAAACGTATATTTGTTAGCGTATCAAAGAATCGAACATAAAGAAGATGGGTCCTTTAGAATCAAAAGTAGCAAAATGAATAAATTATTGTTGGGCTTATGATATAATTGGCCCTCTCCCATCTTCACAAGGCTAGGCTTCATCCCTGCCATCTCCAATTTATTTTAAGAGAAGTCGATTATGCAAGCAGGTTCGTAGTCCTAGAGAAAATGAAGAAAGTTACTATTACCTTGTTAGCCAAGGTATTTATGGATACTTTCAGTCGTTTAGGATATTCCGAGACTCTAGCAACTGATAAAACCTCGGTTTTCGTATCGGAGTATTTTTCTAAATTTCTCATTGGATTGGGTATTAAACATATACGAATTAGCTCATACCACCCAGAGGCGAATCCAGCGGAAAGATTCATGAAAATTCTGAAATCAGCGATGAGAGCTTATTGCTCAGATAAACAAACACAATGGTCAAATCTTATTCAAGAACTCCAAAATTCTTTGAACTTCTGCGAGCATTCACGACTGAAAGGTGTTTCAATGGAACTTTATTATGGACGTCCAAATTTTACACCATTGGAAAACCGTTGGCTTCCAGATCTTGATCTTAAGATTAAATCAGATAAGGAGTTATGGCAGAATGCCTTATCCAATATGGATAAGTCTTGGAATAAGAGAAAAAAACTTATGATTCAACGTAGGCGACCAGTTGTGGTTCAAATTAATGACAGAGTTTTAGTTAGAAGTCATGTGAATTCGTCCATAAGAGAAATGATATCTAAATCGTTTAGAGACAAGTGGATAGGACCTTTTGTGATCAGGAGATTCCTTACACCCAATACTCTTTTACTATCTAATGAAGATGATGACCAAGAGTCGTACAAAAAAGCTTATGTTTACGAAGTAAAGAAATATTTTCAGAGACGGAACCAGAATGATAGTAATACATAAGAAAGAAACATCAGTCAATATTAACTGACAAAAATAGGGTTTTGTATATTTTAATATATTTTTTCTTTTGCCAAAGATAAACTTTTTAATAAGAATATAAATAAGTTGAGATATATTGCAAATAAATATTTTAGAAAGATGTTATAAACATAAATTTTATTAATATTTTATATATCAAAAGAGATAAGTTTAACATGCTAATTATAATTACTAATTCACAAGTCAAAATAAAGAATTGAAAAATTATAAAGGGTAATAAAAATTCAATGTGTGTATCTAGATTTTAAGAGAAATATCTAGTAGTAGCAAATAATAATGAGACTTTTATATTCCTAGCTATGACTGCGTATCCTGAATTATCACGATGCTCTTAGAATTGACTTTCCTTCCCTCAAGGCGGGGCAAATTGTAACAAAAGCCGCCGCTGAATCTCTGATTTGGAAGAGGATCGGCTGGACGACTTTTCTATTACAAATATAGAAGCAGATAATAAAGTCAACTTACACTGAATAACATCGAAATGGAAGAGAAATGTAACATTCATTTTTATTTTCTATTAAAAAGAAAAAGAGGTAAAAGTTAAAATCATAACGATTAAAAAGAATGGTAAGAAAAAGGTAAAAAATGTAAATAGTATTTCCAGACGGCAACACTGTTTTCTTCTTCCTTGGAGCGAAGTGGATTCCCAGCCGGTGAGTTACGTACGGCATTGCCACAGTGTTGTCTGCTTGAGACTTGTGTGACCATGAGGAAGCGTGGATTCGCTGCACGATCACGAGTTTATTCTTTCGGTGTCTTACGTACTTCGTTTAACCTTTGTTTAGTGAATATAAAGGAGAACAATTTTAAAAGTTATCAGTTACGAATATATCAGAAAAAAATTATAAAATTGTTTATCGGTATATTCTCGAGAATGTCGGAAAGTGGGGCAAAAAAGTGGAGTCGTTAAAAGCCAAGGGATTTTGTTTATTTCCATTACGAATAATCGATTCTGGTACAGAAAAAGAAACTTTAGAAAGGGAATGATTTTTAGATTATCACGCCAATAATCAGATCGTTTGTTTGTAAAATGATAGATGAAAAATCCATCATTCAACTTTATTTCGTCTTTCCTGAATACCTTATTACTACTTTTGAGAGGATATCTTCTTCTGTCTTTCAAATTCTATTGTTATTTGCGGTTAATGGAGTGCTTTAGTAGGAGTTAAATCGAAGGTCACTATTCCATCCAAAGGAGAGAGACCACTAGACGCAGTTTGGTAAGGAAAGGTATTTGACCACCATTATAAGGTAATAAGCAGTTCAACTTTTGTACCACCCTGTGTCCTTTGTCAATGTTACGGAATACTTTTCTCAAATGTGTGGTTGTCTCTTAGTGCTCTTCCTATAATAAGGTATTACCATCCGTAGTTCGTTAAGCGAGAAAGCTATCTAGACCGAATTTAAATTACTCAGCCGTTTTTGACCAAATTTCAGCTCGATCCTTAAAAACGATTTTTTGCAACAGTCAAAGGAGTAGGAGATGATTTGTTGCCTGGAAATACTAAATTATTTATTTGCATGAGAATATTTGAAAACTAAAATTAATATTGGACTTTCGACGGGATCAATCCCAGTATTACATTAGTGCGAGTACGTGGCGTGACCACTTTCAACGTTTGAATTATAATTGACACTAATCTAATCTAATTTAAATTTTTAAAAGAGAAAGAAATAAAAAGAAGAAAAATTGCATTAAGATTAAGGTTAGTTGGAGGTACCCCCTAGATTTCTTATATCAGTAAAATTTTAGAATGCATAAATAATTGTGACCTTTAGATAGCATTGAAACTATAGAAAGTTTGATAAGAAGTAGGAGATTATATTTGAAAAAGTAAGATATTTCAAAAATGGAATTTTGAAGGTTCACATCCGACTCAGATACGACGTTTAATTATTATGTTAGTTATTACTCTCGACGAATTATTTCTTTTTATTCCTTTTTGGAGTTCAATAAGATTATAAAAGAAGAAATCTTGAGTGATTAGTTCTCATAATATATTCATGTATGTATATGTTATTTTATTTCAGCTATTTAATTGTACGTTATATTCAATCGAATGTCAGTGGATTTTAACACTGAGCCAATAACAGGTAAGGGTTGTTTGAGGATTGAGCTTAGATATCTTACACAAAGATCTTCAGATTTCACGCACCCAAAGCGCCCTATTGATGAAGGCTAGTTCATTTATTTTATTTATTCTTTTTTTTAACTGACCGGATTCTTTCCGGGTGCGTTATAAAAGTCAGTAACAACTTATAAATTTGAAGCCAGCGTTGTGTGCTTCGTGCCACCCATCGATCTTCCTTACTAATATACTTTTCACTCGTTTTTCTTGGATCTTGAATTTCTTTCCCTAGTTAGTCTACTATGTAAGTAAGCCATTGCATAGGTTTAGCACTATATTTCGTCACAATGGAAACCGAGCGCAGGGATTAAGGGAATAGTATTTTCGTTAAGTGTAAAGTTCGATGTGTCTAAATCGCAAGAGATGCAATGGTGGATAAGGTGATAAAACATTGTAAACACTTCATTTCCTCTTCGATGATGTCACTCAATTTGATACCGTTTCTGTGAGTATTCTAACATCATTTTCACATTAAGATAGCATTTCCTTCTCAAGGTTGAACTCGTCGTGGCTTGCCGCACGTTCCTGGTGCAAGATTTCTAACTACTGTCTCTCTTCCGTTTTTCACGATTAAGGATTGTAATATTTTATTAGAGGATAATGAGCGACATAATTTTGATTCGTAAGAATGTTAAATAAATATGAGAAGTCTCTTTTCGTTAAATTTTGACTAAGGTCCAAAGGTTTTTGTAGTTTCTTCAGCTTAACTCCCATAAATAAATACCTATTACGGAAGAAAATTATATTTCAAACAGACATATTAAAACTTTTCTGATCCTGAGTAAGTACATTAGGAATAATATGCCGCCTCTCTATTAGATTTCTAAGACTAGAGGCAATATGATATAATACTATGACTAGATTTCACCGCAATAAAATATAATACTATAACCTTCTTGAAGACAGGACGTTCTAATAACTGTGGTTAATAAAGTCCGTCACCATTTTAAAAGAAAACGAACTATCTTAACAGTTATCACCACACATTGTACAACGTTCATCAGTGCTTTTTGTATGCAGTCATGACAAACATGACGGCTGCTTACGAACACCACTTTATGTTTCCTTTTACCAAACTCATGCGACGATATCAACATTGGGTTTACGTCACAAGCAATCTACATAAACTTTTGGTATGTAGAAGATTTTACTTCTGAAGAAAATATGTGTGGAAAGGATCAACATGTACAGTTTGCGGCATAGAAATTGTTACAAAATTTCTTCGTCCACATTAATAACAAACTCTTGTCCCATTTTCTTATGCATCCGGAAATACATATCTCAATCGATTAGTAGTTGCTTCTAGTAAGATCCAACTTCAACTCTTTCCCTCCTCCACCTCTCTATGTCTAAAGCAGTGTGTGTGACGTAGTACACTCTTCCCATTCAGACGAAAAAAAAATAGGAATAGAGTTTACAATGCTATAGCTTTAAAACAGTCGTTTTCATTCGTTTGTTCTGAAATATCTTTTAGGAGCCTATTTTTGAAAAAAAGTCACACAATTTTCCCATAGCTTCATTAATACCTTTAGTTTCATTCTTTCCCTTCTTTAAAGACTGCAAGCTAGTAAGATGCTCCCTAAGAAATCTATGGAAATTCCCAATAACGGCAGTAAGTTCTGTGCTTCCTAAAGTCTGTAATGCACCCACAGAGCTCGAGAATATCTACTGACAGAAATGAGTGTTATTCAATGATTCATTTCATTTCTTTTAAATAATTGCAAGCAAATGTTCCGAGAGGGTCATTTCGGCAGGACAGGAAGGTGTAATTTCCCTTCCCTTGAGCTTCATAAATACATACTTTTTGAGCAAATGTATAGTAATACACTAATAAAAAAGTGAGAAATTTTTGTCGGCGTAGTCTCCCCCCCCCCCGAATAAAATCTAAAATGACACTGCTTTTAGCAACAAATCTCAGTCACATTGTTATGATTATGATAGCACATTGCTAGAGATCTTACATTTTGTTTCAAGAGTCGAAGGTTTGATCTCAAGCAATATCAGTTCCTGGGCAAGATTGAGAGAGATAGACCTAGAGAGAGAGAGAGATTGAAATATGGAGACAGAGAGGAATGATTTATAAACACAGATTTAGAACTGGGGAAAATGATCAGACAGCATTCGTATTATGACGAAAATTGTGATTTTGTGAAACAAAAGAAGGGAAGGTTTCGAACTGCAAGGATCACATTAGGCGGTTGTCGAATTAAGGTGGAGAACACTTTTGAGAGCATCAGATGATTACGAATGAAGAGAAAGATCTTGTGAACTGAATAATTAAGAAGTTTAAAAATCTGCAGCTTCCGAAACGGGTGTCGAACCGCGAACCTTGTAGTTATCGAACCATGACTTTATCCATTCTGCTACGGAGAACTCTGTCCTCATGCAAATACGCTTCCTTTAGCTACGTTGAATGTTAACTTAATGGGATATTCCAAAAGTTGACTTGGTGAATGAGCGGTTCTGATAGGATATAAATCTCTTGTAATTTAGTTACAATGTGTATAATGAACTTCTAGTTGTTTTAGAACACTTTTTAGGGTCAGTAAAATTTGTTACTATTGTATTAATTAGGTTACATTTGATAGAACCACCTGATAAAGTAGTGTCAAACCCTGTGCGTCATTGTCTGTTAGGTGAATGGTTAATGTAAGTTACTCCTACGTGTATGGTCCGAGCTTCGAATCAAGACCATTCTTATTGACTAAATTTCTTTGAGCTACGTTCACACTATGAATTCCACAAGTTCAATTTTGAAGTAATGTAGTCACAGGTAGTTTAATTCGAAAATATTTTCAAATATGATATTTGTTTCTTTAACTTGCGTTTCTTTAGCTTGCGATGTTTCAAACTTGATATTAAATCATACAACCTTAATTCAACTCATTTCGCTACGGCATATCACCATGAATGTTTGCATAACGACGACAGTCAGTTGTTAATACAAAATTCAGTTCTTACTGGAATGTATGTATATATATTTACAAAGTTTGACTTAGAAAAAAATGTACAGTGCGACATTGACTCTTGGGGGAATTTCAAACGAATTTACAATACGTATAAATTATCATCTCAACAATCTACTGTGGGAGCTAGGACACTGAAACCATTCCAGGGAGGGGAAGGGGTTATAAGTAAAAAGGAATAATAGAGTACAAAAATATTTGTGTCAAATTCATAGTTTTCTGTTTCGAAGAGATGAATAGTGGCTACCAGATGGCACTCCTCACTTTTTTGTAGCCTTGCATAAATGGAAAATTGTTTTAAAAGTATACTTTACATTCAATATGATCGTTTAAAAAAGCTTGTCCTTCAGTATTATGTTTTATAATTATATTCTACTGCATTTCTTATTTATAATAACGTATTTTCTATCTATATTCTATTCTATGTTCTACGTTTCTTAATTACATTTGAAGAGAAGCTTATGACGATTCAGAACAGCACGGACATAAGCAGGATGCAGGCCTTGGCAATCCAGAGCTACTGCCCCATGAAATCACTACCTTTCTGTAAATTATATCTAATTTTAGAGATGATGATAAACATTTTAGTAAAACGTCCCCTCAAAAACCCCTGTCTACACCACTGCAAAGCAGTGAAAATTTTAGGGAGTGATCTGTTAGTAATGTTTCCCCAGAAGTTATATCTCCGATAATTCCGAGCGCGATATCAGTATGTGATCATTTTCACTTTTCGCCAGCAGTGTATTGATACGTGCTAAAAAGAAACTGTTCTGAAGTCTTCACTGGTTCCCCCTATGGCCTCATGCCAAGAATGTCAACATTGAACATATCCACATCTGA
This sequence comes from Thermobia domestica, assembly GCF_964235325.1. Taxonomy (NCBI): domain Eukaryota; kingdom Metazoa; phylum Arthropoda; class Insecta; order Zygentoma; family Lepismatidae; genus Thermobia; species Thermobia domestica. Next base: position 271,754,190 of record NC_137454.1, on the reverse strand, counting down.
AATATCACCTTTTGTGTCAGAGTTCACGAAAACTATCCATTCGACATAAATATACGATATTTTCGATTCTTTTCGCCTGTCACTCTCTCATTGTCAGCTTCATGGCAACCAAGGCTTAATTTGGACTTACGCAGCATCCACAGTGTCACTATTCATCTTTGCACATGAATTCGACACTAATATCGTTCGTATTTGACGTCTTTTACATGTCATCTTCACCTCTTGGTAGGGGTGGTTTCAGTGTCTCGCCCCCATAACTATGGAGAAATTTCAACCAACGTAAGCATAATTATGAATTACCAACGTAAGTATAATTATGAATTACCATTTGAAAAATTACTGTACAGGTGATCTTTTTCGGAGAGGAATTCGTTAACTACTTTTTCGATATCAATGTATTGCTTTCTCAAAAGGAAGATCCTATGCTGAAACACAAATCATACCTTTCAAAGGTGTAATAGCAAACGAAACGAATTATCGTATACCTGTCCTTCAACATCATGTTTTATAATTATTTTCTACTGTATTTCTTATTTATAATAACATATTTTCTATATATATTTTATTCTATGTTGTACGTTTCATAATTACATTTTACGTCTTACATTTGAAGAGGAGCTTATGACAATTCAGAGCAGTAGGGACATACACAGAATGCAGGGCTTGGCAATCCAGAGTTCCTGCCCCACGAAATCACAACTTTTCTGTAAATTATATCTAATTTTAGAGATGATGATAGATATTTTAGTAAAACGTGTCCTCTAAAAGCCTTGTCTACGCACCTGCAAAGCAGTGAAAATTTTAGAGAGTGATCAGTTACTAATGTTTCCCCAGAAGTTATATCTCCGATAATTCCGAGTGTGATATCAGTATTTGAGCATTATCACATTTCACCCGCAGTGTATTGAAACGCACTAAAAAGAAACTATTGTGAAGTCTTCACTGGTTGCCCTATTACCTCATGCGAATAATGTCAACCTTGGACATATCCACATCTGAAATATCACCTTTTACCTCAATGATTCCGAAAACTGTCCATTCGACACCAATATAGGATTTTTTCGATTCTTTTTGCCTGTCACTCTCCCATTGTCAGCTTCATGTCAACCAAGGCTTAATTTGGACTTACGCAGCATCCCCAGTGTCACTATTCATCTTTGCACATGAATTCGACATTAATATTGTTCGTATTTGACGTCTTTTACATGTCATCTTCACCTCTTGGTAGGGGTGGTTTCAGTGTCTCCCCCCATAACTATGGAGAAATTTCAACCAACGTAAGTATAATTATAAATCACCATTTGAAAAATAACTGTACAGGTGATCTTTTTCGGAGAGGAATACGTTAACTACTCTTTCGATATCAATGCATTGCCTTTTTTTGCTTTCCATGGTAAAAATTGCCAAAGGGCTCAACTTCATCTGCACAATTGTGTTATGAATATACGTTTTAGTGATTTAATTCACTGAATGCTCGCCTAGATGTTGCTCTCCTCACAGTAAAAGTGAGATACAGTTATAAAAGAAAAACGAAATGAAATATTTAAGTTTTACGTCCCACGATTATACCGATTACGATAATGGTGACATTGATTCTGAGTAAGGAATGAAATCGTGGAATGAACAAGTGGGAGGAAACGGAGAAACCCGAGAAAACTTATGCACACAGTGTTTGTCCATAATGAAGTTCATTCGGCGTGAGCGGGAATTGAACCAAGGACCCCATGCACCATAGGTAAAGTTATAAAATTATAGGTGTCTAAACAAATACGAAACATTACTATCAACGAGAGTTATATAAGATTAGATCTTTAGCTATTTCATTCTAAGGTAAACTTTCAACCAATCTTGTTCTTCATTACTGTTCGAAAACTTAAAGTTGTTGCTGCAAGAGCGTGATAAATCTATTCAGTAGACTTCACAGTCTATAGCTCCGTCACAACTTCTTTTTCATTTAAGGCTAAAGTAGTTGCATTTTAGACATTGAGGAAAAAGTGTGAAATTATATAAAAACCTCCAAAGTGGAATTACGAAACTTCAGTGGACCCCTTTTCGCTGTAAGACTCCCTCACCACACTCCCCTTAGTTACGCCGGGTGCATGATACAGTTTCGCAATTTTAGGAATATTTTCTAAGGCAGTACGAGTTTTTTTTACTGTTGCGCGAATTGAGTTGTATTTGTTAGAACTGTTTTTTAAAGAAGACGAAAGATCCTATACTCAAACACAAATCATGTCTTTCAAAGCTCTAATGGAACACGAAACGAATCGTCGTATACATGTTACGTTTTTGAAGAGAAAAAGAGCAAAACATTGATTGCACAAACGTATAATGGAATCTTTTGCATGCAAATTTATAACATATAAAACGTGTTGGCTTGTTAGATGAGGGGTTAGTAAACGGGATTCTTCTGCTGGTGGTCCTACCTTCGAATCTCATCCAGTCTTGTTGCGTTTTTCTTTTAGCCACACTGAGTTTGTGCATTCTAGATCTTCAAGCTTGAACCAAATCTAATACCAGTTAATGAATTAAAAGTAGCTGACATTATTTTCAAACACGAGACGTCATTACACGCTATTCATTAGCTTATAGTACTGAACTTTGATATCAACTCTTCCATCCTTCATTTAACTCATTTTTTGACGTGTTTTGTTACAAAATTCATGAATCCTGACGGAAAAGTTGCTTTGCCAGTTAATAGTGACTGCTTTGAAGGCAAGTGAGCAGATATGAGAATTAAATTTGTCATATCTGTAGTTTCGTGTGCAGAAGAAACAAACTTGTGAACCAAAGGTTTAAGAACAATTCAAGTTATTATAACGACGATAGTCAGCTGTTAATACAAAATTCAGTTCCTACTGTAATGTATGTATATATATTTACAAAGTTTGACTTGGAAAAAAACGTACAGTGCAACATTGACTCTTGGAGGAATTTCAAACGAATTTAATATACGTATAGATTACCATCTCAACAATGAACTGTTGCGGGCTAAGACACTGAAACCATTCCAGGGAGGGAAAGGGGTTATAAGTAAAAAAAAAGTAATAGAATACAAAAAATATTTGTGTCAAATTCATAGTTTTCTGGTTCGAAGAGATGAATAGTGGCTACAAGATGGCACTCCTCACTTTTTTGTAGCCTTGCATAAATGGAAAATTGTTTTAAAAGTATATTTTACATTCAAGTATGATCGTTTAAGAAAAGCAAACATTCATGGTGATATGTCGTAGGGAAATGAGTTGAATTAAGGTGTAAGATTTAATATCAAGTTTGAAACATCGCAAGTTGAAGAAACGCATGTAATAACAAATATCATATTTGAAAAAAATTCGAATTAAACTACCTGTGACTACATTACTTCAAAATTGAACTTGTGGAATGGACAGTGTGAGCGTAGCTCAAAGAAAAAAATCAATAAGGATGGTCTTGATTCGAAGCTCGGACCATACACGTAGGAGTAACTTAGTAGGGAGCAGCGTTTTACTACTTTTTTTCGGAACGAAATGTAATACCTGGCAAAAGTGGCCCACCTACATGGACATTACAGGTATGGATGTTTTTTCAAATCGGATAATATCTTCTGTGAGAACTATTTCCTCAAAGTTTCAAAATTTCACTGAAAATTTGAAAAAAAAAATACCAAAATTCTTCACGAATTTTAGTCATGTTAAAGTAAACATTTTTTGGTTAAATACAAGTTAGTTGCTTAGAAAACTGACATTCAAGTATAAATATGTCAGTTATGTGCCCTTGGGGGGATAGGGATGCCTGCTCTGGGGCCAGGAAATGGGGCAAATTCAGTACATTTAAGCGGTTGTGCAGGCCCTGCCTCACCTGGTCATATAGCCTGTCCAAGCGTCCAAGAGTCTGCCACGTGGAGGTGGCTGCACCTAGGGCTCCTGCGCCAGCCCTACCCAACAAACCAGCTATATATAGGGACGGATGAACTAATCCAATTCGTCACTGTCAGGAAAAATTATCACAAATTGGGACTTTGATTGCAATTTAGACGCAGCTTGCCTAGGAAGTAAGGTTGACCTGATCATCACGTCCCTAGCATCACTCCCGCATACTCGAGAGGCTACTTCAGTGACTAATTTCACTATCCGTTCTACTGCCAACGTGTGGCATGGATAGACTTTGGAAAACTATTCTGGCACAGTGTTGTAAGAAAGTGAATGTTTGTCCATGAGCTATTTGTTTGATACCGTCGTAGTTAGCTCTGCTTCGTATTTTCGAGCACTAAGAATCTTATGTAATGCATCCTGTCGGACAGCAAGTAGACCACCAGTCATCATGGCGAAAAGAACATTCTCTGGGAGTGCGAGAAATGCATTTGTCTGAATGGATGAACGGATTACAGCTTAGTGTTCATTTGGTAAGTATCTAGACCTATGAATGGTCTCAAAGAGGTGACAAGGACCATTAGCAAGACTGGAAGACTTGAGATAAGTATTTCAGGTCTTTACTGAGTTTTCTGAACTCTTCTGACTATGATGAGGGACTAATAAAATAAGTTACATTTTATTGGTTTGAATAACACCACTTGAAGCTTTTCATAGTCAGATAGTTTTGAACCTATGGTACCTGTGTAACAATAGGGGCTTGAATTAGCGCCAATTTGCGTGAAGAGAGCTCAGAAAGACAGTTCATTACAATGCAAAAGGCAAATAGCCTGTTAGTTCCTTTACTTTTCGACGAATACCTCCCTTCCAACCAGTATTAGTGCTTGTTCCATCACACCCAAGAACCTCATCTTCATCAAAGCCACCTTCGATTTGGTTCATGATGTACTCAAAAATAGCCGTGGTCTCGTCATGGCCAAAGCCGGAGGATGGCGTCACGTCACCAACGTATTGAGAGTTATGTTCAGCCACAAGTGATAAGTGCTCTTCTCTAACGATGCTTGCGTGTGTTTTAATGTCTCTTCCCTTTGACCATCGAAGTATAGGCTTTTGATGGGATTATCATTTCTAGAACTTTCTTTTAAGTTCCGAGCAACTTTAAGTTTCGCATGCCTTATTTTGCTCCTTTCCACAATTAAAGCAGAGTTATGTTGCTAGATTGTTGAGAAATTATAATTCCAGGCATGCGGTTAACCGGTTAACCGGCAACCGGTTAACTGAAAAGCTCGAGTGTATTCGAGATTTTAATTTTACAAATAATTTAAAACCTCGAGTATATTCGGGCATTATTACAATTGATCACTGTTGAACGGTACAATTTTTACAAGCTCGAGTATATTCGAGGTTTTATTGAAAGCACATTTTAGGCTTACGGAAATCATTGTTGCCTTCAGTAAAAATAATCACACTGTTGCCATTCATTTTGTTCCTAAAATGTTAGAAGATGTTAGATGTTAGAATTTAGCAATAAAAAAATAGCTAAAAATTGAAACGCTCCTTTGGAAATAATTTGTAAGTTAACCCAAAGCTGCCTGAAGCACAGTTGATGTTATATGTACCGCAGCCCTTTCGCTTTCATTGTATCTCTGAGCAATCATAGCAGTTTCAGTCAAATCTAGATTCGGCTTAGATGTTCTGTCTCTGGGTTTGGTCTTTTCCTCAGAAGAGCTTTCCTCTGCCTTCTCTTCAAGGTCTGCTTCATTGTCACTGAAGTCATTTTTGTGATATAATTAATAATATTGACTTTTTTTTTAAAAAATACAGAATTTTCTGTGAAAATAGTGTTTAGCAAACTATTATCTGTAACGACCAATTCATATAAGCTGAAGGCAACAGTAACCAAATATAGCGCTTGAGAAATGGCGCCCAATTTGAAGCGTATCCGGCCCGTTCCTGATAGTTCCTGATAGATACGGAGATCGGGACAGGAGAAGGGTGTTGCAGTATTGTTAGGTGGAGGGGGTGGGAGTGTCATGGTGAAAAATAACAATGCTCTGCTACCACTATAAACCACCAGTAGAAGGAAAAGGCAAGGACGAAAATACCTGTAGAAACACTTAATTGTACTGAATTTGCCCTCTTTGCCGGCCCCAGAGGAGGCACCCCTATCCCACCACAGGGGCATATAACTGGCATTTTGAGACTTGATTTTTGTAATTTTCGGTGAAAGTTTGAAACTTTGAGGCAATAGTTCTCACAGAAGATATCTGATTTGAAAAAATCTATACCTGTAATGTACATGTAGGTGGGTCACTTTTGCCAGGTATTACATTTCTTTCCGAAAACAAAGTGGCAAAACGACCTTCCCTAGTAACTTACATTAACCATTCACCTAACAGAGAATGACGCACAGAATTTGACACTACTTTATCAGATGGTTCTATCAAATGTAACTTAATTAACACAATAGTAACAAATTTTACTGCCCTAAAAAGTGTTCTGAACAAGGAGAAGTTCATTATGCCAATTGTAACTCAATTACAAGAGGTTTATATCGTATCAGAACGGCGCATCCACCAAGACAACTTTTGGAATATCCCATTAAGTTAGCTTTCAACGTAGCTAAAGGAAACGTATGTGCCTGAGTACAGAGTAGCAGAAAGGATAAAGTCATGGTTCGATAACTACAAGGTTCGCGGTTCGAAACCCGTCTCGGAAGCTGCAGATTTTTAAAATTCTTAATTCTTCAGTTCTCAATATCTTTCTCTCCATTCGTAATCATCTGATGCTCTCAAAAGTGTTCTCCACCTTAATTCAACAACCGCCTAATGTGATCCTTGCAGTTCGAAACCTTCCCTTCTTTTGTTTCACAAAATCACAATTTTCGTCTTAATACGAATACTGTCTGATCATTTTCCCCAGTTCTAAATCTGTGTATATAAATCATTCCTCTCTGTCTCCATATTTCAATCTCTCTCTCGGAAGCACAGAACTTACTGCCGTTATTGGGAATTTCCATAGATTTCTTAGGGAGCATCTTACTAGCTTGCAGTCTTTAAAGAAGGGAAAGAATGAAATTAAAGGTATTAATGAAGGTATGGGAAAATTGTGTGACTTTTTTTCAAAAATTGTCTCTTAAAAGATATTTCAGAACAAACGAATGAAAAAGACTATTTTAGAGCTATAACATTGTAAACTTGATTCCAGTTTTTTTTCGTCTGAATTGAAAGAATGTTCTACGTCACACACATTGCTTGAGAGAAGGTTAGAAGGAGAAGGAGAGGAGTTGGAGTTGGATCTTACTAGAAACAACTAATCGATTGAGACATGTATTTCTGGATGCATAAGAGAACGGGGTAAGAGTTTGTTATTAATTTGGACTAAGAATTTTTGTAACAATTTGTATGCCGCGAACTGTACACTGCACGTTGAACAGAAATGTTCACTAGACACGTGTTCAGTTTTTCGAAGTCAGTCCAAATTTATTACGCACCAAATGATTCTCATAACATACTCCCTCAGCAAACATTCTATTGCATGTATTACATTTAATTTTATTTGCAATGTAAAGGTGTTCGTGTGTATGCTAATAAAATAAAAGCGAGCTTCACACTTATGTTTGTAATTTCTTTCACCACAAGCTTCCAAACAATAATAGGAATACTTTCGTGCACTAAGGAAAGTTGGAATATTTCGAATTGGTTCAGAATGGCCATCATTGTTACCTCTTTCATAGTCGATAAAAATTTTATTTTCCGAAGACTCTGCCGAGTAACGAACTATATAATGTCGGTGCTTGGTTTCATCTTCATCGTAAATTACAACTCGATACTCCCCTTTCAAAGAAGATTGGAAAGCATGAACATACGTATAGTCACAGTCTCCCTTAACTTCACGTTACCACTTGCCATAAGAAAAAGTAGTTCGCCTCGAGCTATTCAGATATCACGGTCTTTCTTTTTAAATTATACAGGTCATGGGTTATACTACATCTTTACTTGGGTCCACATAATGGCCAGGGGCGAGCAGTACATTTCCTAGTTTCTATGTGTATCAAACGTTCTTAAAAATTGTATTCTAAATTTGCATATTTACGAGGAGTACTTAGTCTTATTACTTTTACCTCTACCAAAAGGCCATCAACTATGCGGAAATACCGTTTCATCGGCCAACAGGAATGCTTCATTCGAATGTAACACATTTTCGAGTGAAGTCAGACTTGATCTTGTAGACATATTGCTGCGGCGTTTTCATGGAATATTTGTTGTAGGAATTGCTACTGTCTACGTATAGTCTGATATAATCCGACGGCCTCGCATCCGAAAGACATTTTTGGGTGCAAAATTGATAGACTTTCAATATAGGCCTCTGGGTTCTCTATTTCTTTCCCACCTACAGGCGTCGCAGTAATTTTGTGTCCAGTAAGACGAAACTTATTGAACGTTTTTCTGCTTTTCCGTACAACTACGAAGTTACTATTCCTTGAATTGCGTCCAGCAGTACTACTGGTACTACTGCCACTTCTGCCGTGACCTACCATCGGTGGTACACATGCATTTTGTGGGCAAGGTTGAGGAGGAAAATGTTGAACATAGCCATGATTTTCCTGTGTTGTTCAGAAGAGTGCTGTTCACTGCATATAGGATTTTTCTTTCCGGATTACTTTTGTAGCTTGAACTCCAACGGCATCCCTATTTTAACCATTTTCTTTAGTTGTTCGTCTTCAGATGGTATATCAACAGAACTTTGACAATCACATCTGGTTCATTTAAAGATACTAAAATCATCAAGAGTTACCTTAGATATATTATTTCTCAACTTATAGTGTTCTTAAGGGGCTGAACTATGGGTATGTCCTCCTATGAGGATTTTCATTGTGCTGAAACAAACAGAGCACAAAATTAAAAACATTCGGTCACCTCTTTGTCTTTTATCCTGTATACCTGATCTTCCAACTAGTCATTAGATACATTAATCTTTCCTGAGCACTACCATAAGTTTCGTGTGTGTGTGTAAAAGTCCCTATTCAAACAAACTGACAATATCAGCGCTCGAAACGCAGTCACGTAGGGAGCGTAGCAATCCGTCATGGTTTTCGGTTCCTTGACGGGCGAGACTTTATAGTTCCATCGGGTCTCTTCATGTGCGGGCTATACCCGCGGGTATCACTCAGCAACCCCAAACCTCCTGGAGGTAGAATTTGTCAGCCATAATAAGTTCTTCGCTTGGGAAGAAGAACCCCATCTAAAATCGATAAAAAGAGGAAAACTACTTACAGTTACAAGTGTATAATAATCTTTATAATATCAAGTTCAGTTTTAATATGTTCACAAGTTTTCATACTGCCACACAATTTCTTTTGTTTGTTCACTTTGCACAGCAAATATTTAACAGTTACCAACACGTTGCTCTTATGAGTTTCCTTGGAAACCGAACCAACTAAAATTCCACACCAATTAATGGAGTTACAAAATACGCACAAAAACAACAATAGACAAAACTAAATTTGACAACAACTACTTTTTTTAACCCTAAAAGGGAGGTACATTTCGCCAGCCATCCCACCTTGGAGTTTCGAAACAAAACATATGCCAATCGTTTGTCTACATTTGTGCCGGAATGTACCGCAAAAATTTTCGTTTGTACCACTTCCGATACGAAGTTATAATAGTTTTAAAGTGGGGGGCTGGGAAAACGGTCGCCCCCCACCTTGGAATTTCAAAACAAAACCTATGCCAATCGTTTGTGCTACGTTTGTCCCGGAATGTACCGCAAAAATTTTCGTTTGTACCACTTCCGGTACGACATTTTCCGAAGAATTTTAAGGTGGGGGCTGGGGAAACGGCAGCCTCCAACCTTGGAATTTCGAAAAATAACCTATACCGTTCATTTGTGCTACTTTTGTGCTGGAACGTACCGCAAAAATTTTCGTTTGTACCACTTCCGGTACGAAGTTATAAAAATTTTAAAATATTAGCCTGGGGAAACGGCAGCCTCCAACCTTTGAATTTCGAAAGAAAACTTATGCCAATCGTTTGTGCTACGTTGGTGCCGGAATGTACCGCAAAAATTTTCGTTTGTACCACTTAGGGTACAACGTTATAAGAATTTTAAAGTGTTAGGCTGGGGAAACGGCAGCCTCCAATTCTGGAATTTCGAAACAAAACCTACGCTAATCGTTTATGCGACCTTTGTGCCGGAATGTACCGCAAACATTTTCGTTTGTACCACTTCCGGTACGAAGTTATATGAGTTTTAAAGTGTTAGGCTGGGGAAACGACAGCCCCCAACCTTAGAATTTCGAAAGGAAACGTATGCTAATCATTTATGCAAAGTTTGTGCCTAAATGTACCGCAAAAATATTCGTTTGTACCACTTCCGGTACGAAGTTATAAGAGTTTTCAAGTGTGGGGCTGGGGAAACGCCAGCCTCCAACCTTGGAATTTCGAAACAAAACCCATCCGAATCTTCTATGGTAGGTTTCACCCGGAATGAAACGCAAAAATTTTCGTTTGTACCACTTAGGGTACAATGTTATAAGAATTTTAAAGTGTTAGGCTGGGGAAACGGCAGCCTCCAATCTTGGAATTTCGAAACAAAACCTACGCTAATCGTTTGTGCTACCTTTGTGCCGGAATGTACCGCAAAAATTTTCGTTTGTACCACTTCCGGTACGAAGTTATATGAGTTTTAAAGTGTTAGGCTGGGGAAACGACAGCCCCCAACCTTGGAATTTCGAAAGGAAACGTATGCTAATCATTTATGGAAAGTTTGTGCCTAAATGTACCGCAAAAATATTCGTTTGTACCATTTCCGGTACGAAGTTATAAGAGTTTTAAAGTGGAGGCTGGGCAAACGGCCGCCCCCAACCTTGGAATTTCGAAACGAAACCAATGCGAATCATTTGTGCCGGAATGTACAGGAAAAATTTTCGTTTGTACCACTTCCGGTACGAAGTTATAGGAGTTTTAAAGTGTTAGGCTGGGGAATCGGCTGTCCCCAATCTTGGAATTTCGAAAGAAAACTTACGCTAATCATTTTTGCTACGTGTATGCCGTATTGTACTGCAAAAATTTTCGTTTGCACCACTTGCGGTACAAACTTATAAGAGTTTTAGTGTGGAGGGCTGTGGAAACGGCAGCCCCGCACCTGTGAATTTCGAAATGAAACCTATCCCAACCGTTTGTACAACTTTTGAACAGGAATACCGCAAAACTTTTTGTTTGTACCACTTCCGGTACAAAGATACGAAAGTTTCAAACTAGGGGGCTGCCGTTTTCAGAGCCCCCTCGGAATTTCGAAACAAAACCTATGCCAATCGTTTGTACAACGTTTGTATCGGAGTGTATCGCAAACATTTTTGTTTCTATCACTTCCAGTATGACAGTTATAACTAAGGGTCTACCATTTCCAGAATCCCCCACCTTGGAATTTCGAGATAAGACTATGTTAATCGTTTCTGGTATGTTTTTACGGGAATGTACCGCAAAAGAATCGTTTGTACCAGCTCTGTTACAAAAGTATAAGAGTTTAAAAGTCTGGGCTTTAGAAACGGAAATTCCCCTTTCAATTTCCAAAATTTAGATTTTCCTAATCGTTTGTACTACATTTGTAGCGGAATGTACTGTAAAACTTTTGCTTGTACCACTTCAGTTAAAAAGACAGAGAAGTTTTAACTAGGGAGCTGCCGTTTTCACAGCCTGCCATCTTGGAATTTTGAAACAAAATCTATGACAATCGTTTGTACTTCGTTATTTCTGGAATGTACCGTAAAAATCTTCGTTCGTACCACTTCCGGTAAAAAGATATAAAAGTTTCAAACTAGGAAGCCCCCGTTTTACAGCCTCCCTACCATTGAATTTCCAAACCAAAGTTATGTCAGTCCCTTTTACCATGTTAGTCCCGGAACGTACAGTAAAAAATTCGCTTGTGTCCCTTCCGGTACAAAGATAAGGGAGTTTTAATCAATGGGGCTGCCGTTCCACAGGCTCCCAGCATTGAATTTCGAAATAAAAAATATGTCAATTATTTTTCTACGTTTGTAGCGGAATGCACAGGAAAAATTTACATTTGTACCACTTTTGGTACAAAGATATAAAAGTTTTAAACTAGGAGGATGCAGTCTCCACAGCTCCATACTTTAAAACTTCTATACTTTTTCAACAGAAGCGGTACCAACGAAATCTTTTTGCGGTACATCCTCGTACAAACGATTCAGATACTTTTCATTTGAAAATTGAAACGCGTGGGGCTGTCATTTCCACAGCCCCCACTCGAAAAGTTATATTCTTGTTACGGAACTGGTGACAACGAAAATTTTTGTGATACATTCCGGTACAAAAGCAGTACAAACGATTAGTATACGTTTTATTACGAAATTCAATGGTGGCGCGGCTGTGGAAACGGCAGCCCCCTAGTTTAAAACATTTATAACTTTGTACCGGAAGTGGTAAAAAACGAAAATTTTGCGGTACATTCCGGCACAAACGATTGTCATAGGTTTTGTTTCGAAATTCCAAGGTCGCGGGCTGCCGTTTCTTCAGCCCCCACTTTAAAGCTCATATAACTTCCTACCGGAAGTGGTACAAACGAAAATTTTTCCTGTGCATTCCGCTACAAACGTAGAAAAATAATTTACATCCGTTTTATTTCGAAATTCAATAGTGGGAGCCTGTGGAAACGGCAGCCCCATAGATTAATACTCCCTTATCTTTGTACCGGAAGTGGTACAAACGAATATTTTGCGGTACATTCCGGCACAAACGATTGTCATAGGTTTTGTTTCGAAATTCCAAGGTTGCGGGCTGCCTCTTCCCCAGCCCGCCTACTTTAAAACTCTTATAACTTCGTACCGGAAGTGGTACAAACGAAAATTTTTGCGGTACATTCCGGCACAAACGTAGCACAAACGATTGGGATAGGTTTTGTTTCGAAATTCCAAGGTGGGGGCTGCTGTTTTCCCAGCCCCCCACTTTAGAACTCTTATAACTTCGTACCGGAAGTGGTACAGACGAAACTTTTTACGGTACATTTCGGCACAAACGTAGCATAAACTATTTGCATAGGTTTTGTTTAGAAATTCCAAGGTGAGGGACCTGGCGAAATGCACCTCTAGAAGGGACGGGTGAAGGCAATGTTACATGAACGGACGGGTTGGGTCTATGGAATCCACAAAAAAGTTCTTATTTAAACTTACATCTACAATTAAATTTATGTATTTTTTGAGCTAAATTGTACATTGTACTTTTCTTTTCCCAAAAAATGGTATACAAAGTAATTTTAAGCTTTGTTGTTGTTTATATATTAAATTTACAAAAGCTTAGGTATGTGACGTAATATATCCTATTATTATAAATATATAGAAAATTCTGAAAAATATACAGGAATTTTTAACCTATTGAATTTCAGAATGTTCTAACTTAAATTTATACTATGCTGTGTGTTTTGAAGTTCAGCACATTTTTCACAAACCATTTGTGTGTGTTCCAATATTTGTATGACTATGTGGTTTTGCTGTCTCGACACTTGTAACAACGTCCCCTTTTATTTGGGATCGTAGGTTTCACTTGCGTGTCTGATGTTAACACACGCAAGTGAAACTTCCGGTCAGTTCCCTAATATCCATTGGCAGTTTTTCATGTTGAGCCCTTGTCGCAATTTAAGGTCTAATTAAAAGCAATACAAGTTCTTGATGAATTTACTGTGTGTTAATGTCTCAGGATCCACTGCTTTGTTTGTTTTCAAAACAAGGTATGCATGTAAATGAGTGACAATATTGTGATTTCTGGTTCGAAAATTTATAGAAAAAACAATTTTGTTCCATTTGGTTCGTTTATCTCGTACAACATATTTTGATGCTGATTCACAGCTCTCAAAACCGACTTCATTTTCACCATTACCAACATGCAACATCTGTCCAGACGAAGAAAAAATATTATGACTATCAGATAACATTTCAACAGAATCATCTTCTAAATCACTATACGTGTTAGGTTTACTCTCTAACTGGAAATCTGGATCTGCATCACTAATCAAATTCACTACATTCTCTTTCCAATTCGTGTCGTATTTCACAATCATTTACGAGGACTTCAGGCATTTTCAAACACTCAAATACGTTGCAAACAATATCCACATACAGATATACAACGTATGTAAATTATTCCGTAAACTAGATGAAGCTTTAACGACATAAGTTACTCAAAATGCCACAAACAAAGTTTCATCTTGTAACATTGATTCCAAACGACTGACATAAACGGACGAGTTGGGTATCACTGACCCAGAGCAACTTTAATCCTCTGCTGTACACAGCCTAATAACAACTGAAATGACATGTGTACACTCCTGATATCTAGTGACATTACTTGAAAGGTATAGAGAAGGACTTGACTTTAGCTGAAAAATTCTGCAGCAATGCAGCATTTTTACGTATTTACGAGTCTGAAAGATCCAACCACTCCGTTGTAGGGTTAAGAATGAATAAATATTCGAATGATGAAGTTTATATCAGATTGAAAACTATTCCTTTAATATCTACAAAATACTGTCCCTCACTAAATGAATATCTCTGTAAAATTTTAAATAAATCTCCAAGTTTAAAAACAAACCATGTAAAATAAGAGTGTAATTTTAACATTATCATAATCCTAGGTATTCTGTCCTTATTGATAGCTCACTTGCCGCTCTAGAAGTGTTCTTTTCTCTCCCACAATTTCTAACACCCTCTCATTCGTTTTCTGCTCGACTTAACTAATTCTTTCCATTCTTCTTCACACCCACATTTAGAAGTATTCCAGTCTTGTTTCATCAGTTTTACGTAATGTCCATGTTTAAAACCCATACAATAAAACTCCACACAATGCATTTCATAAGTTTTTTTCTCAACTCTTTATTCAACGTCCCACAAAACAAACTTTTCTTATTCCTGAAGGCTACTTTCGCCATTCTTATAATTGTTTTCATTTCACGTTCGCATTTCATGTCATTACTAAGAATACCACCAAGATATCGAAAACTATTCACTTGCTCTATTTTCTCCACTCCCAATTTTATATTTGACGTCTTCGTTCCAATTACCTTTTTTTTTGTCTAACACTTATTTTCATCCCATATTCTTCAAAGCATTTCCTCGGTTTTTCTAACATCTTATTGATTTTATTTTCAGATTCTGCAACAAGCGCTATATCGCCTGCAAATCTTATGCATCTAAACATTGTACCTCCTACTGAAATGCCATCTTCATCATGTAGGGTCCTTTTCACTATCTCTTCTAGATAGATATTAAATAGTGTTGGCGAGAGACAGCATTCTTGTCGAACTCCCCTTCCAATTGCACTCTCCTCAGCCAGTTCTTCCCCTATCCTAGAACTTACTGATTGGTTCAAATATAAGTTTCGTATGAGTCTTGGATCTTTTCATTCCAACTAATCTTCTTTAGAACTCCCAACAACAACTTCCAATCCGCACGGTCAAAAGCCTTTTCTAGATCAATAAATGCAACATACATCCCTTACTCTTTTTCTATAAACCTTTCGCCTATTGCCCTTACTAATCCAATAGCATCTATTGTGCCCTTGCCTCTCCTAAACCCGAAATGCTCCTCCTCAACTTCTTCATTTTTCTTCCATATAACCTTCTGCTCAGTATTCGGAGCAGGATTTTAGGTGCATGAGATATGAGACTCAAAGTTCAGTAATCCTCACATTTCTTTGAGTCGATTTCTCAGGCATTGGTATCATGATTAGTGATGGGCAGTAGCAATATTCCCGGTGGGAAGGAAAATAAAAAATGGGAATATTCTCGGGTTTTTTCCCTGGCATATAAATTCCCGGGAAGGAATTTATTTCCATTTCTTTACTTCATTTTCCAAATTATATGAACCATGTGTCTCATTTCTTTATTTTTATTAATTATGTTTCACGTCTAGGTTTTAAATAATTTGGAATAAAGAGAGAAAATTTTTGACAGTACTTTATCTAACAAATAATATATTTTAAGTTCCATTTTCATTTGCACTAGGAAGTAGCAAAGTACTAATTTACAAATGAAGACGAGGAGCCAATTCGTAAAGTAATGTAGAAATTATGTAGAAATAGAGATGAAGTACTATCAATTCAACCGAACCACCGTTAGTAATAGACGTCGGTCTGTGTCGTGTCTCTTACTCGAATTTCTGAAAAGGTCCTCGGACTTCTCTTACATATGAATTAACGCATGAAATTTGGAGAAACAGATAAGAAGAAAGATCGGTGTGGCAATGTTAGGTACTAAAATATAAAACTAGGTCAGTTTTTTGCAAATATTGTGAACGTAAATATGTACGCGTAAATGTGTCTTCTAAAGACATGGTGAGATAAGTGACTTCTAACAGTTACCCAACCTAATTTGTTATAACGTTTAAAAATTTAATATGTTTATAATATCAATAGTAGAGTCAAGTTTAGAAAATTCACTTACATTTAATTTAAACTGTTTAGCGGTGTAAACGTATGTGGACTTACTATACCATTTTTTCACATATTTACTTGCATACAACATATTGTAAGTAAATATACATTTATGCGTACTTTTTAGATATAATAAAATATTGATAAAAAACATAATACCGTTCAGAATATACATCTTGAAGAATCCTCTGATCATAACAGTAACAATACATGGTGATAAGAAACGAATTTACCTTTGAAATCGTAATATAATAATTGAATTCACTTTTCTTTGAGTTTGTACATAAATTCCCGGAATATTTCCAGGGAATATTCCCGAAAAATAACTTCCAGGCAATTTACCCATCACTATTCATGATTGCCTTCAGAAAGTCTTTTGGCTACTCTAATGTTTCATATATTTCATTGCATAATCGGAACAATTCTTTCTTTCCTTTGTCTCCCTTATTTTTAATGAATTCGATTGGTATCTTATCTATTCCGGTTGCCTTTCCATTCGTAATCTTGGATATAGCCTTATCAAAATCATCCCGAAGAATACCAAATCCTTTATCATCCTCGCCTACTTCATTTTCTACTTCAACACTTAGACTACACCGTCTGACCCTACTCTCATGTAAGTCTTCAACATATTCTTTCCACCTTCCTATGACCTCACTTCTCTAGCTAACTACCTTCCCATTTTCATTTCGGACTTTTTTGTTTCCTCCGAAACTCAATAGATTTCACCTCTTTGTACATTTCCTCATATTTCGAAACTTTCTAATTCTTCTATGTCTTCGCATTTTCTTTTGTAAACTTCTACCGTCGCTCTGTCTCTTTCCGTTGGTAATTAATTTTTTAACTTTCTGTACATCTTTCTGACCTCTT
This sequence comes from Thermobia domestica, assembly GCF_964235325.1. Lineage (NCBI taxonomy): Eukaryota > Metazoa > Arthropoda > Insecta > Zygentoma > Lepismatidae > Thermobia > Thermobia domestica. The sequence continues at coordinate 271,737,023 of NC_137454.1, read as the reverse complement.
CTATATGAATCTGTTTCCACGTCTCATTTTCTGCAACATCTGCTCTGTAACCCATGGTTTCTTAGCCGTTTTGTGCTTGCGGTAAGCTACTGCCTCTTCTGTAGTCTCCTGTAAGAAAATTTTAATATGTTCCCACTGTGCGTTTCTACCTGCGCCTATCCTTTTCTCGTTTAAATATATTTCTTCGAATGTTTCAACAAAAAGACTCCTTAATTTCTCGTTTTTCAATTTTTCAACATTCAACACTTCGTTGCCCATGTTTCTTCTGCCTACATTTTTCAATTGAATATCTACTTCAGCCTGCACAAGATTATGAGGGAAAATATCAGAAAATACCAGATCAGAGAAAATATCAGCCCCGGGAAGAGTCTTCGCGTTCTTTTAGCTATTCCGATGCACGCCCTGAACCAAACTATAGACTATCTTCCGTCGTCTATTATTGATTTCCATGTATATCTTCTTCTCGTTGGCTGATTGAACCAAGTGTTCCCAATTACCAGTGAATTATGTGTACATAAAGTCGCCAGTCCTTCTCCCCTGTAATTTTTTTTTTCGCTTAAAGTATATATTTGCCTACGATACTTCATTCCTGTTTTTCTCCCACAACTGCATTGAAATCTCCCATTTCAATTACGTATTCACCCCTCTTCTCCCTGACTTTAATTTATTTATTCTATTTTCTCATAATTTTCCTCCACTTCTTCAGCTGCATACGAAGTCGTCGGTGCATATGTCTGTATCACCACTAGATCCTTCGTTTTCCCTTCAAGTCTTAACATCACAACTCTATCAACAATAAATTCTACTTTCATTACCTTCTCCTTTAAGCGCTTTCCAAGAATATTTCCTACGCCATTATGACCGCCCTTTTCATTACCTGAGTAAAACATTGTATATCCATCGCTGCTCAACACCTCATTACGTTCCCATCTAACTTCACGAACTCGTAGCTAATCTAGATTATTTGATTTCATTTCTCCTTTAAGATTTTTAAATTTTGCACCCTCTAACATAGTACTGTGAAGATATGTGTATTTAGACACATAAGAAAATATTTTATTTTGAACTATGAGACATTTTATTTTAGAACTCATTACAGTGAGAAGCATAATCATTCATTTAATGTTAAATCGCTTTTCGACTTTTTTAAAGATCATTTCCCTTTCCTACTAGGAAGTCTTCCTGCTGTCTGTTATTTCTTTCTTACACTTGTAATTTTTTAATTAATAAAAACAACAGATTGCTTCCCTGTCCGCATTATACCGCTGTCCTACCATCACCTTACCTTGGTTAATCTACGAGCAAGCACTTTTTCATCAAGACGGAAAACATAGTTAATGACCGAGGATATGAACCCAGAAGGGCCACTAAACAAAACGATCGAGAGACTTTTGGAAGAGGCAGTCGATATGGAATGAGAGACGAATCAAGATGTAGACCGCGAACTTCATTTCAAGCTTACGACAAATTTAGCCTTGCTCTGTCCTAAAGAGCATTTCTTATTACAGCTAACGTTACTTAGCTGTTAACGACGATGAATTGTTTTCTAAACAGAAGTTTCGACTTTAATTGAACTTCGGGTCTTCGTAAAGTTGGTTTTCCTGTCCGGGTTTCGCTAACCCTTAACCTTCGATTGTTTGAACGACCAGCCAGCCAGATAGAGAGATGGACGGACGTCAGCCCACTGGAAAAGTCGTCAAGAAGTCAACATCCAGATCTACAAGTAAGTGCAAGTAGGTTAAGGGTTAGTGCAAGGAGGTGCCTGTCCTCAAAGTTGCTCCCTTCTCACCCCTCTCATCCCCTTTGATATCACAGTCTGTTTCTTTTGTATATATTTGATTTTATTTGAATGCAACCCAGGTCACATCCCGTACCTTACGTTCTGTCAAGTTCAATATATACAAAATCCTGGGCGCAACTTGTCGGTTCTGACATCCGCAATTACGTTACCTATAAGCGCATTGTCTGAGTTCTCAGACCGACAAGGAGCGGCTGCACATGGCGGATATGTGGTTTTTAACTTGTGTGGATGCACACATATCTGTGACCCTCGACTTTTCCCATTTAACTGAACATAATTAAGATTTATTTTGCATTAGTTTGTTCGCCGCTCTCCGTTAGAATTTGATGAAATTCTATTTGTTTTCCACCCTCCCCCACCCTCTCAATTTGTTGCGTTATTTCGTTTTATGTGCTTTTTAGTCATACTATTTAGAGATATTTAGAGAAAATGGTGAATTCTAGCATTATGGCACAAGCTCAACTTAGGTCTCTAGATTCGATTGTGCGCCCCGTATTTTTTCACGGCAAGTATGGGGAAGACGTTATTCGTTTTTTTGAATAATTTGAATCTTACTGCGTCATTTATGAATTCAATGCAGTGAAGAAACGTCATTTGCTTCCATATCTATTACGGGACTGGGCTTTGGCGTGGTTTCTAGCTTTAACTAGGACAGACAAATTTGCGAACTTGTCGTATGTAGACATAAAGAGACGTATGATTACATTATTTGGAGGTTTTTTAGTCAAGAAGTTTACGGAACACACCATTCGTTCTAGAGATCGAAAAGAAGAAGAACCTATTATGACATATATTTATGAGAAGCTAGATCTCATACTTAGTTTCGATAAAGCTGTGCCTATACAACAACAAATCAATTTCCTAGTTGAAGGAGTATTGCCTTAGTACTTTAAGCTCACATGCAATAAATAGTTTTCATCCGTTGATGCGTTGTGTGAATTTCCATTACAAGAACAGTCAGCTGAGTTAATCGTGAATTATAAGACGGTTCTTAAAGCTAATTCGAAAGAACAAATCTTGCAGTATAGTACACTGGAATTTATCGCTAAGATAGCTGATGTTTCATTACGCGACAATTCTCATGTTTCATTTCCTCTCGAAGAACAACAGAAGAGAAAAGAAATGCTTGCACGTTTGCATCATGATATCTTATCCGCTGGGAAAGAGTGCGGTAATCAACAGTCTGTAGATTCTATCCCGCTTCATCAACAGAAATGTAACTCTTTTTCTTGTTTTTGTTCCTCTGAATGTAAGAGTGCCAAGAATAATAATAATATGCAGAACAGAATGAGCTCTACAACGAATACTTTTGTTATTGCTAAGAACAAACAGAATAGGTGCAAAGAGAATCATAGTACGTCTCACGCGAACCATAATATACACTGTCCAGCTAAAGCATTAGAGTGCAATATGGCACAATTCAAGGGAAGTGATAATTGTAATGTTTTACATAGCGGAAATAGTTCAGGGAATAGTGAGACACCTGGTTTTAAGACTCACACGATAACTACGCCTATTGTCAGGGATAGGATTGTGTCTTGTATCAAAATTACTATTGGAAACAAACAGTATAAAGCGTTGTTGGACTCTGGTAGTCAAATTTCCATTTGCACTAAGGAGCTTCTTCCTCGTAACACTAGACTTGTTAAAAGACGTACTATCATCCGTGCTATCTCAGGTAAAGGACTTGAAACAAACACGTTAGCTGTGCTGAAGTTCAAAATTGACGTCTATTCCCTTACGCATACTTTTAGAGTTGTAGACAAATTAGGATCTTTTCTTTTGTTGGGAAATAATTGGTAACTTCCTCAACATGTTACTATTAACCAGGATATTTACGTAGTTCACATAGTAAGGTTTGGGAAGCCCACTGATTACGCACTACCTGAGAGTCATGCTATAGGCGCAGTTTCCGAACAAACAGCGAACTCAATGCAAGCGTATTTCATAACGGCGAAATCTGTTACTTTACCAACAAATTCCAGCGTTTCAGTACTTTTTCGTAAAATTAATGATTTAGTGGGAGTTAAGAATATTTTGCAACCCAATGAGAAAATCTGTTCTAAAGCCGAAATTTTTGTCAGTGAGTCTAGAGTGGATCCTGTTAATCCTGTTATTAGAGTAGTCAACCCAACCAACAAAAAGTTGTGTTTAGAGAAAAATCTTCACTTAGGTGCAGCTATTGACATTAGGCCGGGTGCACATTACCCAAATGATACAGATAGTGTTCAAAATCATGGTTTAGCCAGTAAACAAAAAACCACTAACCTTCCTGCTGGTTTTCACGTCAAGCGTGTGGACATTAACTCTCAACTTTCTGACGATCAGAAGCAAATGTTTTATTCTGTTATAGAGGAGTATAAGAATTGTTTTTCTTTGTCACAGGATGATTTTGAAGTGGCCAAGGGTTACATACATGAAATTAAAATGCTAGATGACGTCCCAGTTCACACCAATCAGTATCCAAATCCCTTCCAGTTAAGAGAAGAAGTTAAAAAACAGGTTGATTCTTTGCTTAAACAAAAGGACATTGGGAGGTGAATATCGAGTTATAAGTTAGCTATTCTTCTCGTGAAAAAGAAGTCTGGATCTTTCAGATTTGTTTAGGATTTTAGGGCTATTAGCCTCCATATTGCACCAGACAGTTTTCCTGTATCGTCGATACAAGACATTACTTCGTGTCTTAGTAAGTGTCGCTACCTGTGCTGCTCTGATTTACTAAGTGGTTTTTTCAGGTGAAGGTCGCTGAATAATATCAACATTTCACTGCCTTTTCAATCCCAGGAATTGGTTCTTTTTGTTTTACAGCTCTCACACAGGGTCTTATTACTAGTTCCGCTGGTTTATACAGATGAGTGAAAATGACACTAGAAGGATTAGAATCTGAAAAAAAATTTGGGTACCTTGATGATTTTTCTGTGGGTGGAAACACTTTTGAGGATGTTATCAACCTCACCAAGAAGTTATTTCAGCGAATTAGAGAACGTGGTCTTAAACTTGCGCCAGGAAAAACGAAATTGGTTTATTTTTCATTAACGATTTTGAGACACGATATTTCGTACGATTGCTTGCGAATTTCCAAAAAAATAACTGACTCCATTAGTAATTTGAATGTCCGAAGACGAAAAAACAAGTGAAAAGTTGTCTAGGATTAGCTAGCTTTTTAAGACGATTCTTACCTAATTTTTCTGAGATCATGGAGCCTTTGAACTTGCTTCTCAGAAAGGATGTACCGTTTAAGTGGACGCAAAGACAACAAGATGCTTTTGAGAAAATTAAAGACCTTATCATAAAATCGCCATATTTAACGCATTATAATCCGAAACACCCTGTATACTTGTTCTGTGATGCATCCACACGTGGTCTTGCTGCCGTGCTCAAACAACCTGTATGTTCTCCAGATGACCCAGAATTAGCACATATTGCTTATTGTAACCGTAGCTTAAGTAAAAGTGAAAAATTTAGACAAGCTTATGAACTTGAACTTTTGAGCATTATATATGCCTTTCGATCCTTTCGTTAGTTTTTTCTAGTACGTCACTTTTTCTTTAAAACCGATTGTAAGAGTTTATTGTTTCTCAAACACAAAAAATGTAGGTAAATTTGCTAGGGGGCTTAGTTTTATTGAACAATATAACTACTGTGACACATGTATCTGCGGTGTCTAACATAGAAGCTGACGCTCTTTTACGTTTCTCTCGTGCCCCCAGGGACATTTCTGACGAGCTACAAAATGAGGAAGACCCTCGAGTATTTTCTTCCACTGTTACTGAGTGTAACAATATCCTAAGTGACGAGCCTTCTCTCAGAGATGAAAAAATGAAGGACCCGTTTTTTAAGGATATTTTTGTTTGGTTAGAAAACAAGGAAAAGAAAAATCCAAAAATTGAAATACAGGCATTTTATTTCACGATTAAGGAAGGAATTTTGTATAGGAAACAAAAAACATCTAGTGGTATGAAATTCTTAGTTGCTGTTCCTGTTTCATTACGCTATAAAGTTTTTGATGCGGCTTATACTTATGACATTGGTTCAAGTCACGGAGGCTTTTCTAAGACATATGATGTTTTAGTGAAATCTGTGTATTTCCCTAATATGAAACAATATATCTATCAGAAATGTAAGGAATGTTGTCAGTCAAGCAAAAATAAACTTGGTTCTGCTTATGGTACATTGCAAACTTATCCCCAAGTGCTGCCCTGCTATCGCATTTTCCTAGAAATTGGAGGGGTGTACTCCTCGAGTAATATTTTGAGACACAAATACTTGATTGTCGTTGTCGATGCTGCTACTCGTTATACTATTTGTGGTTCATTAGCAGATATAACAGCGTCTTGTGTAAGTAGTTTTCTTTATGAAAATGTAATTTTGAAATATAGTATTTTTAAAGAATTAGTCACAGACAAGGTCCATGTTTTACAAGTAACCTATTCAAGGAGTTATGTGCAGTGGTTGGAGCTAAGATTCGATTTGTATATGTTCAAGCTCATACGCTAACAGAACTACTGAGATAGCTATCCGAAACATTGAACAGACATTGAAATCTGCGTTGTGTAATAAGGATCAAGGAAAATGGGTCGAACTGCTGCCATCTGTTGTGTTAGCCCACAATTTAACTGTCAACTTACCCTCTGGATACAGCCCTTTTGAAGTTTTGCATGGATTCAGATGTAGGATGCTGCACAAAGCAATGTTGGACACCCCCTGTCAATTTCAGGACAATGCTGAACGTTTACGGCAACTTGGAGAAATACGAGACAGAGCCCATGAAAAATGGTTCCAGAAAGATAAGACGGCAACAAAATTTTATGACAAACGTCATTCGAAACCCAATTTCAAAGTCGGAGACAAGGTATGGATTTTGGACATCACCATGAAGAAAGGATCCATCAGAGTTTTCAGTGGACGTTATTTTGGTCCAGGAATGATTCAGGATATTGACCACACAAATTCCTATTTTGTTAAATTCAGGACTGCGCGAGGAAGATTCAAGGTTGATTCGATTGCAGTACAAAGATTGAAGAAGTACTATGAGAATCAGGAGAAGGAAAACGAGGAAGAGGGAGAAGAAGATGACGTTGACTTGGATATACAAGACGTTGTTGAGAATGCTACTGTGAATGCCTGCCGTGCCGAAGCGAAAGAAACAGAAGAGAGAGGAAGAAAAAGAAGAACATTATGAAATTTTTTTAATCCTGCGGTGAACATGATAGAAGAAGAAGATACTCCATCTGTGAATCTTCGTGAGGTTGTGATTGCCAACCAATTACCCACTTGGGCTGAAAGAGGGAAGAATTGTTACGGTTCGAAACCGAAGTTTGGTGCCAATTCTGCAATCAACAATAAAATCGTGTTTTTCGAGGAGATATCGCTATGATTAAAGCTGACGCTGTTGTCAACCCCACGAATGAATTACTTATTCCATTAGGAGGAGCAGATAGAAGTATCCAAGAAGCTGCAGGAGAAGAATTTCGCAAAGACTATGAGAAAATACGTTCTTTAAAACCAGATAAGTGAAGATTGCTCCAGGCTATAATCTCCCCGCTGATCATGTATTATTGACGTGTGGCCCCAGAGATACGAACAAGAAGATTTTGGAGAATTGTTATAACAATTGTTTTGATTTTGTGTTGAAAAATCAGTTTTCAACTGTGGCTTTCCCTTGCATCGCTGCTGGTGCATTTCATTTCCAAAGGGAACCTGCTGCGAGAATTGCATTGTTGAATACACGAAAATTTTTAGAGGATCATGTGGACAACGTAGATCGTATTGTATTATGTATTTTCGACAAGGAGAATTATGATCTCTATCAGCGTCTTTTACCTGTGTATTTTCCCTTGGAAGAAAGAAAAGAAGCGGAAGCTGTTTCTCTGCAATGAAGTTTTTTTAAAAAAAAAGAAAGGAAAAAGAAGACGGTTCTCAAAGGAAGATTTGATGGATTAGGAACATCTGTGAAGTTGGTGACTAATTTTGTTTTGGCACTGGCCATGTCATTATGGAATTTGTTTCGGTTTGTTTGTGTTTTTAAGTCTTGCCGGCAATAATAATTACAACGAAGAGAAGGAGAAAAAGGAGTACTCATATAAACATCATTGTTTTTTCAGTCAGTTACAAGTGTTGGTTAACTTTGTAGAACACGTTCTTTTTCTTGGTCATCTTATCAACAGCTTAAAAACTGAATAAATTAGTATCTTGGCGCCAAATCAACATCTCATTAATACACTTTGCTTAGCAGAAGAAAATAAGAGAGATAGACACAACTGTGAATTGATTTTTGTATGCTATCTATCTCATGATAGTGATGAAGAAGGAATTCCTACGTTTTTTGCATTTTTCAACATGCATTTTATGACCCAAATGTGGATGTAAAAAGAATGAAGTTTTTTCCTGGATTTTTGATTTGATCCTACGATTTGTTATTAGTTATTGGGAACATATTCAGTCTATGTATTTTTTAAAGGAATATACACTGTTATAACCTCTTATGTGATTTTAGTGATCTTTTTGAATGATTAATTTTTTATTGCCTGCAGTGTATATAGTAAACTTGCGTATTTCATCATGAAGATGACTTGGGATTTAAATATGACGAAGATTTGTGCTTATATGATATATATTTCTGTATATTTGAAGAATTGACTTGATTCCACATTTACCAGTGGGTATACGTACTTTTACTTTCATACAAGAAGAAAGAAGATTTTTTCTCTTTTATCTCATATTTAGTTAGGGATGTAGGAATATGTTTGGTGATAATCTGTCATGTTGATTTCTTTTAAGGTTTTAATAGCCAGTGCAGAGGGCTATAACTCTGCCAATACGTAGGTAATTGTGGAACTAAATTCTCCACAATTCGTTTCTCTAAAACCCGTAATCAACATTCTTTTGTGTTGTTTTATCTGTTCTTTCTATGGGTAGTTAGATTAAAATTTCTTCTACCGCGTAATGGTTATTTTGATTATAGAGTTAAGACATTATTGAAATTGGAGTTTTTATATACTATATATAAATATATACAGGGTGGTTCAGTAATGTTGGACAGCCCTGAATAAATCGGAAACCAGAAGAGATATTAGCAACAGTGTGGTGAATCCAGATACTTGTGGAAGGGGGACGTCTTTTGAGGTACCACACAATGTTACCAGGTCAACAGTGTTGCCAGCTCAGTACAAAGTTGTATTTTTTTAAATGGAACATATAAAAGTTTATGCCATCAAAAGAATTAGTACAGAATGTGAATACCAACAAGCGAAACCACACCTGTCAGTGTTGCCAAATAGGAAGTTATAAAGCTTCAAAGATCAAGAAATTAAAGTGTCCGTAGAGCAAAACTAGCAAAAAGGCAAGAAAAATAATACTACGGAATGAAAAGGAGTAACCGAAAGAGTAAACCAAAGAACGCACAGCATCCAGTGAGTAACAGGGTTGCCACAGTAAAGGGGGAAAAAATTGAAAATTTTGCAGTTGCTATAGAAGGAAAAGTGCCCATATGACATAATGCTGGAAACACCATAGAAAGTCTATGTAAGATTCAGGAATCCTAATAGCGTTTGTTCGAAAGCGATATCTCTAACCGTTTTCGAGATACACCAAAGGTGTGCGGGGTTTGCAACACTGCATAATTGATTTGACGATTAGACCCGTGTATTTCTTACATTTTGTTGGGCGTATCATTTTCATTACTCGTTCCTGTAGTTTGGAGGGCGAGGGAATTATTATGCAGTGTTGCAAACTCCGCACACCTTTGGTGTATCTCGGAAACGGTTAGAGATATTGATTTCGAACAAACGCTATTAGGATTCCTGAATTTTACATGAACTTTCTATGGTGTTTCCAGCATTATGTCATAAGGGCACTTTTCCTCCTATAGCAACTGCAAAATTTTCAATTTTTCCCCCTTTGCTGTGGCAACCCTGTTACTCACTGGATGCTGTGCGTTCTTTGGTTTACTCTTTCGGTTACTCCTTTTCATTCCGTACTATTATTTTTCTTGCCTTTTTGCTAGTTTTGCTCTACGGACACTTTAATTTCTTGATCTTTGAAGCTTTATAACTTCCTTATTTGGCAACACTGACAGGTGCGGTTTCGCTGGTTGGTATTCACATTCTGTACTAATTCTTTTGATGGCATAAACTTCTATATGTTTCATTTAAAAAAATACAACTTTGTACTGAGCTGGCAACACTGTTGACCTGGTAACATTGTGTGGTACCTCAAAAGACGTCCCCCTTCCACAAGTATCTGGATCCACCAAACGCTTGCTAATATCTCTTCTGGTTTTCGATTTATTCAGGGCTGTCCAACATTACTGAACCACCCTGTAGATATATAGATATATATAGATATATTACGGTTTAGTTATTACTTTTACCTTTTCCCATGATTTTTTCTCAATTTTTAATCATTCCATTATTTTATCCAATTATTTTCCCTACTCTCATATCTTACGTGTTTTAGGCAGTCATTGACTGTATCCCCCAGTTTTTGTAATGTTACTATTATATACCTGTCTACCCTACTCCTATGAGCTACTTGTACTAAATGAACTTTCCAGTTATGTGATGTGTAAGGACATTGTTCCTGTGATTTCCAGACCTACATTTTGTGCTTAGTGATGCTGTGTTTAAAACATCGACGTTTCTGTGTTTACGTCAGTTGGCATTGACTCTTATGATATCAACTCTGTTAGTGTTGTGAAAATTTATGCTGTACTCATCATTTCTCACCACAAGATTCTTCCCAGACTATATTTGCTGCTGTGTCTTTATTATGAAGACTGAATGGAACTACAAAGATGCTACTGTTTTTTTTAAATAGGAAAACTAAAGTTTTTTTTTGTCTCCGAAATGTTTTCATTCGGAACTTTGATTTCAGGGGGGGGGATGTGAAGATATGTGTATTTTGACACATAACAAAATATTTTATTTTGAACTATGAGACATTTTATTTCAAAACTCATTACAGTGAAAAGCCTAATCATTCATTTAATGTTAAATCACTTTTCGATTTTATTTCTAAGTTTATTTACCTTTCCTACTAGGAAGTCTTCCTGCTGTCTGTTATTTCTTTCTTACACTTGTAATTTTTTAATTAATAAAAACAACAGATTGCTTCCCTGTCCGCATTATACCGCTGTCCTACCATCACCTTACCTTGGTTAATCTACGAGCAAGCACTTTTTCATCAAGACGGAAAACATAGTTAACGACCGAGGATATGAACCCGGAAGGGCCGCTAAACAAAACGATCGAGAGACTTTTGGGAGAGGCAGTCGATATGGAATGAGAGACGAATTAAGATATAGACCGCGAATTTCATTTCAAGCTTACGACAAATTTAGCCTTGCTCTGTCCTAAAGAGCATTTCTTATTACAGCTAACGTTACTTAGCTGTTAACGACGATGAATTGTTTTCTAAACAGAAGTTTCGACTTTAATTGAACTTCGGGTCTTCGTAAAGTTGGTTTCCCTGTCCGGGTTTCGCTAACCCATAACCTTCGATTGTTTGAACGACCAGCCAGCCAGATAGAGAGATGGACGGACGTCAGTCCATTGGAAAAATCATCAAGAAGGCAACATCCAGATCTACAAGTAAGTGCAAGTAGGTTAAGGGTTAGTGCAAGGAGGTACCTGTCCTCAAAGTTGCTCCCTTCTCACCCCTCTCATCCCCTTTAACATCACAGTCTGTTTCTTTTGTATATGTTTGATTTTATTTCATGTCCCTATCGTAAACCTTTTGGTCTTGCCTGTCTATTTTTCCCCTATAACTACTTTCTCGTCCATTTTAACATTAAGTATTTCAAAATACAGTTTTCTGAAAGATTGTTTTTTAATTTGCAATTATTTGTCAAGGTGGCATGTTACCACTGACCCAGCGCGTTCTACAAGTTAGAAGATCCTCCAAGTAATATAGTCCTTTAGCTAACATGTTCTGTTATCTCATGTGTGTGCTAATACGAATATAGTGAAATAAGTACTTACAATCTCAAAATTTCTTCAAAGCCTCAGACGGACACTGTACAAAGTGTAAATTCCGTAATTATAAATTTCTACACGCACATAAATGAAATGAATTTTGGTATGGTATACCATACAAGGAGAAGGATTGATATTTTTTCTAGGGAGGTGGCATCTTTTTATGCACCAATCTCACTCTAATGTATGTATCCGTTTCATATTATATGCAGTTAAATTTTGCGTATCATCTACTACTGTGGGTGTTGATTTTAGAAACAGAGCTCCAACTCATTACAAGCGCATAGGGAGGGGGGGGGGAGAGATTTTCTGTATGTACATTTCGTTGACCTGTAACTGAATTTTTCTGGAACAGTTCCTCTCTTAGTCACAGTAAAATATGCAAAATTTCTCCTGTCCATACTGTATTACAGGCACGCTGTATGCATCTGTCAGCCAGCTATCAATTCCACACAACGTAGTAGAATTGTCACTTGTAAATATGAACTCAAATAGCATTTCTCTCTACGCTGACCAGTAGACATCATATTTAATTTAGCGTTGATAAAGGGTTATATAAAAATCTCCGCAGTTGTTTTATACATTTTTTAAAATTCTTTATTGAAAATCAATTTTAATAAAGTACATACTAATCATTATTACTTATGATCTTTTGCCATTTTTTGGGTAGCTTCATGATTCCATTTTTGTAGAACTTGTGTGATTTGTCGTCGAAAAACTTGACGAATTGATTTTTAGCGGTCCTTCGGTCGGCCAATTTCTTTTTTTACCATCATGAGAGTTTTGCAGAGAGTGAGACAAATGGAAGTCAGACGGTGTAAGGTCCAGGCTAAACAGTGGATATATCAATACTTCTGAACCTGGTTCTGTCAATTTGTTCCGGGTCATCAAAGATGTGTGTGGCAGCGCATTCTCATGAGGAATACAACTCAGATTGTGCTAAGCAATCCAGAAAAATCGACCAGAATTGGCCAACAGAAAGGGAGCTGTGTTCCACCATGACAATGCGCGGCCACACACATTGTTGATGACTCGGAACAAATTGACGGAACTCCGGTTGGGAAGTTCGGTGCATCCATCGTATATCCCGACCCAGTACCGTCTGACTACCATTCGTTTTGGAATTTGCAAAACTCTCTTGATAGTAAAAAAATGGCCGACCGAAGCGCCGCTGGAAGTCACTCGGCCAAGTTTTTCGACGATAAGCCAGAGAAGTGCTACACTGATTGAATTAAGAAGCTACCCGAAAAATGGCAAAAAGTCAATGATGGTCAATATATACTTGAATAAAATTGATTTTCAATAAAGAAATTTTTGTTCAGAAATGTATCAAAAACCGCGGAGATTTTTTATATGACCCTTTGTAATCAAAATAATCTTTGTACAAGTATACTAATAACGAAGAGAGTCATTAACAAAAATAATTTCCAGCCATTTCCATGTGCAAATGGTGACACAGTTTTATTTTTTCAGTAAAACAACTCAAAGTGAATTTGCACTCTCTCTAGTTTTATGTATTTTTTCCCGACAGCTATAAGGATACTTTACTGCTCAAATACCTTGATGAAATATTACACTATCTTTTGATATCAATACTTTATTATTGGGATACTAACATTATGGATAGTGTTCCAAGGAGATTATAGCTCCCTCACTGGGGAATTTTCTCCAGTCTATTAGTCATGTTCCTTAGGATCCTTAGAATCAAAAAGTTGTTGTTGGTTAACATATAATGATACGCCTGGGTCCTGGGGCTTTTAACCTTTTAGCATCCGTGTATGTTTGCAGACATTGATGGGATCTCTTTAAACGCCAGTAGATCGGACCGTCAGTGCAACAATGGAATAAATTTTACCTCAGTCGATTTGTAAGAGGATAGGCTTTCAGTTTACATAATTAACGTAATATTTCTTTATACGAAAGGAAAATAATTGAAGGATGTTTAACAAAATTTCCCTGAAGATGTCCCTTCTCGCGATTCTTTTACTTATTACGTGAGAACACTGCACACTAGATGAGTGATAAACCGTATTTCTGTGTCCTATTTTATGTTCAACTTAAACTGAAACTTTCATCTTGTTCCTATCAAATCCCTGCAGAGGAAAATGTATTTTATAGTTTTCACAGGATTTATAATTGATTTTCATGGAGGTGTGCGTATGAGTTTGTATTAATATTTCATTTTATTTTTCTACCGAAAAAAAGCTATATAAATTATTCTAGTTGCATTTCCTCATTTCTTATAAAATGGCAGATTCAACGAATTTACCTTTAGGCATGTTTCTTGGAAATAGAATTTCACGTCGACGATCCAGTAAAATAACAAACTGTAGATCACATGGAAAACACTTCAGCAACTTTTCCTTCATTTCATACATTTTTTGTCCTTGATTAACACTACCTGGGTCTTCTCATTGAGCATACAACAGATACCTCTCCAGGATAGAACTTGATATTTCTACATTGTATTCCTTAATTATGTGCTGCTGGACATATTCACAAATGTGCATAAAAACTTTCCTATGGTAATTTCTAGTGGCATATGTATAGCACTTGATAAGCGTTTTGTTTTCGCGATGCTTGTATGTAGTCACTTCTTGTATAGTCTTTACAAAATAAGTTGTGGTGCCCATATTTCCAATCTATAACAGTAATGATTCATCTTCCTTTCGAATAGCTGCTTGTTTAATGGCATATTTATCAACTCTACTGACATATGTCACCAGAGGTTCCCATGGTCCACATATTTCCTTTTTTCGTCATCCTCGTTCTCGCGGTTTGCGGCAAATTAAGCACTCCTTCTCGTTACACAGGATGTTTGCCTTATTGTCGTGCATCAGTAGGCTTGAAATATGGCGAATTCTCCATCAAGAGTGGATACAATATTTCGCTACACATGATTTATCAGACTGACATAGCAATCATTGTAATTTTGTAAAACCTTGTTAGTCCCAGCGATAGACCGTATTTGTTTGTGTCGTATTTTGTAGGAATCTGGATGCAAATTGATGTTAAACGGTGCAGGTTTGCAGTGCCGCTGTTTTGTTGCAGTTCTTTGACATGAATGACTTTATGGTAGCTCTTTTCGCACAAATTTCTTAACTTCATGTTAGTTTTTTTTATGGGTAGTGTATTACACAGATTTTTCGATTTTTCACAACAGGAATCCCTTTTCATTCTGCAGTTGTATTCTGTCTGACTGGCTTATTTTTGTTTGCCATTCTTCTTCAGAATAACTGAGATGACGTTAATTTCATGGCGAATGTGCTACTATTATCAACCTACAAATAACAGTAGCAAGAAATATAACAGACTGTTTAGTATTATGGCAATTGAAAACTTACATATTATATTAAGTGTAATTATCTGTGTGCATATGTAATGAGAATACATGCAGTATGCATAACTTCGGGAGTTTACATAACTTCAAATATCGGCAGACATTTTTGGAAGTTGTATTCACTGCAAAACATCAGAACACCAAGTATTTTCAAAATAACGAAATGTAACCCCACAATAGTAAAATTATTGCTTTGAAATATTTTCTATTTTACCATCTTCCAACAAACCATAAAACTCTCCTGGAGGATTTTTCGGTACTGGGAATCTGTTATAATATAATGAATGAGAAAAGGGAAGATAAAAATAATTTATATCATTTCTTTTCGGTACCAAAATAAAACGGAATATACGCATTCTTCCATGAAAATCAATGATTATGAACTCTGTAAAAAGTATAAAGTATATTTTTCTGTTTCGCTATTTGATGGATCAAGATGAAATTTTCAGTTTAAGTTGAACATAAAATAGGACACAGAAATACGTTTTATCACTCATGTGGTGTGCAGTGTTGTTACGTAACAAGTAAAGGAGTCGCGAGAAGGGGCATCTTTAGAGAAATTTTCTTAAATATCCGTCAATTATTTTTCTTCGTACATAGAAATATCACGTTCATTATGTAAACTGAAAGCCTACTCTCTTACAAATAGATCGAGGTGAAACTTATTCCATTGTTACAATAATGGTCCGTCCGACCTACGTACATTCAAAGAGATCCCATCAATGTGTGCAAAAATACACGGATGTTAAAGAGTTAAGGACCCCAGGACCCAGGTGCTGCATTTATGTATTGACTGAAAACTATTTTTTGATGCTAACGACCCTAGGGAATATTGTTATCATAGTAGTGAAAACTCCCGAAGTGGAGAGAGTTATATCCCTCTTAGTCCCTTCCCTAATAGATTAACGAATCTAATTCCATATACTTTTCAGGAACCAACGAAGTAATTAGCGAAAGAACAACCGAACTCAAGAAAAGTAACAAGAAACAAACTTCTCCAAATTAATCTTTTAATCTAAAAATTAATTTTTTAAAACTTGTTTATGCATTTTTCATGGCTACTATAATATACCCTCTGTCGTCCAGCCTTGTTAAATTTATCAGTCATAGAGATTACTGATGTTAAATTATGAATGTTAAATTTTAAAACAAAAATTATAGTAAGTGTACCTACCGTAAAAGGGATCAGCTATAATGCAGCGACTTACTATGAAAGACATTATCTGGAAATAAAATAAATGAGAATTACTCGCGCGTAGTAAGAAACACTATAGAGCTATATTTAAATCTCAAAACTGTGTCGCGATACCCGTGTCACAAATGAAAAAATCGGTACAGAAATAATAGTTTTGTAAAAGATTATGTTTGTTTAATGACAATTTGACTGACTGGTTGATTATATTGTAATACGAGGGTCAGCAGGGAGGATATTAGTTCCCGTCGCGACACACTGCCCACTAAAAGTCGAAAACAGTTATTACTTTAAAGTTGAAGTTTAAGTCCTGGCTAAGGAATATCAAAATAAAAAGATTCTTCGAAAAAGCTAAAATAAAATATAAAATTTGTATAAAGAAAATTCAATAATACGAACATGAGCAACGCATACGAGACGAAAATGTAAAACTTCTGACAATATTCCGTCAGAAACGAACACAAAAAGAAATATCTGAAACAAAAACAAGAGTACGGAATAGTAATCGGGACAGCTGATCGAACTTTTCTCTGATTGGCTGAGAGACGTCACTTCACATGATCACGTGATATGACATCATAGGGACGAATGCCCTTTAGAATTTGGCAGGAGTACCTTGGCCCACCCCTGAATTTAGACAGGATACCTAAGACCACTTCCTTAAATTTCGGTTATTGCCAAATTTAAGAATTTGGCATGGTGGCCCAATACACCATGTACACTCATGTGCAAAATCTTTGTCGCATATCTATAACTCTTTTCTTGTAAGAATATAATTTTATAATCATTTTGCCGGGTACTTTTAACACTGGTACTATGTGTATAATCGGAAAATGTATATTTGTGTTAAATTTATAGCAAAAGATTTGTAAATACGAAAATTAGAATGAGTAAAACAAAATGTTGTTAAATGAGCAAGAAAGTTTTAGTTTCGTTTTATTGTTCTCATTTACTGCTCTTTTGACATGAAATTTGCCACATACATGCCTTTGCCGATTATACACATACTAACATTACAAGAAATGCCGGGCGAAATCATTATCAAATTATATTCGTGAGACATA
This sequence comes from Thermobia domestica, assembly GCF_964235325.1. Classification (NCBI taxonomy): domain Eukaryota; kingdom Metazoa; phylum Arthropoda; class Insecta; order Zygentoma; family Lepismatidae; genus Thermobia; species Thermobia domestica. The sequence continues at coordinate 271,719,652 of NC_137454.1, read as the reverse complement.
TTTACAAACATTCGACAATAATTTTGAACATGAGTGTACCTCTAAGTTTAGGTGGTCCATCTCATTACCTTTCATTTTTCGAAACATTTTTTAACCAAGGTATTGAAAGTTAGTAAGTAGTTAAATTGCATCAAAAATAACATTCCATTGATTACTTCAGTTAGATTGCACCAAGAATAGCTTGACGTTTCACGGTTAACCGTCAAACTTTATCCGGTTTTTAATTATTCGATTAACAAATAAACGGCTTTCAATGTTTCAATTTCATTTATTGGTGAGAAACTAGAAATTCTAAAACCAAAACTTTTCAAACTAAAATTCAAAAGAAAATCTAAACAAACATTTTCTAACTAAAACTTTTCTAAGATTTTTCGAATTACACATTTTCAAAATAAAAACTTAAACGATGATCGAAAAACTATAAGTAAAACCTTTAAAAATATATGGAGCAAAAATTTTAAAGTGATCAGCCAATAAAATTGTATCAAGGATAACTTTCCAGTGATCAACCAATTAGATTGCACCAAGAGTAATGACAAACTATGAGTTGTGATTGAAGTTGAAAGTGTTGTTGCATATAAATTACTTTATCAGAAATCATGTTTTTAAATTTTAACCTTCGACTCTAAGTCGTCCTAGTTCTCAACACGTGAAATTGTTATGCACATCAATAGGTTACTTATCAGGTTCAGGTGTCCAAAGTATGAAATTTGAAGTGGAGTTTAATTAATTAGATTTCACTAAAGCTAACTTTCCACCAATGACTTTAGACCATTGGTTATTAAAGTTGAAAGTGTGAAATTGAGGTCAAAAGCTTTCAAATTTTGGTTTTTAGCAATTTACATACCTTTGAAAAGAGTATGTATTTTACTTATTTTTGCCTATTTCAGTTTTTAAGAATGAGTCGAATGTACTTCTCCCAAAGACAATGGGATCTTTGGTGTCGTATCACTAAGGTGTATCATTATCAAAGTTATGAGTTAACTATGTGTTGTATCTTATAAAGTTGTATCGTATAGAAATTGTTACTATTGTTACTCAAGATACGTAATAAGAGAATCTCTAATTTGATAGTGAGGTCGTAATAATAGTACTATTCTTACCTTTAGCTTATTCATTATATGAACTCTAAATTGAGGTTAATTGTTAAAGAATTAGAATTCAATTAATATGTGTTTATTGCAGTGTAAAATTTTGCTTGTTAAAACAAATAATTACAAATTTTCAGCAGACTGAATATTAATAAAGTACACTTTTGAAAATCTGCTATTCTGAATATTCATGGCTTTTGAATAGTAGCGTCATTTCAGATTTTGTTAGAGGGGGCAAAATTCTCTATTCATATAAGAATTTCACGTTTTTTATTAGTATGATCGTATACAATTGATTAAAACATATATATTCCTGAAACTTAGGAGGGCAGTTGCCCCGTCCTGCACACCCCAAATGATGCCCATGTGTTTGAGGGTCGTACTAAGTTAACCCGCCACTTTCAGTCCTAGGCTTGCATACGATTACTGAATTGTAAAGTAAAGTAGATTTACGTTGATTGACTATCCTCATTGTTGTCTTTATCTTTACAGACAAGTGAATGACGAATAATATTTCGAAGCTCTATATTATGAAGCTGTAAACCTAAGAAATGTAACGAAGGTCACGTGTCCCGATACACAAAATAGGATATTCTGCACCTTATTAAAATTACACATTAAATTGAAAGCATGTTCTTTTGATCTTGCAGTTTACTAAGGATATATATAAATGTATACTTATGTATCCTCGTCGCCAAAAGTGCTTTTACATCGCCGTGACGGGTATGTGACTGCGCAGTACACCAAGGAAGGGATGGTTGTATAAGAAATTGTGATTAATTTTGAAGAGTTTTTATTTTGACTAGTGAAATAACGTAGGTGTAAGGAGTAAAGGCACTGATTTGAAGCGTCAGTACACTGTCATCTCTGAAAAGATTCGTATTCTCAGTTTTTTCAATTTATTGTCTTATATGTTAAATTAATAACTGCTAACAATTGCTACTAGCGATCTTACTCTTCAGAAATTTACTACGACATGTTCGCAAAACAATTTTCTAAGTCCTAAATGTGTGCGTGAATTATTTCATTCGCTGCACTGACCTTATTTGAGAATGGAAACTAATTACACTGAGCGTGAATATGTTTCGCTGTTGTCAAGCAAGGGCCGTAATAAACATAAATAAGGTTCTTATTATTAAATAAAACACAGAAGTATTTATTGTGTGTATACCACAATATAATACAGTAACTAAGCAACATGATAATCACTAACACCAGCAGAATTTTTTCCAACGGGAGAGGGGGGGGGGCAAAAGGCCCATATAGAGTTTTTCGATTTATTACCCTATATATATTGTTTAAATTCATAACATTTATGATTGATAGCATATATCTTCTTACTTTTTAAAATCGCCGCTGTAGCCTATTAGTCAGAACATTCATCTCTAGACATGATGTAGAGAGAAGAGAAAGAAAGAGATATGACCAGTAGTGTAACTAATTTTTCTGCGCCAGGGATCGATTAATAATCAATTTACTCATATCCGCCGCCTGCTCCAGGCATTTCAGCTGCTGCGTTATATATATGGTTCTATGTCAAAAGGGCCAGACAAAAGGGCGAGGACAGAAAGGTACGAGTCAAAACGGCAACGGTCAAAAGGGCCGGGTCAAAAGGTATCCGGTCAAAAGAACCCGGGTAAATGGTCCCACGCGACAATAGGCCCCGGGTCATGAGGTCTCTACGACAAAAGGCTCTGTGCCAAAAGGACCCGAGTCAAAACTGCCCCGCGTCAAAAGGAACCGGGTCAGAAGGGCCCGCGACGAAGTGGCCCTGGGTCAAAAGGAACCGCCTCAAAAGAGTCCGAGTCAGAACGGCTCCACGTCAAAAAGACCTGGGTCAAAATGTCTCCGCGACAAAGTGTCCGAGTCAAAACAACCCCTCGATAAAAGTGTCCGGCTACAAAGGGCTCCAGTTTAAAGGGCACTGCGTCAAAAGAGCCCGTTTGAAAAGGACCCCGCCTGAAAAGGTCTCGTTTCAAAACAGCGCAGCGTGAAAAAGGCCTGGGCCAGAAGTTCTCCGGGACAAAATGACCAGAGCCAAAAGGGCCCCGTGTTAAGAGAGGTCGAGTCAAAAAGGCCCTACGTCAAATCGACCGTGCCAAAAGGGGTCCGCTACATAAGGCCCGAGTCAAAAGGTCTCGGGTCATAGGGTTCCGCTACAAAAGGACCCGAGTCGAAACGGCCCTGTGTCAAAGTGGCCCGAGTAAAAGCAGTTCTGCGTAAAAAGAGCCCTGGTCAAAAGGGCCCGGATAAAAGGACTCCACGACAAAAGTGCCTGAGTCTAAACGGCCGAGGGTCAAAAAATCTATACGACCAAATGGCTAGAGTGTAAAGAGCCCGGGTGAAAGTATCTCTGCGAAAAAGGGCCCGAGTTTAAACGGTCCCGCATCAAAAGGGCTCGGGTCAAAAGGACTCGAGTTAAAGGGCCATGCGTCGAAAGATCCCGGGTCAAAAGGACCCCGACTTAAAAGGGCCCTATGTCAAATGGACCTGTGTCAAAACAGGCCCCGCTACAATAAGGCATTAGCCAAAAGGTCCGGGTCAAAAAATCTCAGCAACAAAAGTGCCTAAGTCAAACCGGCCCCGAGTCAAACGGTCCCGGGTGAAAAGGGTCCCGCGCGAAAAAAGACAAGAGTCAAAATGGTCCTGCGTCAAACGGGCCCGAGTAAAAACGGCCCCGAATTAAAAGAGCGCAGGCCAAAAGGGCTCGTGTAAAAGAGCTTCGCGACAAAAGGTCCTGAGTAGAAACGGTTCCGCGTCAAAATTACCCGCGTTAAAAGGGCTCGAGTTAAAAGGGCCCTGCATCAAAAGAGCTAGGGTAAAAAAAACTCGCCTCAAAAGGGCCTGAGTCAAAACGACCCAGTGTGGAAAAGGTCCGGGCGAAAGGGCCCAGCGACAAAAGGACACGAGTCAAAAGGGCCCCGGTCAAAATTGCCCAGTAAATACGGTTCCACTTTTAAAAAGCCTGAGATCAAAGCAAGAGTGGAAATCAGGCATGCACAAGGGAATAGTATCCCCTTAGTTAGTTGAAGTGTTTGTGCAAAAGAAGGAAAAATATCTGTAATTATTAGTAACAAATAGGAAATTTGAATGATGATATTAGTTTTGTTTGGTTAGTTGATTGTTCTGCAACAATCGCTATTGCTTAAGTCGTTCTCTATTAAAGTTTGCTTGCATTTCCGATTTTCCGAGTTTGTATTCTCGGTACATAGCCTAATCAAACTATCTATTACTGATTTTTCCTTAATTCTAAATTTCATTTCCACCCCTGGATCAAAGTATAGAATGGAAAATATTCTGTGGAAAAGATTAGTATAAAGTTGCTGTGAGAAGATTATGTGGATCTGTATACAGGTCATAGGGACGTAACAATAATAATGTCATGCGTAAACGCATTAATTTGGAGTGGATGTTTCCTTCTGAATACCCATATCTTTATAGAAAATATATACTTGACACATCGTGTCATTTAAATCTACGCAGTACGTGAATTCAGCCATATTGCATATCACACAATATGGTTTCAAATGTAAAATGATATGATTTTACACTTGAACCTAGGCTTGAATATTCCCCCAAATGAGAATGCGAACTCATTTTTTACACATCATCTGTTTGGGACAGGGAGTGCTATGTTTGACATATGTATCCAATAGAAAAAATGTATCGTGACAGGGCAGTAACAAAGAGACGCATGAACGGAGGAAAAGAAAATGTTACAATTTGGCATTGATGTACACCTTGTCTCAAAAAGGTTGAGCGCATTCTTTATTGGTGTTTTGAGGCAATAATTTTCTAAGTCCAGCTTCGGGTATCTTTGGGAAAAAGTAAGCCAGGTTCGAACCTCCAAGCCAGCCTTTGCAATCGGGAAAAAGTTTGCAGATGTGTTTTTCTTCTTTTAAATATAATAAGACTTGTTACCAAGTGTTTAAAAAAGCAACATTGATTGAAATACTTAAAGGATACAATATTTCGAAACCTTTTTTTTTTTTTTAATGTCAGCACATGCTTGTTTGTCATTTAGCTCTCCATACGTAATGGAACATTTAAATACGTTAAAGAATCTTTCCATATATAAAAGAATGCTCAAAGTTAAGAAATAGAACATAATTATCGCCTGAGTACTAAAATGAAAGTCAAACTAGAACAGAAACAGCGTTTGTAATGGATATGAATGTCATAATTATCTTGAGATCCGTTATACATCGCTAGAAGCATTGTTCTAGAAGTCCTTGTGTTAGCTCATTGGTAAGCTGTCGGATTTCAAATCATAAGATTGAGAGTTCGAATCCCGTCTAGGTTAATCATTTTTTTAAATTATATTTTCTGCAATGCATGAAAAATTATATAAAATAATTACATTAGAATACATAAGTTGTGTATATATAACATAATCATTGCAGAACATAGTAATTATTATGTTTAAAATATAACTTCTGAGATAATTTTCACAGTAGATCGGTATTATATATAAGAATGTAAATACAAGTTAAGAAACTCGTTCAATAGCAATAAATAAATCATGTAGTGTATTTATTTGCAGCTATTTGTCATATAGAGGGTAATTCTCAACATTTATAATACAGAATGTCATTTATGTTCTTGAAAAGTTATTCGATGCATAAACAGAAGGTATAAACAGAGAATCCAAAGTCGGAACGCTCGCAAAAAATTCATGAACCCCAAAGGTCACGTGAGCAGACTGGAATTGTCCTTATGAAGCATGCCACAGCAGAAAGTCTTTACATAGATTTTCAATTCAATTCCTGATATATGCTTTTGCAATGTGGAAGTGGTGATGCCTTGAGTCGCCCTCTCTCGCTTGCTCGCTCGCTCACTCTCTATTTATACAGAATATAAAAGTGGATTTATGTGTGTATTTCAACATAATTCTGATATATCTAGAGCAATTTTAACTATATTTCTTACAGTCTGGAAAAAGAGTACTGTCGGGATACATATCAAAAATGCTAGAAACGGGTCGATATTAGTATCGAATCCATAGTTTCGTGGTCGCTTAGGTGAATAGTTCTACTTACAATTCAAGTCCAATTAAGCTCCCATTAGCACCCAGAGTGGTTACGTAGCGACATAAAGATATCGAAATCCTTCGATATTAGAATCGAATCGTAAGTTTTCAGCGCCGCTAACAGTGCAGCATTTCCCATTAGCCCACATTAGTCCCATTGCCTAATTATTATTATTATTATTATTATTATTATTATTATTATTATTATTATTATTTGTAGTAATAGTAGTATAATTGATGATAGAATAATTATTGTCTATGTATTGTCTAGGTAGGGCTACACACAAGATTTTGCTCGTTTTGGTTCGACTTGACTCTAATCCGAGTCGAGTTGGAAGATATTTTTCGCGCCGAGTCCAAGAGTAGACCTCAAAGATGTCTGTTTCGAGTCGAGTCGAGTTTCAAAGAAAAGTCGTTCGTGCCCATCCCTATTAATGAGAGCTTAATCGGAGTTAAGCGAAATTGAAAGTCTCACTATTTATCTAAGCGACCCCGAAAACTATGAATCTAATATCGATCATTTTCTAGCAATCTTTTATATGTATCCCCCTCCCATTCACCATAGGTAACCCGACAGCACTCTTTTCGAAACTATAAGAAATGTGGTTAAAATTACTCTAGGCCAGTGGTTCTCAATCTAATTCCTATCACGATCTCCTTTTATCACACGCTCTTGCCAGCGACCCACAACTTCCCACAACTTCTTGACCAAATAATAGAACGATCATGCGACAAGTCTTTGCAACTGGTTTTTTTGTAACGAAGACTTGGACAAGTTCTGCCCGATGAGGAGAGAAGAATATCCTGGTCTGGGGATTGCTGCTTTAAAAGTAATAATTCCATTTGCTATATCGTACTTGTGCGAAAGTGTGTTTTTTATGGTAAACATTAAAACAAAGATAAGAAATCGCTTATCAGTTGAAAATGGCTTGATAATGTTCGTCATGAAGATTGAACCGGACATTGCTGAACTAGTGAAATTACACCATGCTTAGGTGTCTCATTAGGTTTTAATTTTAATTGTATTTCAATGTGCAGGTTTTGTTGCATGTGTATTTTTCTAGTATTTCTATATACAGTTCTCATTAGTTTTATATCATACCTCTTTGATTTAAATTCATTTTTAAACAACTCTACTAACTAACTAACTCTATGGCCTATGGAACCCGGAGGTTCAATGCCGCGTTCACAAAAGCTCTACACTGACTTCTATCCTTAGCCAATTGGATCCAGTTTCTACTTTGTATTCCTATCTCAGCGAGATCCATCTTAATATTGTCCTTCCATCTGCGCCTAGGTCTTCCTAATGGTCGTTTTCCGATTGGTCTTCCAGTCAAGATTTTGAAAGCGTTTCTACTTTCTTCCATTCTAGCTACATGACCTGCCCACCTAAGCCTTCTAGACTTGACGACCCTAACAATGTTGGGTAAACCGTATAAATTATGTAGTTCCTCGTTATGAAGTTTCCGCCATTCCCCATTCCCGTTCCTCTTGGGTCCGAATATTCGTCTAAGGATCTTGTTTTCAAATACTTTCAGTCTATGTTCTTCCCTCAAAGTAAGCGACCATGTTTCGCAACCATACAGAACAACAGGCATGATTATCGTTTTGTATATTTTAAGCTTCAAATTTCTCGACAGAATTCGCGACGACAAGAGACTTTCAACCGAATAGTAACACGAATTCTACACCCTTTGAAAATGTTCACTAGGCTTATTTTTTATTGTTCTTTACAGTGTGTATAAAAAATAAAAGTATGCCTATCAGAACAAAATTAAAAATAATATTTAAAAATAATTTCTGGTATTAGATTCTAACTATATTTATCTCTTCCGCCTATCTTCGCGATCCCCTAGGGGCCGCGACTCCCAGGTTGAGAAACCCTGCTCTAGGCATACATGAGTTATGTTGGAACATACATACATACACTTTTATGTGTATAAATGCAGATAAGACTGAGTTGAGAGAGAGCGATTAAGGAATTACCGCTCTCAACCTCTTCACTTTACTTTTGCGATTCGCGAATTTCTTACGTGACAGTTTGGGGCTAGCTAGTTTTTTGTCTTGGACTACGATCCGATTTTCGATATGCTCTACCTAAATGCTGTAACGCGAATATTGAGAAGTTATCTGCGATGAAAGTAGCTGCAAATAAATACATTACATAACTTATTTATTGCTATTACACGATTTTTTAAATTTGTATTCAATATTCACACATAACACACCGACGTTCTGTCAATACCTCAGATGTTATATTTTAAAGATAAGAATTACTTATGTCGTGAAATGATATGAATATATAGGGCCTATATTCAACTGATATATACAACTGATGAATTGTAATGTAACTATTTTACATAATTTTCATGCATTGAGGAAAAGTAGAATATCATAAAAGAATTTCACCTGAACGGGTATCGAACTCACGATTTAAACGCTCGGTGGTGTACCACTGAGCTAACATGACCGCTTTTCGGAAGCTGCTTCTGAAATATAACTGAGCTCATACGTAAATGCTCTTTTCCGTATGGAAATCACAATGACGAAACTAGAGTGTGAATACATAGTCTCGAAATATTGTATCATTAAGTATTTCAATGTTACTTTTTTCTACACTTAATACCATTTCAACATGTCTTATTATATTTAACAGAAGGAAAAACATATCTGTACATCGTTTCCCGATTACTAAGGTTGGCTTTGGAGGTTCGAACCAGCAGCTTTAGTTTACTGTTTTCCGAAGATACCCGAAGTTGGACTTCGAAAGAGTTTGTCTCAAAACAGCTATCATCATATCGCTCAATCTGTTTGGTATATGGTATATGTTTTTATACGCGTAAAGTCAGTATAACAATTCATTCTTTAAACAGCTTTTCGTATGTATTAATATTCCTTTATAAAAACTGTTTTTGATATTATTATTACGGCGCACCATTTTCAGATTTCTTTCGCGAGTCGTTGACCAAGTCGTTCCCCACCAGCGTTGCCAGACTCACAGCTCGGAATTATTCCAAAACCTGATCGAACTTATGCTAGATTCGGTCAAATTATGCTAGATCCTCATAATTACTAATTCAGGAGTTAAAAAAAACGAAGTTGAGATACGATAACGTAACTTAAAATACACAGAGAGCAAAAATGCATGGATAGAACTCAATACTTCACGCAACAAAATTTTAACTCAACTAAATTAATGCAGTCGTTGCCAGACTCAATGGCGTATATATCGTATAAATGAATGCAAAGTTTTTGTTTACATATTTTGAAAGAAAATTACTTCGCAGCATAAGGGGAGTTGGGAATCGTCTGCTGGGGGGGGCGGCAGATTTTTGGTCGGTCTCGGAGCTGTCATTTCAGGAATAAATATGATCATGAAGTCAGAAATAAAGATGGTGAAGTTGTCAAAAAGTTGGGGGGAGAATGGCACCCATAGCTCCGCCCATGCCTCGGAGTTAAAGGATTAGAAAACCCTGGGTGGAGCCACAAAAAAGCCCAAAGACGTTTCGAACTTACTTCGGAAAATAAGACTGCCTGTATGGTTTACCGACTGTATGAATCAATGGAAGAGGATACATTTCTGCCGTTCTTTTTCTTCCCACGACCAACTTCTTTCTCATCTCCAGGTTTTACGGCTTTTTGATAAACTTGCTGAAATTGTGCTAGATTTGGGCAGGATGCTAAAAGCAAGCTGCTAGATGCTAGAGACATGCAAATTACGTATGCTAGATCTAGCATCATTATGCTAGATCTGGCAACGCTGTTTCCCACAGTAGGCGTGTCGTGCAAGTAACCAATCACACGTCAGGTACTAGCTTTTACCTATTGCTTCCTTCTCACAGCTCAGAACATTGGTAACTATGGATAGACGTACAGCAGTAATTACTTTATGGGAGTTGGAAGGTTATTCTGCAACTGCAGCTAGCAGGCGAGTAGGTGTCCCGGCCTCTACAGGAAGGCGATGGATTCGGAAATATGGTGCTACAGGTCAGACTGATAATTTACGATCTCCTGGTCGTCCGCATGTGTCAACCGAAGCCCAAGATGCGAGGTTAGTAAACGAAGCCCGGTTAGACCCACTAAGGACGTCTAGACAGCTAAGGGAAGTTTCTCTCTATCCTGGTAGTAAGCATACAGCTCTGCGAAGGCTTTGTCATGCTGGATTACGTGGCCGTGTTGCTGCCGTGAAGGAAAAACTCTCAGACGACCACAAAATTTACCGTCTCGCGTTTGCACAGGTGAATGTGGGTCTCAATTGGGAAAACGTAGTTTTCTCAGATGAATCCATATTCACAACATCAAAGGAAGGACGCCGTTTTGTGTATCGTCCGAGAGTCACCCGATATGACCATGGATATGTGGCTGATTGCAATCGCAGTGGCCATGTATCTATTTTATGTTGGGGTTGGATTTCCAGTCGCGGAGCAGGACAGTTTCATAGAATTGAAGGACATCTGGACAATGCTCAGCACTTAGACATTATCAGTAATATCATGGTGCTATCTGTACGAGTATTTCAGCCTGATGGTGTAATTCAGTTCCAGCAATACCAGTCGCCAATACATACTACCCGTGTGATTCAGGAATGGTTCGCAGGGCACCCTGAGATTGATTTAATCGACTGGCCGCTCGTGGAGCAGACCTCAATCTCATGGAAAATATGTGGGCAGAAGTGAAGCGTACTCTAAGGGAAAGTTGGCCTGAGGCAGATCCACCAAGAACTCAGGATGACCTGTGACATCTTGTTTCCGAAGCATGGCTGGAGGTAGGGGAAGGAGATAGATTTGTCACCCATGTAATAGATTCCATGCCCAGAAGAATGGAGCGTGTAATAAATTCAGAAGGGTCTTGGACACAATATTAATGTCCCCGCCTTAACTCCCGAAAACAGCCCTTTTCAGGGCTACCTAAACGCTTCTGAAAATATTTCTAGAAGTAAACCACTCCTTGTATCCGATTTCTGTGCAATCCTACTAACAAAAGAATGATAATTAGCTCTAGGCTTTGAACTCAAGACCTCTTTATTGGCAAGTCCGTACTCTACCAGTGAGCTAACATGAACACGCAAACCCAACCTGAAGAAACACGACTTTCTATTTCTGGTATTCGATGACAATGATGCTCATATACTTGGCAAATGTTGTATTCAACTTGGGATATTCCGCAACACACACACACACACACACATAAACAAAGCGAAAAAGAGAGAGAGAGATGAATATACAAAAGCATATTCAACGTATTCGAATGAGACTCTAAGTAACGACATTCCGTTCTAAAGAGAGTTTGTGTTTCTTCCCGTGACGTTAAGGGGATCGGGAAAAGTTGTGTCTTGAAGCAGGATACGACTTTGGATACTCTGTTTATACACTTTCTATATCCGCAGGAATATATTGTATTTCACGAATGAAAATGACATGCTGTAATGAGAATATTGAGAAGTTACATCTGTATGAAAAATAGATGCAAATAAATACACTACATAACTTATTTATTGCTATTAAATGATTTTCCTAACTTGTATTTACATCCTCATATATAATACCGACCTACTGTGAAAATTATGTCAGATGTTATATTTTAAACATAATAATTATGTTCTGCAATAATTATGTTATATATACACAACTTATGTATTCTAATGTAATTATTTTATATAATTTTTCATGCATTGCAGAAAATATAATTTTAAAAAAATGATTAACCTAGACGGGATTCGAACTCTCAATCTTATGATTTGAAATCCGACAGCTTACCAATGAGCTAACAAATGGACTTCTAGAACTATGCTTCTAGCGATGTATAACGGATCTCAAGATAATTATGACATTCATATCCATTACAAACGCTGTTTCTGTTCTAGTTTGACTTTCATTTTAGTACTCAGGCGATAATTATGTTCTATTTCTTAACTTTGAGCATTCTTTTATATATGGAAAGATTCTTTAACGTATTTAAATGTTCCATTACGTATGGAGATCTAAGTGACAAACAAGCATGTGCTGACATTTAAAAAAAAAAGTTTCGAAATATTGTATCCTTAAGTATTTCAATCAATGTTGCTTTCTTAAACACTTGGTAACAAGTCTTATTATATTTAAAAGAAGAAAAACACATCTGCAAACTTTTTCCCGATTGCAAAGGCTGGCTTGGAGGTTCGAACCTGGCTTACTTTTTCCCGAAGATACCCGAAGCTGGACTTAGAAAATTTTTGCCTCAAAACACCAATAAAGAATGCGCTCAACCTTTTTGAGACAAGGTGTACAAACAGCGTTAAATGATTTAGTATACATCATGGCAGCCATCTTGAATTCCGTATATTGTATACCACGCAGTATTTCGAAATAGATAGAGATAGATGAGTGTCACATAAATTGATGCTAGAATCTTCCTACAAACTACCTTAATCGTCCGTTTCAAAAGCATCGGAGTCTACATTACTTATTATTTCCTTAATCCTCCGGGCACGAAAATACTCTACTATCATAAGAACCAGAAGTTGTCCCAGTCTTATTCATACCCAAAGGTTAACTAAAAAGAGGAAGTGAATCCTAACAAATTACAAGAAGGGTGTTGAAACAGCCACACACACTTCCACTGGCTAATAGAAAAAGGAGAACAACGATAGCTATGCTTTTTCCTTCTCAGTACTCATATCTTTATAGCGAATATATTCTTGACACAACATATAATTTAAATCTACGCAATACGTGACTTATACCCACGAAGGTGACAAATATTCATGAAAAGTAAACAAAAGTGAGTAGTTTTATGTTCCTGTTGTTTCCTTCCGTCGCAGGAACTGACCTTGGTAGGTGCGAGGGAACCAAGACCAAAGTTGTCTCCCTGACTGAACGCGTTGTAACAAGAGAGCAACCATAATTGTCCATGGGTCTCATGGCTCATAGTTCTGCAGCTATACAGCGAGCTGTGTGGGTTCTGTGCCACTCCCTCTATGCCCCCAGCTGTGGCTGTGTTTGCGAAAATATTGTTTGATTTTCACCGGGGTAAGGCATGACAATCTCAAGAGAAGCCCTTCACCGTAGCGAGTGACGTCATAAAGTAGCGACAGGTAGGCGCAGAATATGCTGGGTGGAGTTAGCAGCTCAACGCGAGAGTTTTTAAAAAGAAACAAGCCGTTTTACAGACATTTTGGTAAATTTTGATATATATATATATATATATATATATATATATATATATATATATATATATATATATATATATATATATATATATAGGGCCCTTCAAAACAACACCGACAACGTTTGGAAGGTGATTCCTGACACCAAGATAAAACAAAAAGTATAGACCAACCTAGGGGCAAAATTGCTTTCTTTCGGAGTTATAGGCTGTCGAAAACACGAAAAAATGAACTTTAATGGTCCATAGCCCCAAACCTATGGGATCTATAGTAGTCGGGTCAAGACCACTTAGGAAATAGCGTGTACTCTATCCAAAAATACATGTTTAAGAATCCTGCGGTACTTCCCAACAAATTTTATAGAAGGAATTTGGCTACGGGCATATAATTTGAAACACTCACCAACTACCTCTATAAAAACTGTCGCGAAAGTACCGCAGGGTTCTGAAACATGGATATTTGGATAGTGCACATATTAGATCCTAAGTTAAGTCTTCACCCGACTACGGTAGGTCCCATAGTTTTGGAGCTGTGGACCTTTAAAAGTTTATTTTTTCGCGTTTTCGGCAGCCTATAACTCAAAGGAAGGATTTGTGCACACAGGTTGGTCTATACTTTTTGTCTTATCTTGGCGTCAGGAATCAGCTCCCGAACGTTGTCGGTGTTGTTTTGAAACACCATGTATATAGTAATTTTGAATGATACGCACTGAGTACTAAGAAGAGAGAGAGAGAGAGATAGAACTTAAATCCTTTCACATTAAAATTGTTATTGTCCGGAGAATAGTGGTAATAGAAAACATACGTATTATATTAAAAAAAAATCTTAGAAATTATATTTCTGACAAAAATTTCAAGAGAATAAAAGGTTAGTAGGATTTATAACTAGGGTTCTTCTAAACTCTTTGCATCATGCTAGATCAAATAGAGATGTTTTCGTTTAAATAAAACATATCTGATTAGAAAGAGACTGTACTTCAAAGAGAAATATTTACATTCAGTTTAACTTTTAAATACTTCATGAATCAAGCAAATAAAAAAAAACAAGTGGCATGACGTAACTGAGAAATTTAGTATTTGGAGAAGCAAAAAAGTAATGTGCAGGATACATAAATTTCTAGCGTCGTCTCGGAAACGAGACGAGAAGTGTACGTTCTAATAAGAGTTAAGACAAGAAGTGTATGTCTAAGTTAGGTACAAGACGAGAAACGACAATTCTTGTCTCATTTTTGAGACAAAATATTTATCAAGTCTCATGGGCAACAATTCAGTGAAGTCTTAGATACCAGTGTTTTAGTATTACATCATTCATAGTAAAAGTAGATAAATTATAACAGTTGTTGTACGAAAACAATGAAGAGTAAAATGAAATCTTTCAGTTTTACGTCCCACGATTATGCCAGTTAGGCTAGATGAGACAGTGATGATGAGAAATGATTGAAATGCTGGAATGAAGAAAGGAAGGAAACGGGAGAACCCCGAGAAAACCCAAGAGCACGATGAATGAAGAGTATTTATCAACATTTTAAGATATGTAAGTTATTACATAGTATACTTCAATAATTGGGATTAGAGCAACAAATTAGCCCATATATATCCCAGTATTTTGAGATCGTTTTAGTCGGTTGCGGTCGTTTTAGTGTTGGTCGTTGGTCTAACTTGACACGTGTTGAAATCTAATCATTTCGTATGACCGGCCAGGTTCGATTTCCCATGTTCAGGCTGTTAATTTTTATATCCCAAAATGGATTTAGTGATCAGTACGAACAAGTACTGAACTCTGCAGATTGCAGTGGTTAGAACGAAAGTTAAATGCAATTCTTAACCGAATCCTGAACCAAGATGAACTCATGGGGATGTTGCTTTCGTGTCTACTCATCATACCTGACGCGTCAATCGTTGAGGCGTACAGAGTATGTATGAATAGCAACACAAAATGCTAAGAATTCTTGTACTGATTTATGTAAGAAACGTGGAAAAGATAACTGAAAACAAAATAAATGCATAGGATAAATTTTACTTGACCAGTAGGGGATTTATATTTTCCACTTACGTGTATCTTTCGCTAGCATAGTTCTACTGATACATGTATTTCAATATATTTTCAGAACTTTCTAGCCCATTTAATATAGAAGAAAAAATAAAAAAAGACGAAGAATTAATTTAAAATGGAATTGTACTTTCATTGCTGGCCTATATTAAGATTAGTGGTACACGACCTCTTAGCACGCGTTAGTTCACTTAACACTTCACCACTTTTCACATTGATCACAGGGGGTTTTGGGAGGGAGTTAGTGCAATTCCATAGAAAAGAAATCCCTTTAGTTTTGTCTTCTTATTCAGACGATGAATTTAAGGCTTCATCCAGTTTACTTCTACTTGCACCTTCTTATTGTACGATTTACTGTGAAATTATTTGATATACGATTAATTGATAGTACGACAAACGAATTTATCTTTTCACATATCTTTTGCTATTACCATTAATATTGACGTGATTAACTGCGAAGATTGAATTTGCTCATTGGCCAAACATGTACGCAATAGATTTTCACGATGTGTGTTCACTTGGTTCTAAGTAAGTTGTATCATTTCACATATATTCACTAACTCTCACCACAATATTTACGTCCTGAAACTGCGTTAACTATAGAAAATATTTATATGGTTAATTTCACATCTCCGTGGGGGATGACTGGTTTAATCAGATTTTCTTTACATTCAAATTACATGTTTGCTCTTCTTTCTCTTGATGGTGTCGCAATGTCAACCTTTCGCGCCTTCGACACAGTGTTCGTCTTCCTACGCCTATTAATGGCGGTGAGTAATATTAAAATATTATTAGAAAACATTCATTTGTAGATAATACGAGTATATGTAAAGTTTTTTTTCCTATTTACCATTTAAATAAAATAATCAATGTACCAGAAACAATACAAATAAAAGTCGATGACAATAAATTTTACGAAACAACTTTTTTTAAAGATCATAGCCACTTCACATCCCTTTGTTTTCTGAGCACGTAAGGCAGGTCATCACGGTAAAGTGTTGCCAACATGTTAAAGAACAGCACCATTATACAAGGTTTGCGTCAACGTATTGTGCGTAGAGCCTTATTCCACTTCAGGCGGGGTGACTGGAGAATTTAAACAAACGGAGTGGGAGCGTGGGAGGTCCCATGCTCACAAATGGCGCGCGGGAAGAATGATGATCTTCATCGAAGATAATAAGAATGCTGGAATCTTGAGATATTCCTCTTCTTAAAATATATTTTTCTGTTGATTACTCCTCTTCTTTCTTGCAGTATTAATTCTTGATATATTATGGTTCATTAACACTGTACACAAATGTAAATGGGCTATTTATTTTTAAGGACTATTCATCTTAAATGGGTTATATATATGAAATGAAATATGAAATGTAAAATGCAAAACTAAATATTTTTATGCGCGTATATGCTTACTCATAGCTAGCTTTTAAATTAACTTTTAATAAAATATTATTTTCATTATTCTAATATTCAAAGTGCAGAATTTAAACGATATAATTTCAAGTTATTGTTTAACTCCAAACATTATGCAATAATACAGTAACATAAAAGCGAAATAAATTTTCTTATTAGTAAATAAATTTTCAAAACACATTAGATATTAAAAATTCTATTTTCAACATAGCATTGAATAATACACTTTTGTCGAGATTTAGTAAAAAATTATCGGCGCATTCAAGATTCACAGCTGAATTTTTACAATGTAATAATTCAGTTGTGCTTCTCTCTGACCACTCGACAGGGTCTGCCTTGCTAAGTTTTGAAGATACCTATCCACAATAAATCATTTGTTTCCCTATCCCGAGATGAGGGCGAAAGATACAACATAAGGTTAAAATTTAAAATAATAAATAATGGGACTTTACCAAAATATCTTATTAAGAGCTTTAAATAAATATAGTGTTACCCAAAATACATGGGGGGAACCTCATCTCCATGACTTGGCATACAGCTTAACTGGTTTTTCCATTACTTTGGAAAAAAATATCAACGGCCATCTGGAACTCGCATAGCTGGCCACAGATGCCTGCTCACATCATATCAAACATTTTTTTATATATTTCTTGAACTCGCTCGTTCAATAACACGTAAGGATTTTTTAAATTTACCAACGCAAATTCCAACACATCGGATGAACATAGATTTTTACAGCACAAAAAGTTCAAATGTTTATCAACATCCAACAATTTTTCTAGAATTTCGTTTATCGGTTTACTATTACTTCTTGACTTAATTTTTTGAGACAAACATACAGGTACTGTGGTTATGGCATTGCAAAGAACAGTTTCAACACTACTTTTTAAATCCGAATTTTTAAACTCACTTGAAATTACATTGTGATACTTTTCAGAACTGTGTTTAAGAGCTAAATCTAACCAAATCTTTCGAGTTGATTTCGTAGGTTTTCACACCTTAAGTCGGTCTACAGAATGCGAGCCAATCGATTTACCAGTTAACGGATCTAACAATTCGAACGCCTTTTCTGAATTTGATGGTTTATTGACACAGTGATATGGTCCCTTGAATACATTAAAGGACTTCGAAATTTTCTTATCTGTGGCGGAACTTAAATTTGTCTGTGTTAGAAAAACTAAATGATTTACCTTTATTTTGTGTTTACTCTTCTGTTGTGAGTTGTACCTCTCATTTCGCTTTCGAATCATTTCTTTCCTTTCAAACTCTGTCATTACCAGTTTATTGTCCCAACTAACACTATCATTTTCGCTTGTATCATTCGTAAAAATACCAAAATGTTCGAAGATAGGTTTTTCAACCTGAATGTTCAAACATAAACTTGTTGGACTCGCTCCAAGACTACTTGAGATTGAATAATTTAATAACAGAATAACTTGCGGTATAAATTTCTCCCAGGAAGCATGATCTAACACAACCAAAAGACAAGCCATTAATCCTACACCTCCATTTGGGTATCCGAAAGGAATGGATGTGAATCTATACATCTTTCCATTCCAAGAAAAGGCTGTATAATCTCTACAACTTTCAGAAATTGGAAGTTGCGTCTAACTTCCTACTAGATCAATATTTGTTACATACTTTGCACCCTGAAACTTCAACAACAAATCATCTATTTTAATTACTTTCAATTGTTTTAATTTTACATGGGAATTCAAAACCGTTAAATACACTACTACACGCATCTTACTGGTATTTTTCTTTGGGACACAGAAAATTGGATGAGAGTGAATTGATACACAAGGTTCTATTACTCCACATCGTAACCACTCATCAATTTGTAAATCAATATGTTCTTTGAATGTGTATGGTAATGTATATTGCCTTTTAACTAAAGGTTGATCAGTATCTACCTCAATAGCGTACTCAAATTTATTACAGCGTCCGGAAATATTTTTAAAAATTTTCCTGTTTCAACAACAACTTGAACAATTCTTCGTTCTCAAAATCAGACAGTTTTGCTTCCTTAACTTTTCCCCGTATTTCTGAAATTGAAACAAATTCACTTTCTATTTGACTATCATTAGTATTACAAACTGCAACTCTGGCTAACGATTTGCAATGCGAATTTTCGATCTCGCTATCAATCTCTGAAATTTGTTGTGAATAATAATATCGAACAAAAATTTATCTTCATTGGCAATATCTAAATTTAAAACTTTCATTTCTTTTTTATCACTACAAGAATTTCGAATTTTATCGTAAGCTTGGTTAGAAAGAACAACATGATTAAACAATTCTTTTTCTAATTTACGCTTTTCACTTAAAAAAATATTTAGTACGGGACATTCTACATTTACCTTTCACATCTCAAATAAACATCACGATTCATCATCACCGTCGCTAACAACATTTATATTAATTTCATTTTCAGCTTGAGAGACAAAGTTTACCTTTTGCAGTATATCATTTTTAGTTAAAATTTTAGTAACTTTGACATTGTCAACTTGACCACTTAGCATAGGTACGTTAAGGACTTCCCCTTCTTTCTCAACCGTAACAGAATTACTACCAAAATCTATTTTCGCCTTAGATTGAGTAAGAAAATTTGTAACGTATAAGCATTGAGCGTTTAAATCGGAAACAACTAACACACGTACGTCAAAACAAACTTTCCCTATTTCAATACACAATTCGTTTCACCTTGCACCTGTTTCTTTTTCTTACCTGAAAAATCCACCAACAAAACATGTGGGGCTGGTCGCAAGTGAGCATGGGAAATTATTGACGCTAGCCGTTTCCATGCCTCTAAAGACAAAAGACTAACTGATGCTCCAGAGTCACACAAGGCTACTATTGGTTGATTTAAAATCTGTACCTCTATCTCAGGTGACCTACATTGACTATTAAACTTTTGATCTTCATCGCTACTTTCAGATGAATCAATATCCCAGCTTACTACATTAACTACATTTTTTCCAATCACAACAAACTCGCATTGAGAATCATTTTTAGTGCATTTCCACTTTGAATACATTGTTTAGCATTTACATTCCCAACTCTACCAACCGCACTCGCGGTGGAGAGTGACGTTAGTTTAAATTTTGATCTTTATTTTGTGGGAATAACTTTTGGGCTAAATAATGGAAATTGTGGTGCAGATTGACCTATGTAGGCATTGACCGTGCTCGGTTAATACCTTCATCATAATTACTATTTACAAAAATATCTCTTTCATTCTGATTCAAAGTTTCATAATCATGATCACCTCCATAATTATTGTGATTCTTATGTTGACCCTGATTACGATCATTACTCCCAGCATGTCTATTCTTACCTTTCTTCCAATAAAACCTTTTCTTGTTCGAATTTATCTCCTGATTCGGACCTTTAAACTTCCCTTTATTTAAAATTTTTACAATTTTCATTACTATAATTTCCCTTTTTACTGTACTTCTCATGGTTGTCTTGCATTTCATCTACCTGATTAACACGTACAGTCCTACCGTGAAAATTGTTCCTATCATTAATGTTTCTACTATCATAATACAAAGCTTCAAGATTTTGTATAGTAGTTAAAAATGAATTAAAATCTAAATTTGGGAATAATGCCAACTGTCGTCGGTAAGAAATGGGTATCAGCTGTTTAACCGTGTTCACAATAAATGTTTTCGGTATACCAGATGACAAACCACGCATCATATTGGATCTCTTATGAACAAAGTCGGTAACGGTACCGTCAGTTTTGGGGTTAAACGCTTGAGATTGCAACACCAATAATTTACTCGCAATGACTTGTTCGGAAGCCTTGAGCTTTGAATTCTTCAGTAAAATCCTGGAATGAACGAAATGTACCTAATTTTGACTTATACCACTCACGAGTATTACCGGTAAAAATAAATCCTAGTACATCTAAGTATTGAGATTCATGTAAATCTGCAGCATGCGCCGCGTGCTCAAACTGCTTTAAAAATGAAATTGGTGAGTCATCATCTTCTAAACCTGAAAACTTTGGAAACATCTCAATGTCAACGTGACGTAATATTCGCCGTTTAGCATTTTTCACACCGCCCCTACCTGATTTTCTTACTTTGATTCGTTTTTTCAATTTTGTTATCTCGTTTGATGTCGAGGAACTAGAATCCGTTTGGTTGCAACTACTACTTTCTTCCTTACTGCACTTTGACTTCTAGCTATTCCTATTATCGCCCGATACACTTGATCTACACAAATTACGTTCACTCCCCTCTTTGTTAGCGCTCTCAGCTAAGGAAGTTAACTTCGTTTGAGTTTCATCCACTTTTATTTCCAAACCTGATAATCTACCACTTATTAAAGCAATGTCTTGATTCATATTTATTAAATCAATACCTTGAGGAATAGTGGTGTTCTGTGACAAACTATCAACCCTACGGTGCAATATAGCGACATTTCTTTCTAACTTATGAGTCGTGTCACTCAATGCTACTAACATCTTTTCTTTGTTTTCTAAATTACTTTCAATATTATTTACAGACTCCTCAATCGATCCAATTTTTTCGAATGCTCGGTCCGGCTTTTCCTCACATTTACCCAAATCAACTGTATTAATATAAAGTTCTTTACAATTTTGAACAGTTTTTCCCCACATTTTCTCACATTTATCATTTACCTTCTCGCATTTCTCGTCTATATCCTTAGATATTTGTTCATATCTACCCACACATTCTTTCCTTACTAATACTAATTGTATCTCGAGTTTATCGTCAATTTGTTTTTTGTTGCTTCACTGATTTCTAACATTTTACTTTCCTAAGATTCGTTAACCCTTTCTATTTTGCTTTCTAAAGATTCGCGTACATTATTAGTTTGTTCACTAACTTCAACTATTTTGCTTTCCAAAAATTCATTAACCTTTTCTATTTTATTTTCAAGAGATTCGCGTAAAATTTGCATTTCATCTTTATTTGCTCTAATTGCATCCAACAATAACTTAACATTACTTTCACCCATTTTGCACGACTAAAAAACTCCTAAACACGAGTCAGACTTATCTTTTACCTTTACGATTCTAAACATAAAACACTACTTTCCATTTAACGATGCAGGAATTCTGTCCCTGTTCAGGCACCATTCTTATGACCGGCCAGGTTTGATTTCACATGTTCGGGCTGTTAATTTTTATATCCAAAAATTGATTTAGTGGTCAGTAAGAACAAGTACTGAACTCTGTAGGTGGCAGGGGTTAGAGCGAAAGTTAAATGCCACTGTTAATCGAATCGTGAAGCAAGATGAACTCATGCGGATGTTGCTTTCGTACCAACCCACCATCCCTGACGCGTCATTCATTGAGGCGTACAGAGTATGTATGAATACCAAATTCCTCTACTGATTTATGTAAGAAATGTGGAAAAGATAACTGAAAACAAAATAAATGCACAGGATAAATTTTACTTGATCAATTGGTGATTTACATTTCACACTTACGTGTATCTTTCACTAGTATACTTCTACTGATACATGTATTTCAATATATTTTCAGAACCTTCTAGCCCATTTAATATAGAAGAAAAATATAAAAAAACGAAGAATTAATTTAAAATGGAATTATACTTTCATTGCTGGCCTATATTAAGATTAGTGGTGCACGACCATTTAGCACGCGTTAGTTCACTTAACACTTCACCACTTTTCACATTGATCACAGGGAGTTTTGGGAGGAAGTTAGTGCAATTCCATAGAAAAGAAATCCCTTTAGTTTTGTCTTCTTATTCAGACGATGAATTAAAGGCTCCATCCAGTTTACTTCTACTTGCACCTTCTTATTGTACGATTTACGGTAAATTACTTGATATACAATAAATTGATAGTTCGACAAACGAATTTATCTTTTCATATATCTTTTGCTATCTTACCATTAATATTGACGTGATTAACTGCGAAAATTGAATTTGCTCATTGACGAAACATTTACGCAATAGATTTTCACGATGTGTGTTCACTTGGTTCTAACTAAGTTGTACCATTTCACATATATTCACTAACTCTCACCACAATATTTACGTCCTGAAACTGCGTTAACTATAGAAAATATTTATATGGTTAATTTCACATCACCGTGGGGGATGACTGGTTTAATCACAGATTTTCTTTACATTCAAATTACATGTTTGCTCTTCTTTCTCTTGATGGTGTCGCAATGTCAACCTTTTGCGCCTTCGACACAAAGTGTTCATCTTCCTACGCCTATTAATGGCAGTGATTAATATTAAAATATTATTAAAAAACATTTATATGTAGATAATATATGTACTATTAAGTTTTATACCTATTTACCATTTAAAAAAGTAATCAAAGTATGAAAAACAATAGAAATAATGTCGATGACAATAAGTTTTACGAAACTACTTTTTTTAAAGATCATAGCCACTTCACATCCCTTTGTTTTCTGAGCACGTAACGCAAGTCATCACGGTAAAGTGTTGCCAACACGTTAAAGAACAGCACCATTATACAAGATTTGCGTCAATGTATTGTGCATAGAGCCTTATTCTACTTCAGGCTGGGTGACTGGAGAATTTAACCAAGTGGAATGGGAATGAGAGAGGTCACATGCTCACATTCGTTATTTAAAGCACACATTCTCCACAGAGGAGACTAATGTAATATGTTAGTTCTTGCTTTTCTACAATAGAATATCCTAGTGTTTTGCTGTTCTAACTTTATCTATTTTTGATACGTAATAATAGTTCTGAAACTAATTCCGAACAGTCAATTTTACCGTTTAATAATTTATGTAAGAAT
The DNA here is from genome assembly GCF_964235325.1 of Thermobia domestica. Taxonomy (NCBI): domain Eukaryota; kingdom Metazoa; phylum Arthropoda; class Insecta; order Zygentoma; family Lepismatidae; genus Thermobia; species Thermobia domestica. The sequence continues at coordinate 271,696,143 of NC_137454.1, read as the reverse complement.
AACATATCAAAACACACATCTTTTTTTCTAGTGTTTGAAAACTAAAATTCGTTACTAAGTCTTCATAGGGGATATACTTTGTGTAGAAACCGGTTTTCTTGTATGCAAGCATTTTTAAAAATTTAAACTATATATTTTCTATTGCGTCAGAGTATTTAATGATATTTACTGTCCAAACAGTACAACAGTATTCTAATTTTGACCTCACATACGAAAAATATTACTTTATACATCTTGATACTTTGTAGAAATCCTGTCTTATCCTCTAAATTAAACCTATGGGTCAATATATGCTATTCGTTACTGCGTGAACATGTTGGGCAAAGGTTAGTTTGCTAACAAATATAATTCCTAAATTTTTGATAAGGAAGTGGCACTTATTTTATAGGTACACTTAATTGGATTTGCTTTCCTCGTGAAAGATGCCGATTTATATTTGGACACATTCAGGACTAATTTATTCTTATCACACTATATTTGAACTCTCTGTAGATCCTGTTGAAGTTTCACACAGTCAACTTACTTTGGCTAATTGAACTTACTTTGGAGTATAATTTGAGATTGTAGAGAATTTTTAATACCCAGAGGAACATCATGATAACAAGGACAATCAACAGGGCAATTAGAATAGGTCCTTGAGAGTCTGATCAGTGGCTATGCGCGCCGTAAAGAAACTGGGTAGACAGAAACGGAACACACTTACATATATTGTATTTGGAAAGTATTTGCTCTATACTTTTATTTTTAGTTTTGATATTTCGTACTATATAAAAGATGCTGATATACACTGATCACTACCGTATTCCAAGTAAGACGATCCGTGATAATTCATAAATATCGAGTTTTCAATATTCTTTGCAATATATTTTTACTCTGTTCCTATAAGTATAAACTTTTATAATTAGTTAAATTTGGTGTATAGTACTTTTCTTTTCCGAAGTACAGATTTCTGAATTGTACCACATTTGCTAGAAATGGTGGCATTAGTTCCAGATACCCTCTTTAGTTATGATCATTTCTAAATACCCTATAACACCTAAGCTGCAGAATTAAAATCAGGTTTGTCAAATCCGATTCCATGACCAGACCACCACCACATAACAAAATAATTTATAGACACACACACACACACAATAATAGAAGTTAGCCGTCATCATATCGCTTGAATTTCGCACTTGTCCCTTTCGTGAAAAACATAAAAGTGATAGAATTGCTCATACATTTCAACTTTTGGTTAGGAAGGGATGTTGTGATGTTGGAGGCACATAGGGACAAGATATATATATATATATATATATATATATATATACTAAAGTTCTTCAAGGGTACGGTTTACCAATTTAACATTTTATAGAGTGAGCTCAAAAGATGGTTTGAAATGAAAAGAAATAGCGTTCTGTTTCTGTCACTTAAAAATCCAGCTTAAAATAAACAAAATAGGGAGCCTGTAAATGTAGCCACAACGGCAGCTGTCTTTTCACGGGTACTACTACACAGTGCGAGTCTTTGGACTTTAATTTCTCACATGCTGTGAATCCTAAGCTGCTATAGGTGGATACAAGTTAAATGGCTGCAGCAGAGGAATAGTGCTCAAGATTTCGCGAGACGCTTTGCTTTCTGTCTATCATATGGAAGCATATTCTAGAAAAGTATGTAGTTTCGTCCTAGTAAACAAACAAAACAAATGCAAGAAATTTTAAGTTCAGAATCTTTAAATTACAAAATTTTAAGTTAGTACTTTAGGCTTAATGGTTTAATACATATAAAATTCTAAAGGCTGGGCGCTGTCTACCCTGTCTCTCCTCAAGCCTCGCCACTGTTCCTGATAGAGTATTGAACTTGAAAATTATCGGTAATATCAAACATCGTCTAGGATTATTCTACTGGAACTCTTGGAACTCTCTCCAGCGCTCTGTAACATTTTTTTAAAATCTTGGAATGTTATATTTGTAAATTTTGTGCTATTACTATGTTGGTGTGTATTAAGTTCAATATGAACGAGAATAGCACTCGATCTCAATAATTCAAAATTATGTTTTCATGAACTTCTATACACAAAACCCATTCACTTTAAACAATTGACATAATACTAACTTCTTTTATCTTACATTATGATCTAACGTTCCATATTTAAACCTAGGAGTACAGAATAAACTCTCGTTGTTTTTCATAAAACACTTGGGGGTACGCCTGGGAATTCTATTACCGGGCGCTTACAACTGACAGGACGGCCCTGTATATAGACCTCACATAAAACTGTTATAATACACTAAAAATTGTGTTTTACGTTGTATTTACGATAAATGTTTCTTTGAATAAACTTTGTTTATCAGAATTACAAGAACGATTTCTTAATTTTTTTTTCAAGCTAACATACAATTATTATTATTACACACATTCGAAATATCTACTACATACTGTAACAATAATACATATTTTGACAATTATTAACTTCACTGAAGCAGCAACACTAAATTGTATTGATGATGATGTTCGATTGACGATGGCGCTTTTAAAACTAGTACATTTGAAGGAATGTTGCGTGCTTTAGAACGCGCACTCTCCAGTGCAGCATCTTAAAAAAGTCTCAATTTGGTGTTCAAAAATTCAAATTTCTGGGACATATAATTAATTAGGCTTAAAGTACTTAAGATGCTGATAAAGTCAAAGCTAAAGAAGTTCAGAATGACCAAAAACCGTCAAACAACTCAAATCTTTCCTTGCGATTTTGCAGTTCCGCCGTCTGCAGTTAGTCTAGACACAGCGCCTTTACAAAGTCTGGCTGCTAGCCAGCAAAAGACTATTCAGTGAACTCCAGAATTGGAAAACCGATTTGAACAACTTAAGAAAATAGTGACAGCAGCTTCCCTGCTGCAGATTTACAACCCTGCAGCAGAGCATTTAGTTATAACGGATGTCTAACGGCTGCTGCGTTATATCAGAGGATCCCAAGACAAAAAGATTGGTCAACTCTGCAATATGCCAGTGCTACCCTGCCCCATTGAGTTAAATCTCAAATATATATAACTAAGGTATTTACCGTGGTGCTTGCTCTCAAAAAGTTTTATAGATATCTTACCGGTGGTAAATTTACTTTGTTTACAGACATCCTAGCGTTAACAGCTATTAAAAAGACTACACATTTGACAAGTCAAATGACGCGATGGTTCATGCAGTGAATGACGAGATGCAAATAGCTTCAAGCAGCTATTTGATTTTGATATACGCCACATCAGTTCGTCAAAGAACGTGAAAGCGGATTACATGTCACACCACCCTCTCCATCTTTCGCTTGAAGAAAATGAACAAATAGATGAGGAGGAACATCCACCCACACTACTAGTTTCAGATGGCAACACTGACATATCAGCATTACAGAGTAATGATCCCATCAAAGTCTGTTATACATACTATTCTTGTATATACATACTATTGCAAAATGAAGAGAAAAATCACCCGAAATACAAAAAACGGTAACAGAAATTTATTTTACAGGACCATAAACTTTTTCTACCCCTCTAATCCTAAGTTACCTCTGTGTCTTCAGAAAATAAAGTATATCATCAAAGTCCGTTATTACACACCAAACGTACACAAATGGCGACATAAGAAGGCTACTACACGTCTATATTGCATTAAATTCAAGCGCAATTGCAGGCCTAATCATATACACGTCCAAACACACAAGCAAAACAATTTGTTCGATGCCTTTTTTTCTGGATGGTTACAATGGTTACAATTATTTCTATAGAAGCTATAATATCATATCTGCAAACCTGTAAAAGAATGACGACCAACATGTTCATAGACTTTATTCAGAATTAAATAATTCTTAAACTTGGTGTGCCACGCATCTTGTATCTGGACAAAAGTCCATATCACGAACCGATCAAAACTCAATAATTTTTAGTCATTGAATATTCAGGTTTGTTACGCCCCCCTTTTGTCACATAAAACAATTGCCCCTGTACAACAAACACCGCAAAAGATACAGAATGTCCTTCGTTTACTTAGGAAGTTATTCAATCAGCAATGGTCTCATTACTCTCAACAAGAAGTCAGTTTCTGTAATAACACTCCGAATACTCATACAGGTACATCCTCTTTCTCTCTATTATATGCTGTAAATTTTTCGCTATCCTGTAGACAAAATTCTCAAAATTCCCGATAGATAAGGATGTGAATGATCGCTTACTTCAGCTTGATGAACATCATTCACTTTATTATTATTATTATTATTATTATTATTATTATTATTATTATTATTATTATTATTATTATTATTATTATTATTATTATTATTATTATTCTGCTCTTACCAGCAGGTCACTTGCAGCAGCTAAGACGCTTCCATGCTTCACAGTTCTCCGCTAACCTCTTCGTCTTTAGGTATGACGTTTCTGTTTTACATCATCCATTAATTGTAGTCTCCTTCGCCCCCTCCCTCTCTTTCTTGCCACCATACCCTCTAGGACGTCCCTCATGATACAAATTCTTCTTAGAGAATGTCCCAACCAGTTTCACTTCCTCTTCTTAACAATATCTAAAAGTGTTCTTTTCTCTCCCACCATTTCCAACACCCACTCGACCCAACTAATTCTTTCCATTCTTCTCCACACCAACATTTAGAAGGACTCCAGTCGATTTTCATCACATTTACGTAATGTCCACGTTTCTGCCCCATACAGTAGAACACTCCACACGAAGCATTTTATGAGTATTTTTCTCAACTCTTTACTCAAGGTTCCACAAAACAAGACTTTTATTTCTCCTAAAGGCTTCTTTCGTCATTCCTGTCCTTGTTTTTATTTCACGTTCGCACTTCATGTCATTACTAAGAATACCACCAAGATATCGAAGACAATTAACTTGTTCTATTTTCTCCCCTCCCACTTTTATATTTGACACAGACCTCTTCGTTCTAATCACCATGGCTTTTGTCTTTCTAACAATTATTTTCATCCCATATTCTTCAAAGCCTATCCTCAGGTTTTCTTACATTTTATTGATTTCCTTCACAGATTCTGCAACAATCGCAACGTTCACTTGTTAATTTTCGTAAAAACAAAATCTTTTTAACAAATCAAAAATAAATTAGAGACTAGAAATAAGCCCGTGACCAAGTTATGATAAGATGTCTATAACGCGGTGAATCTCGTTGTCTCTGAGAACAATTTCAAAGCCCAGATACGATTATACTAGAACCCATTACTCAAATCAATACGTCGTAGATATTGATGTAAGCCTACAGCATATAAACTCAGGAACGTCTCAACTTATATATTTTAGATGTTCTTACGATCCAGTCTATCAGGCGACATATCGCAAATTCATGGTAAGAAATGAGTCAAAATAACTATATTTATGTAAACTCCTTTTTACGAGTTTTTAATGGCATTCCCAGTTAAACATGTATGTAAATGTTTAATTTAGAAAGAATATCTTTCTATATTAATTGTTTATTGAAATATAAAGATGAGATGAGATTAGATTAATTTTAATTATTAGTGTTAATTACTTTTATCTTTTTATTTCAAAACAAAAGAGGTGCAGTAACTTACTTTTAAATGGTGTTGGTATTTTGCACCAGTATAACACTAATTTTACTTAACCCACCTCTTACATACTTTCACTTTCAATGGTTATACAAGTCAGAAGTATGTAATGTTATTTCGCATATCTTGTCTGCTTCAAAGATGCATTAGTGGCAATGGTCAATGCCTGAGCACATGTAGGTCAAGTATGTTTCAGTCGGCCAGTTTATACCATTTCTCTCTCTCGTATCCGAAACTTAATAATGTACCACAAAAACTACTTGTGGCACGTTGCTTCATTTTCTTTTTTGCACTATAGCACAATATTGAATTTTCTGTATTCGTATATTACTTTCAATCCAATCACTTTGTGTATTTTCCGGCACTCTCGTCTGGAATATGCTACTTACACACACGAAAATACTTATCATAGAAATTTCCAAACAGTTTTATAACGAAATATTGTTCAATTTTTAAATTACTCAATGAAATCTACAAAAGTTAAAGTTTATCTTTTCTTATCTTTCGCTTTCGCCTTCCACTTTTTATCAGTTTCCTCAACTACATCTTCTTCGAGATGTGTACAGTGTGAGATGTGTACAGTGTAATACAATAATGTATATAGTGTATGTAATAACCTTAATGTATACAGTGAATACAACCTTCACACTTATTGATATACATTAGCTACGACGATCATTTATGAAGGAATCTTATAGTAGATCACATTGCAGTTTTCATCTACAAAATACTTTAGAATTCCTTATTTTTTAACATTCCTTATATAAACCAATTTTTGAAATTTTCTTAATTATCCTTCAAGGCATTGCATCACAGGATAATTCGTTTGTGTAATATGTGACGTAGATTGATTCAATAATATACATTATTATAGATATACGTATAAAGACAGTGGTAACAAGAAAACAAATCCTCGTATTATATCCTTGTTAGTTTATCGTGACACAAACCACGTCCTCAATTCAATCCTTTTTACCCCTTTTAAATAGTTTATAATTAATTTCATCAAATTTTAATTCTCATCTCACATTGCTCACACGCTAAACCGTCGACATGAGCGACCAATATGCAAGCTATCACCTAGACTTTCTGAGGACCTAGCTTCGACCTCAGATGACGACTTTATAGACAAGATGTCCACTTAGTCAGAAGCCCGATGAGCACAACGCAGTCTAAGCACGGATGCTAGTAGCAGAGTCCAGGCAAATTTCCAGCAGTTTCCAGGGATATTAGCAGTATAATCCAGACGACTACTTTGGACAGGATTATGAGGACAGGAGCAGATCCCACAGCACTTCGCAGCTAGCCATCCAGCCTTCAACTCCTTCATGCTTCCATTTACACGCAATGTATGCTTCGAATACGCTAAACCCAACTATGCAGCCATCATATCGTTTCTTCAGATAACTCACAACTTCCAATGTTCATCTCTCGTTCCGCATTATCTTAACACGAGCAGACATTATCATCTCTGTTCCTGGTGGTGGTGCATACTACATCTACCAAGTCATCGCCCCAGCCAGTCTTCTCAACGTGATTCATGGAAGTTCCGGAATCCATAGAATCAGACGTTCAAAGACTCCCGCCAAAGTTATCCAATTAATGCTTAGTTGCCATCATCATCATCATCATCATCATCATCATCATCATCATCATCATCATCATCATCATCACCATCATCACCATCATCATCATCATCATCATCATCTCCATCTCCATGATGAACATTCACAGACGCTATTCCCATCTCCTGTCTACAACTCACACTGCCTCGTCATAGAGCTCGCATTCCCTACAAAAAGTCATGATTGGTAGTCAAGGACTTTCTCCATTCCACGAACTTTCAGTGATACCTTTACCTATAGACCACACCTTTGTTTACAAACACTCGTTGCAGTGCATTACCCTGGTGAAATTCTTTACTAGTTCTTAGTGCTTTTTTTCTATTTTCCAAATATTATTTAGTGAAACTTCACTATACAGATATCCCATAGTGTTTATAATTTACCACTCAATTTTGAAAAATTAAAAATTCGTTCTATTGGTAATTTGGTAAATGACTTATAAAAAGAAGAGAACCTCAAAACGAAGATATGGTTGTGTGTTAACTAATGTTAAGATCGTTAATTACATACTTGAAATAATAAAGGCTTTTGTACACGATTGTACCTCAGCTCAAGGTTCTTAAAAATCAAGAAAACAGATTTGATTTTCAAGTATAGGAAATTGCAACTGATTAATAATTCTAAAATAATCGACAAGCCTATATTAAATACGAGATGTTTACGGATTTCACACCAGTGAAAGTGTTTAGAAATAGCATATACATATTCCAAAAAAGTTAAAGTGATCAAAGAAGAAGAGGGATTCTCATCAAAACGAACTACGTTAATATCCGACTGACCTTCTGCGGCATGAGAATGCTACTTCTTCTCTCTACTAATGGAAGTTTTACCTTGTTTTACCATTAGTCTTAAACTGAGAATGTGTTTTATACAATTCTCATGGAGGTCTCTCTCGATATGCCAAATTTTAATAACTTTATTTTGTTTAATGTTGTTCTGTAAAGCGTTCAAGGGTCCTACTAAGTTAACCCGCCACTTTCATTAATGAAAATTGTGAAAAATTAAAGTTATTGTACAAGACTGAAATTTTGTCTTACATTAGCTTATGATTCCAAGAAACAAGTGCACTATATGGTTCCATGAAATATCTCGTACGTCGTATGATCACCACTTTCAGAGACTGTGCAATACGGCTGTAGAAATACTTGGATTGTAGTTGTACACAACTACAGTATGTAAGGATAGGTATGTTTTTGCTGCCACGAAATGCATGCTTTGCACTTCATCTGACTATTTGCATTGATAGCTTTCCGAAAAATCGACATGAATAATGGCTTCATTATATTTTAACCGTTCCTTGGGCACCTTCATCTCACGCTGGTGATATATAAACTTGAAGAGATGTTTTCTATAGGTCAGGAACTGAGTTTTACCCAGGTACTTGGTCCCGGTATGGTATCGTCCCTAGTAAGTGAGGTGATCACATAAACTCAATCAGATTAGTATTAATGTATTAAAGATAACAATTCCCTTGGTCAGAATTTTACGCACAGAGTAATACACATATACACTTTTTCCCTGTGGATATATGTCTGTTATCTCAGATCCACTAAACTCGGTACATGATGCACAAATATTCACAAAATGAGTACTAATATTTGACATATAAATTGCTTTGGCCGGCGTTGTACAGACACGGGTATTTCAAAGTAGTTATATCGCAGTTATCTGCGGTTCACAAAACTGGGAATATAGTACACAAAACTGTGCAAATTAAGTACTAATATTTGATAAAAATTGCTTTGGCCGGTATTGTACGTACTTTTCTGGTGGGGATGCGCACTATTTTCTAGTGCGTATATTTCAGTTATCTGAGGTGCACACAACTTGGGACATGGTGCACAAAACTCTACATAAGGCATACTAACATTTGACACCTAAGAGATTTGGCCGCCGCTGTACGTACTTGGGATACTGGTATTCGCACTATTATTCAAGTGGATATATTTCGGGTAACTGAGTTGCACAAAACTCGGGACATAGTGCAGAAAACTCTACAGGAGTACTAACATTTGACATAGTAAAAGTTTGGTTGGCGCTGTACGCACTTCGGCTATTGGTATACGCGCTTTTTCAAGTGGTTATATTTCGGGTAAGTTGCACAAAACTTAGGACATGGTGCACAAAACTCTACAGAAGGAATACTAACATTTGACATACTACGAGATTTGGCCGGCGCTGTACGCACTTGTTCTATTTGTATACGCACTATTTTCAATTGGTATTATTTCCCGTATTTGAGGTGAACAGAACTCGGGACATGGTGCACAAAACTCTATAGAAGAAGTATGAACACATGACATAGTAAGAGATCTGGTCGGTGCTGTACGCTCTTGTTCCATTGGTATACGCACTATTTTCAAGCTTTATATTCGGGGTATCTCTGGTGCACAAAACTTGGGGCATGGTGCACAAAACTCCAAGAGTTGAGAGAACTAATATTTGGCACAATTAGAGATTTGGTCCGCGCTGTACGCACTTGGGATATTGGTATACGCACTATTTTCAAGTGGTTATATTTCGAGTATCTAAATTGCACAGAAATCGGGGCATGGTGCACAAAACTCTACAGAAGGAGTACTAACGTTGACATAGTAAGAGATTTGGACGGCGTTGTGTGCACTATGGGTATTGGTATACGCAATATTTTTTAGTAGTTATATTTCGTGCATCTGAGATGCACAAAACTCGGGACATGGTGCACAAAACTCTATGGATTGAGAACTAATATTTGACATACTTAGAGATTTGGTTGGCGCTGTACGCACTTAGGATATTTGTATACACACTATTTTCAAGTTGTTATATTTCGAGTATCTGCAGTGCACAAAACACGGGACATGGTGCACAAAACTCTACAGAAGGAGTACTAACACTTGACATACTAAAAGATTTGGTCGACGCTGTATGCACTTGAACTATTGATATGGGCACTATTTTCAAAGGATAATAAGCCAGTTACCTAATGTGTATTAAACTTGGTTGATCCTTCATAAAATTGCATGAACTAAATGCTAACGAATGATATGACTTTGACCGGTGTTGGTGGTATCCTAATTCCAGTACCTGGCATACGCACTATTTTCAAGTGGTTATATCTCTGTTGTTTGAGGTGCACAAAACTCGGGAAGTGGTGCACAAAATTCACAAAATAAATGTTAACGATTGATTTAACTTTTGCCGGAATCGGTGTTATCCGAACTCCACACCTGGCATACGCACTATTTTCAATCTCTGTTTTTTGAGATGCACAAAACTCGGGAAGTGGTGCATAAAATTGCACAAAATAAATGCTAACGATTGATGTAACTTTTGCGGGAATCGGTGTTATCCGAACTCCACACCTGGCATACGCACTATTTTCAAGAGGCTATATCTCTGTTATTTGAGGTGCCGAAAACTCGGGAAGTGGTGCACAAAATTGCACAACATAAATTCTAACGATTGATGTAACTTTTCGCGGAATCGGTGTTATACGAATTCTAGACCTGGCATACGTACTATTTTTAAGGAACTATATCTCTAATATTTGAGATGCACAAAACTCGGGAAGTGGTGCTAAAATTGCACAAAATAAATGCTAACGATTGATGTAATTTTTGCCAGAATCGGTGTTATCCGAACTCCACACCTGACATACGCACTATTTTTAAGGAGCTATATCTCTGTTATTTGAGGTATACACATCTCGGTATGTGGTGCACAAAATGGCACAAAATAAATGCTAACGATTGATGTAACTTTTGCCGGAATCGGTGTTATCTGAACTCCGCACTTGGCATACGCACTATTTTTAAGGAACAATATCTCTCTTGTGCACAAATCTCGGGAAGTGGTGCACAAAATTGCACAAAATAAATGCTATCGATTGGTGTAACTTTTGCGGGAATCGGTGTTATCCGAACTCGACACCTGGCATACGCACTATTTTTAAGGAGCTATATCTCAGTTATTTGAGTTGCGCAAAACTCGGGAAGTGGTGCACAAAATTGCACAAAATATATGCTACGATTGATGTAACTTATGGCGGAATCGGTGTTAGGCGAACTTCAGTGTCTGACATACTCAATTTTTTCAAGGGGCTATATCTTTGTTATCTGAGTTGCACAAAACTCGGAAAGTGGTGCACAAAACTGCACAAAACTGGGTCTAGAAATTGATATATGTTTTTCTGATTTTCCGGTTGGACGAATTCAGGCCTGGCATACCGTTGAAAAATTTAAATGTGAAAAATTTTAGGTTTTTTAAGGAAGTGGTGCACAAAATTGCACAAAATAAATGCTAACGATTGGTGTAACTTTTGCGGGAATCGGTGTTATCCGAACTCCATACCTGGTATGCGCACTATTTTTAAGGAACTATATCTCTGTTATTTGAGTTGCGCAAAACTCGGGAAGTGGTGCACAAAATTGCAGAAAATAAATGCTAACGATTAATATAACTTTAGGCGGAATCGATGTTAGGCGAATTTCAGTGTCGGACATACTCAATTTTTTCAAGGGGCTCTATCTTTGTTATCTGAGGTGCACAAAACACGAGATGTGGCGCACTTAACTGCACAAAATGTGCACAAATTTTGGTATACGTTTTGTTTGAATCGGTTTCTGTCGAACTGCAAGTTAACGGAGGTTCTTTTGACTACCGTTGGTGTCTGACTAACTATGATATAGTATTATTATATGCAGTGTTTTTATATTGAAAGAATGCATTTTTCTAATTTATTATCTGTAGAATACTTTATACAAATAACATTTTTCGCAACAGAATTATGTAGATTATACAATTCATAATAATTAATTTGTTTCTAAATATACTTTTTGTTAATTAATGGCGCTTTTCAGTGCAACCGATAATGACCAGTAGATACGTATGTTTCGCTATACCTAGGTATAAAGCTCCAAAATTTAACTTCCGAAAAACTAATCTGAAGATGAACTATTCTGATATTACGCTCATTCATCCTTATATCACCAGTATGGTAACACGCTTAGTCCACCTCACGATCATATGATTTCGACCGCACACTGACATCACCAGTTTGATTTCACGATGACATCAGGCTCACTCGACCTCACGATCGCACTCACTCGACTTCACGATCACAACATCATTTCGACATCACGCTCACTCTACCTCATGCTCATAACATTCTTTCGACATCACTCTCATTCGTCCTCACGCTCACAACAACCTTTCGACATTACGCTCACTCTACCTCACGCTCATAACATTCTTTCGACATCACTCTCACTCGACCTCAAACTCACATCATGTCGACCTTATTCTTATTCGACCTCACACTCACGACATTCATTTCGACATCACGCTCACATCATGATTTAAAATTTACTCTCACTGAATCTCACGCTCACTTCGTGAGGTTGAGGTCGAGTGAGCGTGAGTTTCGAACTCACGAGCGCCGACCTCATGAGTTCGGGCACCTTTGGTCTATAATGTGCGACCGACTATATTGAGACTAGCAGAGAGGTATTTATAATGTGAAAATCTCTATTATGCCACTGAAAGCAAGTGACATGATGCTTTAGAACAGTTAAGATATTCTCTTTCTGTTGTGGGTTTAAATCTGTGTTAATATGAAATTTAGTATCGTCTGCGTGTGGCTTGATCTTCTCTAAAACAGCGGCAACTCTTTCCCTTACGTGCTTTTTAGTTGGTTCGAATAGTTTGCGAATGGAAAAGTCCAATGGAATTACGCCTGGTAGTAGCTAGCACAGCAGCATGAAGTTGCCCCCAACTGTTAAAAGCACAAATCGTAAAGAGTGCTTTTGTGCAGAAGTGGAGCAGCAAAATGCTGGCTCACGAAATGACAAAAGGGAGTCTTTGGATACTTGTACTCACAGTACTTCTTGTTTATATGATACACACGTAAAACTATACACAGCTACTTGAAAAAAATTATGGATATCAGAGGCGCTGATGAGAAGATAACAGTCGGGGGACTTAGTTAATCTTATAATTAACTCAAATGAGGATTATATAAACAAGTTTACTTAGTTCAAATAATTATACATATCCGCGTATCAAATAATATACGGATAGATTATGCGGTACATATGGTAGGTTATATTTTCAACTAACTCAAAGCTTTGCCCTGAGTTTTGAAACTATTAACAATAGTCCCACCTGCCAATCAATTAAAAGTATGGATGGATTATTTGAGGGGGGGGGGGAGAATCCAACTCCTAATGAAAATTTTTGGAGTCTAACAGGGCGTGAGCTTTTAGGTTCCGGCGCTACTGATTCATACGTAATACTACTTCGAGAGAAGAAATTGTTGATTTCGTTATTCGTTCAATAATTATTGGTAATTTATTTGTAATGGAGAACTTATCCGTATTAAAGTAGGCCTATTTCCCATTAACTTGCAAATATAACTTAGGATTAGTGATGTGAGGTGGAAAATTTTTCGTTCTAAAAATATATCAGTAATCAAGTAACAATTCCTCAGTAATCATAAAATTGATTGAATTCATGTATAAAATGTTAAAAAGTGAAAGATCGTTTAATGAATCTGAAAATGTTCATGGCTCAGACAATTTTCAGTACTATGTAGGAACAAGAGAAACAACTTTTCATGAATCGAAATATTTTCTGTCTTCTATGGAAAAATTGAAGAACTTTTTATGAGTTGAAAAATTTTCATCATTTTGAAGCAGAAAGTAAAACAACTTTTTGTGGAACGGAAAGTTTTATTGCTCTGTAGAAACAAGTGAAAAGAATTTTCATGGATCGGAAAATTTTCATTACGATGTAGAAACAAGTGAAAAAAAAAAAAAGCTTTTCATAAACCGAACAATTTTGAATATTATGTATAATTGATGTTAGGTGGAATTTTTCCACTATATTTAACTGCTCGTTGAGCAACAAAATTCAATTTTTGTAGAGGAAAATTAGTCAGCAACAAATTACGATTTTCCAATTAGCTTTTGGAACCGGAAAATTTTCTAATATTTCACGTTGGTAAGTAAAAATTTACAGTGTTTCTCTTTATCTCTTCCTCTGCGAGCTCCTTTGTTGCTAAGCGGTTAGCATACGCATCTTTGGAATGGGATACCTGGCTTCGAGTCCCGGCGGGAGCTCATGTAGTTCGGATTCCACGTTAATCACTTGGTTCCGTCTCATATAGCCTCGCTGCTGAAAAGGAGGTTAAATTCAAAATCAACTCAATTCAACTCACTCTCTTTCTCTCTCTCTCTCTCTCTCTTTCTCTCTGTGTGTGTTTGCGTGTGTAAAATGCAGAGATCATACATCGAGTTCGTAGAGTACAAATATCTCATTTTATTATTTAAAATTTAAATTTTAAAAAGTGATTATTTTCCGATTCGTAAAAACATACTCCACTTATTTCTACATCGTTGTTCATCCGTAAAATTTGTTGGTATTGTCTTACAATGCGTTATTCACTCAGAATCCACCTGTGATCTCACATAATTATATGCGTATCACGAAGTTTTCTCATAGCTTTACTACTTTTCTAGATTTACGTACTGCAACATTTATAAATAACTAGAGATAATATAAATCATATATATATGTACTTGTTCTATCAGATCGTCGTTATTTCTAATGAATTTTCATACATAATAATGGTAGTTTTACAACACAAATATCTGCTCTAATATATTGATTATACAAAATCCCAATATTGAAATTATGAATAGCGAGTGTTAAACACAAGAAATTCAAATCATTTTTCTTATTTTCTGTTATAAAAATAATCTTCATAAGGAACTTTCATGTAGTTACTTCATTACATGGGCAGGTCTATATGTGAAGAAATAGTGGAATTTTCTGTTTTTTGAAATAATTGATAAATTCACAAAGGTCTCTTTTCGATTTCTTGTTACATTTTAAATATTGAAATGGAATATTTGTTCTCCACGAACTCGATGTATGTTCGCTGCACTTTGCAAACACACACACACACACATACATACAGAGAGAGAGAGAGAGAGAGAGAAACACTGTGCAATTATAATTTGTTGCTGTTTAACTTTCCTCTACAGGAATTGAATTTTATAGCTCATTGTGCAGTGTAATATAGTGCAGAATTTTCCACCTAACATCAGTATACATAATATCCAAATTTTTCCGGCTTATAAAAACTTTCTCCACTTGTTTCTACATCGTAATGAGAATTTTCCGATAAATGAAATTTCCTTTAAGTTATTTGTACACAGCAATAAAACTTTCCAATTCACAGAAAGTTGTTTTACTGTTTGCTTTAAAATGATAAAAATTTTCCGAAAATAAAATGTTCAATTTTTCCATAGAAAACAAAATATTTCAATTCATGAAAAATTATTTCTCTTCTTCCTACATAGTACTGAAAATTGTCTGCGTCGTGAAAATTTTCAGATTCTTTAAACGATCTTTCACTTTTTAACATTTTTATACATGAATTCACTCAATTTTATGGTTACTGAGGAATTGTTATTTGATCACTGATATTTGTTTAGAACGGAAAATTTTCCGAACAAATACAGAAGAAAATTTTCCACCTCACACCACGGCTACACAACGATGCAGGAATAAGCGGAGTATATTTTTATAAATCGGAAAATCCTCCGGAAAATTTTCATCACTGCTTAGGGTTCATGATTTGTATAATATTTGTGAAATTTTACACATTGAGACACAAAGAGAAAAGGGGAGAATATAGTGTCTAGAAACAACAACTTAAAAATGCACGAAATTAAAGGATAATATCAAATTTTTAACCAGTGATAGAATTAACGCTGCAACTAGTTTCTTCCGTTCATTTCTCTTGCTTTATTTTGAAAACCACTGAAGATTATCTTTGATTTAGCAGCATCCAACTGGAGCTCAGCCTTGTAAATGAAACATTTTAAATACGGTAAACAGCAAACGCAGGAATCGAACCCGGGCCGCCAGATTACAAAACTACAACTCTAATCACACATATAAAGCGTAACTTCTTCTGGCTCACCTAAATAAACAGGCTATTCTGTTCGTTCAAAACAGCTTCTTAATAGATTCATTGGCAAAACACAGGAATATCTAATTGACTCGGATAGCATTATATCACTGCATTCACGTAATTATCAACATTACAGATTTTTTAAAAACAAAATACAAAACTCCTTTACTTTGAATCAAATACGGCGCGTGTATTATACTCATAAACAAACTAAAGACAAATCAATTGCTGCGTAGTAATGGTGGTTAAGTAGTTCGACCAGTAATCTGAAGGTAGTCGAATCAAATCGGATCCAAGAACGACCAACACATTGTTTTTACTTTAGAATTTTTGATGGCGATTGTTCGGCGATGACACATGTTTTATTTTCTTCTGATATTTGAATACTCAGATGTTTCAATACTTGAACTGTAAAATCTTCTGTTATAAAAATAGTAATTATTATTATTATTATTATTATTATTATTATTATTATTATTATTATTATTATTATTATTATTAACTCATAGAAGATTAAAAGTTAAGAGTTTATAATCGCTCAGGGCATAACATTACAACCAGAAATGTAACATTTGGCAAGAATATTTCGGTTTTGTTTAGTGTTGCTCACGAGAGGAGGAATTTGTAATCTCGTTCCATTCTTTAAGTAACAATTGCTTTGTAGATTGAATTTTATATGCTATTTTGTTACTTTGTATTTCGAAGCTCATTGAATTTATTATGGTCTGTGTAAGTATTTTTGTAGCAAAACTTTTATAATTACTTCAGCATGTCCTAAAAGTTATTTTATTATATACCTTTCTATTCAGTGATATTAAGTTATTTTTATTAGTTATCTTCCTTAAAACGTACAGTAGAATACTTTCTACATGAAACTTCAGTGGAACGCTTTGGTTTAAAATTTTGGTAGTTGCAGAGATATATCCTGGAGGTCCAGACACACCCTCCCGCAATCCCGATTTATCTGTGAGTTTTGCCTAATTTTAGGGCAACTTTAAAAACTTTAATACCATTACTATTATTATTTTTACTGAAAATTTAATACCTCAATATTACGTCCTATTGCAATGTAAATAAGCGTACTGAAGTTGATAGGAAAAGAAAAAGAAAGGATAAGAGATAGTGTATGTCCTTGACGATTGCAATGAAACTAACCATCATACGATCGAAGTTTGTTGAAATAAGTAGACAGCTCCTGTTGCCACAAACCCTTAATTTGCCCAGCAGAACACATCGGGTGATAATGTATTTCTTTGAAACCCGAACCAAATTTCAGAAACTAATTTCATATTCGTTGTCAACACCCTAAAATTTGGAGAAGAATTGGTTAGTTTTATCTCCGAAGCATTATCACTGTTCACCAGTGTAATTGGTAATATATATAGTTTGCCTTTTGGATAAACCCTAAATTCTGTTACATTATTCTTTGTGTTATTAGCAACGTCTTACACATTTGAAAAACACGCATCGTATCTTTCGCTAAGCCATTTCCCTATAGTGAGTGGCGCAGACCTTTTCCACTGTACCGACCAGTGGCATATTTGCGGATCCCAAACGTTTCAGATATCCTCTGATCTGATTGACCGGTACAGATATGACATCAGAGTCACGACCTACATAAAGCACAAAGTAAACACCAGATGCTGTCGTCCCTCGTAGCCGACTGAGCTAGCGCGACATGCTAATAAAGAAAATTGTTTTTGGCGTGGGTTCAAACTCTCTCTAAGGAAAGTTTTCTTTATTGTTTCAAAAAAAAAAGTTTAACACTTCTTTTGTTAAAATAAGATTAAGAATAATGTTCAAACAGTGATTTAACGTTTAATTTTTAAAATTTTCATTAAACTTCTTTTATTAAAATAAGTTCGCCCATGTACTATACAGATCCATAGCAAAAGTAGTAGTAGTAGTAGTAGTAAAAGTAGTAGTAGCAGTATTACTGTTATTATTAGTAGTAGCATTAGTATTAGTGTTAATATTTGTAGTAGTAGTAGGAACGGGTTAGAAGCCCTGCAGGGGTTTGTTGGGTTCTGTTTTCGACATCAAAGTGGCAAGAATACAGAAACGATTCGGATCGCCAAAAATGCCGACCGGTGACGTGCAAACATGGTGTTCTTTGTTTTAAGCGCACAAGTTGCAGACCGTAATTCAGTCGCAAATTTTGACTAGTTAGAATCGTCGAATGAGCGAAAGGAAGTGTTCTCCGTAATCAGCTAGCTCTGAAGTTGTTTTTAGAGCAATAAAACAAATCAGTTAGAATGCCCATTGAGAACTCAGAGGGTATTTACTAAATTATCAACATTACAGATTTTTTAAAAACAAAATATAGAACTCCTTTATTTTGAATCAAATACGGCGCATCTATTATATTCGTACCAAATTTCATATAAGTAAGTCCCGACGTTAAACGGGTTTGCATATCCAGACTCATAACTATGAAAACATTATGATCACTCCAACCCCAATCATTTCACAGTTTCAACCTGTTGTATATAAGTTATAAGGACGTATAGTCGAATGGAATTTATACGAGAAAGACTTTCATACATTGCAAGACCTGTAAGGTCCAAATATCCACCACAAACTCATAGTCGTACCGACATAAACAAAAGCGAGTATGGAGCAGAAAACCAGCTTATACAAAAGTCAAAAGAGACACTCTGAACGCATGTGAAATGGTCGAGTTGTGTGAGTGATTAATCTCTCAATCAGTAGTTTATGTGTTCAAACCCTGTAAGTAGAATTCATGGAGCAGAAAACCACTTTATACAAAAGTCAAAAGAGACACTTTGAAGGCATGTGAAATGGTCGAGCGGTGTAAGTGAATAATCTCTCAATCAGAAATTTACGTGTTCAAACCCTGTAAGTAGAATTCGTCTTTTTTGAAAGTGTGTTCCTATTTTCATCGAAGGACTGAGAACATTTCTTTGAATAAGTCTTTTGCAACCACTTTTCTTTCAAATTCGATTAGAACGGAACATTACATGAATTGCAAATTTTAAATCCATAGCTGAAAACAAAATATTAAGTATATTCAATATTTCAATATCATCCTTTGATTTGCCATGAAAAACTATTTATAAGCATTGGTGATTTCAGAAGATTCTTCCCGGGGGATTTTCAATATTTGAAGGACGGAAAACATCTAAAACACCTATTACTCCACTTTGAGCATGATCGAAGATATGGCTTCGAAGAGGGAAATGTTTGAGGTAGACAGTGTCTCAAATTCTCCCCCAGGTCACCCCTTGAAATCATCACTGTCTCAAAGGTTTTCTTAACAAATAGAATATTACATTCATTTCTCGTTCCACGTTTAGAAATGGCTAAATCGTAACTTAAAGAGAATTATAATACGTACAAGAATAAAGAATTATAGAAGTAATGAAGTAAATATTATCGTGTAAGTTATCAATTTCCAGTCGGAATAAAATTCGAATATTCGTGTGGGTTGAACTTTAAAGCAAATGTTCTCTCTATATTATTCTTACTGGAAAGGCATGTTTTACTACAATTACTTAATCAATATTTTTAATAATATATTTTTATTGTAATATTTTTACTATTCAATGGTGTGTACACTTCATTTCCCAGAGGAAACTCGCAAATTTAAGGTGGACTAGTGAATAATATCAAATAAATTATCATTTAGTTTACGTAAATGCTGCATCGCCTCATTTTAAACTTCGTACTTTAAATAATAATAATAATAATAATAATAATAATAATTTTATTATGATAAATAAGATCATATTTATTATCTTTATCAGAATTTCTGGCTTAGTCAATAAATAAATTCCACGACGTCTCTAATTGAAGTTCTATTTAATCGAATCTGATAGAAATACAAAGTGAAACTTCGAGAACAGTTAAAAGACAAATCATACTTTGATGGGACTCGAACTAACCTTTAAGAGTGATCTATGTGCAAGCGCTTTAGACCATTTTTTCTTTAAGTTAACTGATTCATCGAACGTATCTCAGTAACCTGTCTCTATTTTCTACTCGGTATACACATTTTACAGTTATTTCCAATGACCATGAACGACAGGGACACAAACCTAAAAACATTAAAAACAGTTAAAAGTCCCCGAGCGGGAATGGAACCCGGGATGCCGTACACCAAAAGTACACGTGCTAGCCACTAGACTGGCATGGAGAACAAATAAGATGTATTTTGTAGTGTCTGAAGTTTAATTCTATTTCACCCCGACGTAATATGTCTATTGATCATATTTTTATGTTCGCAGTATTTGTTACTTTAAGGAAAGATTTATGTTATTGATATAGGTTCTATTACATATTCGTCCATAAATATTATATAAAGTATAAGAATTATTCATGATGTGTCATGGAAATTCGCTGGTGAATGCACAGTAGACAAAGAATGCAATTGGAAGGAGAGTTCGACAGGGATTATATCTTTCGCCGACTTTATAGAAGACATAGCGAAAAGGAGTCTACATAATGGAGATATTATTTTGTTAGGAGGTAAAATGATTAGGTATTTACGGTTTGGGGACGTTATGGCTGTAGTTGCAGAATACAAAAAGGAAGTCAATAAGATATTGAATACTTGAGAAGAGTTTGTGAAGAATAAAGAATGAAAATAAATGTTAGAAGACAAGATCCATGGTGATTGGAACGAAGTGATTGGTGTCAAATATAGAAGTAGAGACGGAGAAACTACAACAGGTGACTAGTTTTGTCTGACAAGTAACACTTTCCAAGTTTAACACTCCGATTTTGATAAAATTTGCCAGGTGGATACTACACATAAAATAAACGAATATGTGTTTCTTATTTGCTGCAGAAAAACGGTTTTAGGGCACAACACCTAACTCAAAATTTTGGAAGTTGACCCCCTAAAATCAACAAGAATTTCACCGAAATAAATGAAATTTTGCACAGATATTGTAGACCTAAAATGACGGAATACGTGTTTCGTATTCTCCTAAAAAAAACGGTTGGGTGGGGACAGACCCCTCCAAATATATATGTGATCAAGAAATATCAGAAATGCTAATAATAGTATGTCAGAAGTGCTTAAAGGACATGAAGAAGGGGAACGAAATTTTGTTGTAGTGACAATACGCAAAATATTTAACGAATACGGATTTTTTATTTTCTGCGGGACAACGGTTGTAGGGGGCCAAAGCCCTCACACAAAATTTTGAAATTTTACGCCCGAAAGGCAATAAGAAGTGGACCGAAGTCAATGAAACTGTGCACAGATATTGAAACGAGGGAATACTGTTTCGAATTTTCCTTTAAAAAAACAGGGTTGGGCGAGACAAAGATCTTCTAAACCGTTGATTACGAAATATCAAAAGTGCAATTCGGAGGGGCCTTGGCCCTAATACTGTTTTGGGGGCCAAGGTACCCTCCGAAAAAAGTAAATTTTACCGTAGTAGTGCAGGAAGGAGTGGACCGAAGCAAAGAAAATTGTGTGTAGGTAATGTATATGTTAAAGAAGATCTCTCGTGTTTCCCAAGTATCCGCATCCGAACTGCTTCAAATTTGGCACATCTACAATAATTAGGGAAAAAAATCGACACGTCTTTCTGTTTAAGCGGAAAAATATTGTAAGGGTTAAAGGCGCCTCCCGAAATACTATAAAATACGCTATACTGTTTGTGCTTACTGTTGATGTATCAAATTTGAAGAAATCGGATGACACCTCTTGAATATTAAAGACCTTATTTTACATATATAATATCAACACATAATTTCATTCACTTCGGTCCACTTCTTCCTGACTCTCGGACGTAAACTTTCAAAATTTTGGCTGGGAGCTTTTGTCCCCTAGAACCGTTTTTCGCAGAAAATAAAAAGCACGTATTCGTTTATGTGCAGTATCTACCTGCTAAATTTGATCAAAATTGGAGTGTTACACTTGGGAAGTATTACACGTTAGGCATGTAGAGTTTAAACCAGGCCGCAGTGGCTCAGTGGTAAAGCGTTCACTTCTGGTGCATTCGTTCTCAGCTCGCTCCAAATGAACTTTGTGGTTGACAAACACCGTGTGGGTGGGTTTTCTCGGGGTTCTCCCAGTTTTTCCATTCCACCCTTTCATTTATTTCTCATCATCACCGTTTCTTTTAGCCTAGCTCACATATCCGTGGGACGTAAAACTCAAAGATTTGATTTCATTGTAGAGTTTAACGTCCCTTTCAGCAGCAAGGCTATATGAGACAGAACCTACTGATTAACGTGGAATCCGAACCACATGAGCTCCCGCCGGGAATGGAAGACCAACTGAGTACGTAACAAGTAGTGACTATTTTCATGAATACATGTATCATATAGAAATCTCTTCAAGTCTGATACTAAAATATTATTATTATTATTATTATTATTATTATTATTATTATTATTTACTTGAGAGGCAAACCATAGTTGCAGTATTGTAGAAGGAATATTGCCTAACTGATAATACTTATGAGAATTGTTAAGTTTCTACAAGGGTGGATCTACTCTTCCCACCCTGGGAAAGCAGTAATTACGTAAATTCCTCTTCCACTCTACAAATAAAGCATGATTAGCATATAGTACTGGAAAAGGACTAAATTTTAAACAGGAAAGTAAACCTTTACATATTGTTTTTTTCTGTAAAACAGACGATTGTTTAGCTTTAGTGGATGAACGTTTAAAAAAGTAATGGAACGAATTTATTTCTTTATACGAATAGTAGCTGTCGTTTCTCAGAGAGCAGAAATATAGGAAGTAAACATAAATCGAAACCTCTGCTGAGCTAATACTCACAGAACAGTGTGTTAACATTTTGATTTTGTCTTATGCCTAGAGGCATTTACAAGGTCAGTACAATGTTATCTGTTAACGTGTAAAAATTGCCTGAAGGTAAGTGGAAGTAGTGAGGTAGGGTAACCGAAGAATCTTGCAAATCGTGATACAAACATGCCATTTGGTGATGTGGTAGTCCAGTACCTAAGGATAAAATTTAGATGTAGACCCCAAAAATCAAACCCTTTATTTGCCCCTGTGACGTCATCATACAACATGGCCGCCCGGACATTAAAGAAACACCGTTTCCCACAGTAAAATCTTATAGAACTGTGATTACAAACAATTCACATCAAATTTTGAATTCCTATTACTCATATTTGCTAATAAAAAGTACATTTTTTGTCACTGAATGCTGTAATTAGTATTATACAGGGTGAAACAAAAGTCCGTTGAAATCGGCCAACTCCGTTATTATTGCAGAAATAAAGAAAGGTAAAGAGAGAAAAATTGTTGGAAATTTGTCATCTTCAATTTAATATGTTGCAACCTTCAAAACTGGGCGGAATACCTGGACCTCACGTAATGGAACTATAATAGTAAAAAGTCCAGGTATATATCTGAGTGAGGGAGACGTTGCAGAATTAATTTACGGTGTTTGCTTACAGAATACAGAAGATGATGGAATGCGTTTGGCTAGGGCTGCATTCATCATGCGAAAACACATGTTTAAAGCTTTCCCACAATTCAATGGGCATTTTACCACAGCTTGCCAGGAGCAATCAGTTCCACAATCACTAGTAACACTTGTACGGATGATTCTTGAAGGTCCTAATATTGCAAATGAAGAAACTCTTAATGTAAGCCGTGCTGCGCTCCGGTTTAACGCAGTGAGACGCGAAAGGAAGCAAGGACAGGGAAATGTATGCCATCCACTATCTAGCGAGACTCCCCTGCCCCTGTACATTGGATTAATGATCCATTCAAAAACGCGGAACAGAGGGATTATGGATAGACTGAATAAAGTAGCTGTCAGTGTATCAAATGATCGAGGGAGGTATCGGCCACCATGACCAATGCACTGTGTGAACAATTTGAAACTAAGAAGAGAGTACATCAAGATAACCTTCAAGCAGGCGTTTTTACTTGTGCTGCCACAGACAATATCGATCACAACCCGTCGTCAGCAACCTCTACGCAAGCATTTCACGGCATAGGGATATCTATAATTCAGCCATCTTATCCTCGCAGCGATACTGGGGTTATAATTAACAAGTGGTCCCGCAAATGCGAAGGTGACTTGCCTGCATGGTTCACAAATGTTCCTCAGATGTCAATGCTGAAATCATATGTGCCTCTTTCTACTGTTAATAGTGTTGAATTACCGCTACAAGAAGATATTTTATCAAATATGTGGTTGAAAGCAATCGAGATTATTGACTGAGAACGGCAGTATTTCCGAAGAACATATTACATGGACAGCTTTCCATTCCCAACAACTTCGTGGTAATATTCAACCTACAAGTCGATGTGTTCTACTACCCTTGTTGCCAGACTCCATAAACTCGCCTGCCATGATTCATCATTGCTTTGACATAATCATTCAGACTGTGTCATCACTTAATCCTTCCCAAGTCCCCGTGGTTACCTGTGATCAACCCGTTTTTGCTATAGCGAAGCAAGTTCAATGGTCCCAGCCTCTTCAGTATGACGAAAACAAGATGGTAGTAATGATGGTTCCACTTCATATTGAAATGGCAACCTTAAAAATTTTGGGTAACTGGTTGACTGAGAGTGGGTGGACTAATCTTCTAGTGGAAGCAGGCGTAACCACTGCTGGAAAAGCAGATAATTGCTTAAATGGTTTTCACGTGAAGCTAGCGAGATATGCTCACGAGGTGACATCTGCAGCCCTATACATAATGCTGAAGAAAGCATATTCAGAGAGTGCATCGCCTGAATGTCCCCAAAGAATTAAAGAGTGGGTTAAAATTAGACAGAATGAATCCGTTCAGTTTAAATACTGGTACACAGTATTGGAACTTGAAATGCTTCGCTTTAGACTCTTGCACAGCTTGCGTTCTGCATATTTTGAACTCTACATCAGTTCCCTATCAGAGTTGTTTCCCTGGATATTCGCCTTGGACCACACGCACTACGCACGTTGGATGCCAATATTTGTTAAGTCATTGCAGGAGCTCAGTTGCAGACATCCTACCATTTATGAAGAGTTTGTGCGAGGAGGTTTCGTTGGTACTAAGACAAGTCGTCCTCATTCTTGTATGGGTCATGATCAAATACATGATCAATGCAACAAAGTCGTCAAACCTGAAGGTGGAACAATTGGAATAATTGACAATCCTTCAGCGCTCTTGAAGTGGATGGTGTCTGATCCAGTTATTGCCAATCTCGTTTCCAATTTGGAAGAAGAATACAGATTGTTACTTGATGAAGGTGATTGTCAGACATCACGAAGACACTGTAGATGGCAATAAACGATTTGTAAAAGATATCTCAAGACTAGTGTGTGCATTTTCAGAAGACGACAGAAATCCTTTCACGCAAGATGGCACTGACCTTGTAAGCACAGTGTCTGGCGTCATTATGAGCGAAGATGCAGTTGCATCAGTTTACAATGCTGAAAAGCTCATCAGAGACCAGTACGACAACTTTAAAAAATAACGCTTAATACAGTGCAGTAAATCAATTTTTGAACCAAATCATCGAAATAATCTAGCCCTCCACCGCAAACAAATCACAAAGACCATTGCCGCACACCACAAGATTAATATCATGAAAAATGATTGTTCTCTTTTCAGCCGAATGTTTATTGCTTGTCAGAGCCGACAAGGCGATCTTTCTGACTTATTCGCTCATGAAAATTTGGAGTATCCAACATCACTTTCTGACGATGGTTTCATTCGCAAGGGAACTAAGTCAGATGTTGTTACGTGTCTGGAAAAGTTCGGAGATTCCCAGCATAATGCTCCCCAGGCCACATGTGTGATACTTGATGGTTCTGCTGTCATACACATGTTGAAACTATCTCCTACAGAAACCTTTCGAGATTACTTTGATACGAAAGTGAAACCATATATATTATCAATCCTCACGGACAAAACTAGAGTGGACTTTGTTTTTGAGCGCTATCTTCCAGGCAGCCTGAAAAGTGAAGAGCGTCGAAAATGAGGGATTTCGCCACGAGTACGAGTTGGGGACTCTACTCGAATTCCTAAAAATTGGACCATGTTTCTGCATAATGAAGATAACAAACAAGGGTTATTCCAACTCATTGCAGACTTCTTGTCAAATATTGACACACCAGAAGGCAAGACTGTGGTCTGCACTAAAGACACTGGCATATGAAGCACGCCCAATGTTGATGTTTCCAAACTCGCACCCTGTACACATGAAGAAGCCGATACGCGACTACTTCTGCATGCCAAACAGGCCAGTGATTCTGGTCACAAATCGATTATCATCAGAACAGTTGCTTCTGATGTGGTGGTGCTAGCTTTACATGCCTTTCCCAACCTAACCCTGTCTCATCTATGGATTGATTACGGAGTTGGAAGGAATCGAAGATACCTTCCTGTCCATGGGTATGCAAAAGAGCTTGAAACCAAGATTTGCAAAGCAATTCCATTCTGGCACGCATTCACTGGCTGCGATACGGTATCAGCCTTTGCTGGACGTGGGCCTCCAACTGAGGGAGCACTTCTTCAGCATGTGAAACGAGCAGCGTTTCAAGGTGGCCATATTTGGTCTCAGTGGCATGAGTTAAAACCTAATATACCCAATCCTCAGCAATGGGGCTGGAAGAAAGCTGGTGCTTCATACTCACCTTTATGGTCTTTACTGAAA
Source organism: Thermobia domestica (assembly GCF_964235325.1). Classification (NCBI taxonomy): domain Eukaryota; kingdom Metazoa; phylum Arthropoda; class Insecta; order Zygentoma; family Lepismatidae; genus Thermobia; species Thermobia domestica. The sequence goes on along the minus strand of NC_137454.1, from coordinate 271,669,396 downwards.
CAAATGTCTGAACACTGACAAGAGGTTGTTCACTGTGGGTGTAATTCACTGTGTTCGCGTGCATGTAAATGTGCTAAATTATATCTTCCCTGTACACCATTGTGTGTGTGCGATGGTCAGTGTCAAACAAATACTTCCAACGGAAATTAGTGGTCTATTAGTGACGGAGGTATATTAAAGTTAGAGGAAAGAAATATCGTGTAATCTGCACACTCTTGATAATCTTGATACGAGAGGCGGCTTGTGAGGGAAGTTGCACCGGTAAAAATTAATGTTTTTTCTCTTCAGATTAAGTAAAAAAAGTTAATTAATATAATAATTGTTATATATAACAATCAGCAAATTAGGAAAGTTTCCATCTTTGAGTTTTAATAGAAAAATCCAAATCTTACCTGTGACTTCTCTCGCGAGCCACCTCTGCTTAATACTCGTTATATAGTGATACTTTTTTCTATGATGGCAATGTGGAAGACTTTAATCAAGACATAATTCAGTTCATCACATCAAAATATAGAATTTATCGTTTGTAATCAACGATTTATGTGCCTTTACTGTGTTTCTGTAATGCCCATGTCGGCTATGTTGTATGATGACGTCACAGGGGCAAATAAAGGGTTTGATTTTTGGGGTCTACATCTAAATTTCATTCTTAGGTATATATCTACTAAATTACCAAGTGGCATGTTTGTATCATGATTTGCAAGATTCCCCTATCTCGTGACGTTACCCTACTCCACGAAAGAGAACAGAACCTACTAAACAGTTGTTCAGAGCTCACATATATCGAAATAAGGAGTGGATTCTGGCTGTTAGCAAATAAAAAATACTTTTTTATGAGCTGTTGGAGCATCCAACTCCACATACTGATAGAAATAGAAACTACTGCTAGAAATATAAGAGATTAAAATGCTTCAGCAAAGTAAAAATATGCTTCGTAGCAATTGAATCCCGACTATGAACAATTATGACCGCAGCGAGATTCGTACACGAAGTCCATGACTTCGTTACCGTCTGAGCAGCGACTATTTGCTTGCTTTCGCTGGTATATAAATGCATTTCGGGCACAAATTTGGGGCATGAACATTGAAGTTAAATAATTAGAATGATGTGATTGACAGTATGAACTGTCCACTATTGCAACCGTAGTTGGGCATTGGGGCCGCGGTGGCTCAGTGGTAGAGCGTTCACCTCTGGTGCTTGGGGTCCCGGGTTCGATCCCAGCCCCCGCCAAGTGAACTTTGTGGTGGACAAACACCGTGTGCGTGGGTTTTCTCGGGGTTCTCCCGTTTCCTCCCACTTTCTTCATTCCACCATTTCATTCATTACTCATCATCACCGTCTCCTTTGGCATAACCGTGGGATGTAAAACTCAAAGATTTCATTTCATTTTTTTTTCTAGTTGGGCATTACAACATTATGCAAACTCGATCTCACATATAATCATTATTATACATTTCATTTTTATAAACTTGCTCTTATGATAACAATACCGATTTCCTAATTAAATTCAATGTATAGAAATTTGTTTAGTTGAGTTGAATTTGAGTTTAGCGTCCTTATATGAGACGGGACCTACTGATTAACGTCGAATCCGAACTACATGAGCTCCCGCCGGAATCAAACCAGGGCCTCCCACAGCAAAGGTATAGATAACTGTGTCTTCTATAGCAGCTAATTTCAACGAACACCGTGCTCGTCTGTTTTCTCGAGGTTCTACCGTTTCCTCACACTTTCTTCATTCCACCATTTCATTCACTTATCATCACCGTCTCCTTTAGATTAACCTGTATAACGTGGGACGTAAAACTAAAGATTTCATTTCATGTTTCTTGCTATAAAGTATAAAATATCAAAACAATTAATGTAAATGAGAAACCTAAGATATTGCAGATTACTGAAATTGCGATTTGATTTAATTTTATGCATTATACATCTGTATGATTGTTCAAGTTGCTTTTTAAAGATGCAGATTATGAAATATACTAATTTTTTTAATGAAATAATGAAATAAGTTAGACGTCACATGCATATGTCAGCTATGTATAGGAGACAACGATGATGATGCTATGAATGACAATTGTGGAACGAAGAAAGTAATGTCTGTAATGTTAATAATTTAATAAATCCTGGAAATAAAGGAAGAGAAATGAATGGAGAAAACGAATTACAGAGTTAATTCTGTTAATGGGTGATTATTTGATATTATCGCTTAATTTCGTACATTTTAAATTGCTAAATGACGCTATATTCTCCCCTTTCCTCCTTGTGTCTCAATGTGTAAATTTTCAAAAATATTATACAAATCAGGAACCTTCAGTTGTATTTGCAACCTAATTGAAAATACGCTTAGTACGGATAAGTTCTCCAAATCGTTTGGGAGTTATCGAATTTTGCATTTTTAATATTTACAAATAAATACTTCGTACCAATATTTAGCATTTTCAAAAGTCTTTTAACCAATAATGAAATCGGACAAGTTCTACTTTCCAAGTAGTATTACGTATCAATCAGTGCAGGCGGAACCAAGGACCTCAGGCCCTGTTAGACCCACAAAATTTTCATTGGAGGCTGGGCTCTTTCCCGAATGATCGGTCCATACTTTAATTGATATGCAGGTAGGACTATTGTTAATAGTTTCAAAACTCAGCGCAAGGCTTTGGTTTACTTAAAAAAATATCGTACTACATACAGTATATCGTACTACTTATATCATCACTGAACTTCTCCACTGAAAATGATCCTTTATTTTGCTCCATCCAACTCGCTCAGTCTTGTAAATGTACATTTTAGAAGGTGTAAATGGCAAGGGGAAGAATCTAACCCGGACCACGAGATTAGGAAACCGCAGTGCTAACCCCTCATCTGAAGCGTTACTTATTATGACTCGCCTAAATAAAGAGCTTTTTCTGTTCGCTCAAAACAGTGACTTGTTAACAGTTAAATTGATTGCCAAAAACACAGGAATATGTAATTGAGGACTAGGAGGGCATCATGTCATTGTATTCACTAAATTATTAACATTACAGAGTTTTTTAAACGACAAATACAAAACTTCTTTCTTTTGAATCAAATACGCCGCGTATATTATACTCGTAAACAAACTAAAGACGAATCAGTTACTGCGTGGTAATCGTGATTCAGTGGTCAAGGCGCTCGACCAATAATCTCAAAGTCGTTGGATCGGATTCAGAAAGGGACAGTACTTTTCTTTACTTTAGAATTTTTGGTGGTGATTGATCGGCGATGACACACGTTTTATTATGTTCAGATATGTGAATACTCGTATGTTTCAATACTTGAACTATCAAATCTTGAGGAATAATGATAGTAATAATAATAAACTAATAATAATAATTATTATCTTGTAGAAGATTAAAAGTTAAGAGCTTATTATCACTCAGCTTATACCATTACTTGCAGGAAACGTGACATTTGGCAAGAATATTTCGTTTTGCCCACGAGAAGACTAATTTGTCATATGGTTTCTAAAACAAAAGAAACAAAATCGAAACGAGAATTAATATTTTGCATTTGCGACGGGACAAGCTGACAAATTATTGTCTCGCTTTGGAGATTGAATCAAGATGAGACGAAAAAGTATTATAATTATTTCTCCTCTTATCTCGATTCTAGAAATAGTGTATGTCCGTTCTTTAGGTAACAATTGCTTTTGTAGACTGAATCTTATACGCTATTTTGTTACTTTGTATTTCGGATCACATTCAATTTTTTATGGTCTGTGTAGGTATTTGTGTAGCAAAGTTCTTGTAATTACTTCTGCATACCCTAAAAGTTAGATTCTTTTATGCCTTACTGTTCACTGATATTCAGTTATTTTTATTGAGTTGTTTTCTTTAAAATGTACAGTAGAATACTTTCCACATGAAACTTTACTGAAACAATTTCGTTTAAAATTTCGGCAGTTCGGAATTGTGGAGGTCCGTATACCCTTCGGAAATCCCTACATATCTCTAAGTTTTGCCAAATTTTAAGAGGACTGTAAGAATTTTACTACTACTACTACTACTACTACTACTACTACTACTACTACTATTATTATTATTATTATTATTATTATTATTATTATTATTATTATGATTATTATTATTCTCCAAATTTTGTGAATTTAATAGTTCATCCTGTTCCAGAAAGGTTAAACGCGTTTTTATGGTTGTTATAGTCGTAGCCCACTCAGTTCTAGTTCTTGTTCTCTATATCTATCCCAGCTCCTGCCCAGTCGGCATTGTGCTGGACAAATACCGTATGTGTAGGTTTTTTCGGGGTTCTGTTTCCTTCCACATTCTTTCTTTCACTATTACTTACATTCTTACCATCGACATCTGCTTTAGCTTAGCTGTGATAAACGTGGAACGTAAAAGTTAAAAAATAATTCTTAGGGCTCTTGTGAGTACAATGATCCTACCTGTTACATAAACTTTACTGGAATCCTTTCGTTTAAGATTTAGCTAGTTGGAGGGATGTACGCATAGGATATGTCCTGGTGGTTATTAGGAAACGATATTGTTTCAGACACATTTATAACTCATACTAGACCCTAAGGATTGACCCCTATGTATTCTTGAATCTTTGCTAAAGACGCTTTATTCTCAGACAGTACGAATCAAGGTTGTATACATATGACGTCATGTTGCTAGTATTTCCTCTGTGAAGAAAGCCATTTCGACACTAATTTGTGAGGCTGAAAGAAATTTAGTATCTTTAATTTTATTACACATTAGATTTATGAATATTGTAGTTGATAAAAATTTTAATTGCCTGAGTGGGAATCGAAAGCAGGGCCCTTAAATTACGAAAAAAACTCACCCCACTACGCTAATTCTACTGTCTTAAATAAGAGAAAAAGCTCTGGTGTATGTAGTAAATTGCACATACGATAACGACGAATCACAAAATTGACATACAAACACGCAGGGGCATGAAAGAGAAACTGGTTTTAAGAGTAATTCAAACCCTTAACTGGAACCTGGTGCCTTAGACCACTTTCTTCTCTGATTCACCATAACTTGTCTCTATTACACTTGGTAATACTCATTTTACAGTTATTTCGAGTTACCTTGAACGACAAAGACACTAACACAGTTACATAGCAGATATATACAATTTCAAAGGATCTCCCACCGGGAATCGACTCCGGAACCGCGAGTACTGCCCCAATTCGGTTTGCTTCAAATTTGACAGACCAACAGTAAACAGAAAATAAATCAACACGTGTTTTTGTTTATGAAGTAAAATGATGAAGCGGTTAAAGGCGCCTTTCGTAATATTATAAAACACGCTATAGGTAGGAAACCTCTAGCGTTAAAATAGTAAACTTTCACCAATAGATAGATGACCTAAAAGTTAGAATCAAAAAAGTGAATTTCGCGTGTATCCTGCTCCTATCATCAAATGTTCAAGTTCAAGGACAGAATTGCGCGTTCTAGCATGGTACAAGACAGACGAACGAGTAATTGCCACATAAACAAAATCACGTGTCGATTTATTGTCTGTTTTCTGTTGATGTGCCAAATTTGAAGCAAATCGGATGCGAACAATTTGGAAACACGAATTGAATTATTTTACATATATAATATCTATACACAACTTCATTCGTTCCGATTCAGTCCTTCGTGCACTTCTACGATAATATCTACTTTATCGGAGGAGGCCATGGCCCCAACACTGTTTCTCTGCACAAGCTAAAAACACATGTTCGCTTATTTTTTGCGTATTGTTCCTACACAAAGTTTCGTTGCAATTCTCCGTATCTTTTAGGCACATCTGACGTATACTTATTAGCACTTTTGATAATTGGTAATCAAAGGTTTGGAAGGGTCTGTGCTCCATTCAACTTTCTTCTCAGGATAATACGAAACACATATTGCCTCATTTTACGTATACAATATCTGTGAACAATTACATTCACGTCAGTCCACTTCTTCTTGCTTTCAGGGCATAACTTTCACAATTTTGGGTGGAGACTTTTGTCCCCTTAAACCGTTTTTTCGCAGAAAATATAGAAACGTGTATTCATTTATTTTCTGCATATTGTTCCTACACAAAGTTCCGTTACAACTCTTCATGTAATAGGCACTTCTGACACACTGTTATTAGGACTTTCGATTTTCGTGATCAAGGTTTTGAGGGTCCGTGCCCCGGCCAACCTTTGCTTCCAAGAAAATACAAAGCATGTATTTTCTCATTTCAGGTTTGCTATATCTGTGCACAATTTCGTTCACTTCGATCCACTTCTTGCGTTACGGGAGTCAAATTTCAAAATTTTGGTTGGCGTCTTTTGCCTTGTAAAACAGTATTTCCCCAGAAAACTCAAAGAAACACGTATTTATCTATTTCATGTGAAGTATGTATTTGCCAAATTTTCTCAAAATCAGTATGTTACACTTGGGAAGTGTTACATGTAAGTATAAGACAGATAAAATCAATTTACTTTTATTCAGCATTCTCTCCTGAACGAGCGAGATATAAAGTAATTTTATTTCCTATAGCCATAAAAATTGTGAACACCTCCAACATATCTGGAGTGATCATCTCTACACTCAGGATAATTCAAGGCATGTGGTAAATATCTTGGAAAATATGGTAGAGGCAGTTACCCATATTAGTAATTGGCACATGCAACAAGCGTCGGAGTATTAATTCTGAGACATTCGTGAATACGCTGACGCTTACTGGAGTTCCCAAACTACAATTTGGGATTTTGGTAACACTCAACCCACAACCTTTTCCGCCCCTTGCCTCCCGAAAGAAAAGTCCTACCGAAAATAATGTTCCAGACGACTATACTGAAATTACGGATGAGTGTTATTGTATTTTGTAGCAACCTGGTTAACTATTTTGAGTTCGGTTTAAGGTTGAAAAAGAATGTGCCGATATTATTCACAAACCAAACCGTAATTTGATTCAGTTTTGGTTGATAAGATAAACTACATTGCCATTTTTCAGAATATCCATACATCTTTTGGAAAAGGAAAATACGAAATATGTGTAATGGTTTCATTTTAGGCTAACGTATTATGAATCTGCTGTTTCAGTTTTAAATGGAATTACGATTTCCCATGTTTTTCTCTCTATACTCTATATACGAGTACGATGTTGTCTTCCTTAAGCTTACTTGGCTTGGGAACGAACCAGGTAGTTCAGTTCTCGTGGTCCCGGGTTGAATTCCCGGTGGGAGATTCTTTGAAATTGTATACGTCCTCAATGTATCGGTGTTCGTGTCCTTGTCATCAAGGTTTCTGGAAATAACTCTAAAACGAGTTTTAAGAATTTTAACAAATACAAGTTACGGAGAATCAGAAAAGAAACTGGTCTGAGGCAATAGATTCCGGTTAAGGGTTCGAATTATTCTTAGAACCAGTTTCTTCTCCCTATCCTTTCGTGTTTGTATGTGTACTTTTGATTTTTAATTTACATTTGAATTCTCTCGACTACAGTATTTTATCATGACCGAAATCAGTGTTTTCCTCTTTATCGTAAATGTGAGCAATTTGGTACATAGAAGAGTGTATTTGACTCTCAGTTAATAGAGCAGTTTTAGCGTAGTGTTGTGATCATTCGTTTCGTAATTTAGGGGTACCATGTTAGTTTCCCGCTGACGTAATTAAGGGAATTTTTATCTTGTACAATATTCATACTTCTGCCATTTAATACAAGGAAAAATACTCAATTTCTTTCGGTCCTACAATTTAAAGTCAAAATGCGTTCTTCCCAGGAAAAATACCAAAAACATGACCTCAAATGCATACAAATTTGAATTGTACTCTCTGAGAACGTAACGTGTTTCGGAAACAATTGATGATTACCTAAGGCTCATTTTTTGGGCCTAATATGAGTCATAAAGGTGTCTGAAAAAAATCGTTTCTTAGAAGCCACTAGGACATATCCTTTGTGTACGTCCCTGCAGACAGCTAAATGTTAAACGAAGGGTGTCTAGAAATTTTATGTACAAAGTAGGGCTACTGAACACACAAGAGCCCTAAGAAAAATTGTATTTTTAAGTTTTACGTTCCACGGTATGTCGGCTAAGCTAAAGGAGACGTCGATGATGAGAATGAAAGAAGAAGCGGAATAAAGAAGGTGGGAGGAAACAGAATTCCGAGAGAACCTACACACATGGCGTTCGTCCAGCACAATATACACTGCGTGTGAGCCGAAATAGATACAAGGAAACGAACTTCAGAGCTGAGTAGGTTACGATTAAATAACCATTAAAAGCCGCTTAACCTTTTTTTGAAAAGATTGATCCATTAAATTCACCTCAGTAATAATAATAATAATAATAATAATAATAAAATTAATAATAATAATTGAATTAAAATTTTTAAAGTAGTCCAAAAAGTAGGGAAATTTTTAGATATGACGGGATTTCGGCAGGGTGTCTGGACCTCCAGGACACACCTCTGAAACTACCGAAATTTTCAACGAATATGTTTCAGTAAAGTTTCATGTAGAAAATATTCTGCTGCACGCTTAAAGAAAATAACTGTAATGAAAATAACTGAATAACAGTGAACAGTAACGCTAATAGTAAACTATGTAGCAGTAATTATAAAAACTTTGCTACAAAAATCCTAAACAGATCATAATAAATTTTATGAGCTCCGAAATACAAAATAGAAAAATAGCATAATAGATTCAGCATACGAAGCAATTCTTACCTGAAGAATCGACGTTCATATTTCGAGAATCGAGATAAGATGGGAAATGTTTACGATACTTTTCGTCTCGTCTTGGTTCTCATCTCCATACCGAGACTATAATTTGATTCCGCTTGTGCCGTCTCGAATGCGAAATGTTAATTGTCGTTTCGAATTTGTTCGTTTTTGTTTTAGAAACCACGTGATAAATTAGTCTTTTCGTTGGCAACACGAAATACTCTTCCCAAATATTATGTTTCTGCTTGTAATGGTGAGCTGAGCGATAATAAGCTCCTAACGTTTAATCTTCTACGAGATAATAATAATTATTATTAGTTTATTATTATACTATCCTCCCCAATATACACATCCTTTACGAAGACTCTTATGTGCCGGGTGGGAGGATTGCGTGCAATAGTGAAATTTAGAGCTGTGTCGGTGGCAGTTCACTACCAGAAGGGCCACTCCTACCGAATTAGTCTAAATGGAGTAGCGAGACGAA